>NC_056738.1:80866155-81238655 GCF_019279795.1 Protopterus annectens | reverse complement strand
TCCAGGTGTGTCTTCCCGTGCCACTTGATATATGATTAGGGCCATTATGGAGGCACAGGCACATTTCCATAGGTCCTACAGAGAAATGCTTAGGGTTGTAGATGTGGCACAGGCTGACATACATGACTGCCTACATCTTGCTGCCAAGTCAGTGGATTGGATGAATGACACATTGGAAAGAGTGGTGTCGGTGGTGGAATGTCTGCTGGGAGGGAGACAGCATTCTCGTGGACATAGGTCAGCCATATCATCTGCTGTTAGCCGATGTGGCTGTGCCCAATCGTGCACCCATAGTAGCACTACTTCCACTGCTCTGTCAGTGGTTGAGGTGTCAATCCCAGACATGGCAGACCATGGAGTTGTGGGTCCTGGGCATCCCTGTGTAGGGGAACTCATCCAGCAGACATCAGTCATGTTCAGGTAGCAGCAGTGCATCTGACTGTGGGTGTGGACATGCCAATGCAACTCCTAGCAGAGCCAGTTCTCTTGGTTGGGTATGACAACGATGAACTGCTACCTCTACCATGCACAGCTCACACCTGTTCAACATACCAAAATGTAGAGCTAGCACAGAGCTGTGTTTATGCAGACACACACACCAATTGCACCTGCAAGACCTATACAGGCACACACACACAACAGTTAACATGGTTCAGCTGTGAAGCTTAAAGCTGAATTTCTCACCAGCTGTTTGTTCCTTTATCCAAATGTCTGCCTATTTCTCATTCTTGCTCAAACACACTCACCGAGCTTTTGTATCAGCCTAGGCTTCCTGACCACCACCCCCCTCAACACCCTGTGCAAGTGATAACTGTGCCATATCCTTTTCTGTATTTTGGATTCAGGTATACATAACATTTGTGTGTGATGCTCAGGGTGCATAGCTGACTTAGTCCTTAGTGTATCTATGTTTATATTGTTGTTTTGCTGATTGTACCTTTGACATATTTTGTTTTTAGAAAGTTAGGCAGTTGATAGAATCAAAATTTTTTGTATCTGTATTGTTAACGATCATATGAGGGTTGTGAAGTCTGAAAGTGAAATGTGCCTCATTACCTTTTAACTTCTCTCTCTAATGATCTTCTGGTACAAAAGTATGGTAATAAACTAAGGACATTTGGTGACCATCTGTACTTTTGAGACGTATGACTGTGTGAATCGTTGATGCCCGAGGCATACTACTTGATACAAGACATATATAGTCACATATGTCTCTACTGTCACATGTTAAAATCATTTCTGTATAAATCACCCACCTTTTACTTGCTTACATCACCAAGTAACAACATGCAAGGATATGCCAGTCATTCATATTATTACACAATACACTCCAGGTTCAACACTTACCTTGTAAATCCAGCAGCTGTAACAGTTTTAGTTCAGGATTGACGTCTGATGCTAGCAGTACACAGCTATTACATGCATTGGTAAAGGTTGTAAGCATTGCTTAGCATCAATGTTACTATCGGTATGTCCATAGGAGGAAGGTTTTAATCCCTTAGGTAAAGAGTGAGTGTGCCATGTGTTGCCAGTAAGCCAATGCGAGGGCATATTGTGCATGCCTAAGTTTGCCTACACTCACAGCAACTGCTAGTTCCCTCTGACTCCTTACCTGCTTGTGGCTGTGGTGACCTTGCCATTGGTGGTGGGATGTGTGCCCCTTCCCCTTGTTGATCCTGCAGAAGCTGCTTTCTCAGGATGGTGTTTTCCCCTTGTTGATCCTGCAGAAGCTGCTTTCTCAGGATGGTGTTTTGTAGCATGGCACATATGGTGAATATTTCAGTACATGTAAGTGGATTGTACTGCAGGGCTTCCCCAGATGTATCTAGGCACTGGAACTGCAACTTCAGCAGCCCAAACACACACTCTATGGTATTTCTGGTTTGAGCATGTCCCTCATTATGGCATTTTTCAGCGGGTGTGTGGGCATTTCTGATGGGCATCATCAGCCACGGTTCCAGTGCATAACCTGCAAACCCCAGTAAATGAGCCTGTGGGATATCCCCCTAGTGAACATCTGATGCAGTTGGGAGGTGTGCCAGATATGGGAGTAATGGTACCTGCCTGGGTTGCCAGCACACACGTTCAGGATGATTCCCTTGGCATTACACATGACTTGGCAGTTAGAGTGGAAGCCCTTTCTATTTATGTAGAGCCTTCCCTGTTCATCAGGTGGTGCCTTAATTTCTATATGTGTACAATCTATAGTACCCAGTACTTCAGGATAGTGTGCTACAGGGTAGATCTCCTGCATATTTGTGGCCCTGTCCTCAGGAGTATGAGGAAAATATATGTGGGGTCAATGACATGTTGGAGCATAGCATTCAGGAAATGGAGGATCATGTGACACCCCTAGCATATCCTTTGTTGGTCTCTGAAAGGTTCCTGTAGCTATAAATCTAAGTGCTACACATACCTTTGTTTCCACTGGTATGGGTTCCCCTCAGTTTGAAATGGACCTGAGTGGAGGACAGCAAAGGTTGCAGAGTTCCTGTAGTGTGTTTCTTCTATCTACTCTGCAGCTCTCTACAATTTCCACATCGTGCAGATTGTGATACGATAACCGGGGTCTGAAAACTCTTCTTCTTCTTGGCCTTGGCCTATTAGCAACAGCAGTAGCATAAACTTCAGCCTGTTGCACATACACATGAACTGAAGCAACAGCTGCCCCTTACATTCTTTCTGTGTAGACTCCTTTTCATGTCTGTATTCCAGTAGGTTTTGGAATTCACAGGGAAAATCCGCACAAAGTCTACAGGGTTGTTGAATAGCTCATCCATCTTGGATTGGTTGATCGGTATAAGCAGCTGAACTGTATGCTATAATTAGCATGCCACAGTGTTTACCTTGTTTGTGCGACTCTACACACAATGTAGAGCAGTTTACTGAATCCAAAACAGTACGCTACCATGACTCACACATGTAAATAGACCTTGTAGGGTTTATTGAATCTGGCAGAATAAGTTGGGCAAAATTTCACAGTAAAATTAGATCATAAGATTCTGTTCTGCAGGATGAATTCTGTGTTCCAGTACTCCATTTAATGGTGGAAAGAAAAATCATCCAAAATGATATGATTATCAAAATCCATACACTTTTAATAATCATTTGATCAGAAGTAGACAAACCTGGGCATTTGTAGTATACCAAAAGCCTTTGAATATTATGTCCAAAGTTGTTTGCGAGTTCCAGAAAGATAGTTTCAAAATGATGATCTAGTGTGACAGCAATCTAGAAACTCATCTGTTGATAATACCACCAACCTCACTCCTCTTCTGGCTTCTCTAAAGCTAAATCAATGTGTATTTACTCTCTTAAAATTCTAAGATCTGTTAATCAGAAACTCATCGTAGCTGCCCTCAGTATTAAGTAACCGGAGTTTCTCCATCTTATTATTTGGGCTTCTAACATTTGCATATTAAACACCAATGACAATTTAAATGTGTATCCCTGGAAAAATTAAGAATATATAATTTGTCAAGATTTGTGATTATTGCTTTCTTAGTAAAGGCTTTATTTAATCTGGTTACTGTTAAATTGGTATATGCTGCTGTTGGGATAATGATTAAGGTGCTTCCTTTACAGACACAAAGTGCAAGGATTGATTCTCCCATGGGGTACAGGCTAGGCTTAAAATTGTTCACAAGAAAGGTTATCTTGCTACTAATCTATGAACCTGCAGTCTTTATGTAAACTGTGTGGCATCATGTATGTGTTGCTAAGTGTTACATATACTGTATGCATAATTCTTTTATTTTTGCAAAGCTTTTTTCCAGAGGCCTCTTCTTAAAATGGACCATACACAGCTGGACTTTCCCAGTAAGCAAATGTAATAAATAGACTGTAGAATGCTTACTGAATTTTTATTGGAGATGATGACTGATATTTTTAGAGTACCCCTTGGTTTTCTAAAGGCATAACCTGAATTATAGTTTATGACTACTGCTTATGTGATCATTGTATTGGTGAAATGATCGCATAGCTTCTAAAGAGAACACTTTTCATGAATGTGTTTGATTAGTAGCTGGAATTCTTGAATGAAGAATAGTGGAAATGTCCAAGGAGGGAGAAATATAATTGATTTATTTTTGTGCATGTATAGCAAAACAATATAGTATAAAGAGAAAAAAAACTCTGATTTAGTGCCTGCTAGTTGGAAAGTGTTAATGTAGTCCCGATTCATAAAGGTGGGACAACTGATAAAAGCGTACAAGTATATACCCATCAGCTTGACTCCACTAAGACTACTGGTTGTACTGAGAAGAGATCTTTTAAACTGGTATCCCAGGAAGAAAAGTTCCATATCTACCTGATTCACTAACATTTTTCAATCGTTTATAGCATAAACTTAATTTCCATGAACACAGTAAAACGAGTGCATATATAAGAACATATGTAGAACACAGACGATACAGAAAAAGACAGGTGTGTATATCAATGGTGTATACATAAGCAGCAGTTGAAGAAATTAATGCATATAGTATTTATCTAATGGAATTTATAGTTTGCTACATCACTTTACCCTGTTTATTCATTCAATTTCAAATGGTCACTTTATCCTGTTCAGCCCTAGATTGCATGCCAGTCTCTTCACATGCACTTACACACTGCATCTGTAGAAAATTGGATCATCTTTTTTCACAGGTTTTTTTTTTCTCTTTATACTGTACTGTTTTCCTGTGCATGTCAAAGAGCCCAAGAGGTGAACATACATTGTGGTGGTGCAACACTTTGTCATTTACTTCCTCTAGTGACGTCGCACTTTATGAGCAGATGTTTTTGTCTCATTTTTTCTGTCTTCAGTAGTAGTTAGGTCAGGAGTAGACAATGCCTCCATTTCATCTGTAGAATCTACCAGGATTACAAGATAGAGCATGCGTCATGGAACACATACCCTTAACCCTTGTTGTGGGAGAAGTTGGCAGGTTCAGTCCTTTCACAGTCCTCATCCCCCAGCTGGTTTCTTCTGCACTTGCCTTGCGCCAAGTGAATTTGCATCATCTGGGTCATAGCATTCCATCCAGCTATGATACACAACTAACTCAGTCTGGAAGATGGTCAGATTGCCTATGTGCACATATTTAGGATGTCACCAGAAACCAGGACACCTGGTAAAACTTCATGCAGACAGAGAGGACATACAGACTCCACATAGAAGACACTCGGCCTGAATGAAAAGTGAAAAACAAATTTCTTAATTTGGTAAATACAGACAAAAATGCAAATGTACAAAAGCAAGATGACTAGTGCACTGGTGAGTGTTGCTGTCTTCCAAGTGCATGGTTTTCCACTTTGGTTCTTTATAGGGATACTTTGTGTGTGGAGCCTACACATATCCTCCTTGTGTCCATATGGTCCTCACTGGGTGCTTTGGTTTCCTCACACATCTCAAAGATGTGAAAGAGGTAAATTGGCAATCATCCAAACTGCCCATAGCTAGGTAAATTGACAACCATCCAAACTGCCCATAGCTGTGTTTGAGAAAATGTATATTTATGTACATCCTGTGGTGGGATAGTGCCCTGTCCATAATTAGATTTACTGCCCTGTGCCCTTTGCATACTGCAATAGGATTCCTCCCTCTAGTGAAACTGAAATGGATTAAGGAAGATACTGGAGAATTAATGACTTTTATGGTTAGGATTGTTGAGTGGCTAAGGTGCCAGATGCAGGACTAAAACCCTTCATAGTACCAGCTAAGAGTTAAAATATTGTGTAAATGTTTATCAGAGGAGATTTGCAGTAACAAAAGAAATGCAGTAGAGACTTGTCTTAATTACTTAACATACAATACATTTTACAATGTGAAAAGACAGAAGAATAAAATGAGTATAAGAGAGAAGTAGAGTATGACAGAAAAAGGAAAGGAGCACATGCGGTTGAGGAGAGAAGAACTTAAATTCAAGGACAGTGATTGAATGAATTAATAGCAAGGCTATGGATGGTGAGACTGAGGAGGATGGAAGTGAGTGAATATAGAAGAATGGTGAGTAATATTTTAGATGGTGTAGGAGGGGGGCAGGAGGTTTAGTATGACTTTAAAGGCAGTAGGCATACGGTCAACAAAAGGTAAAATACAGAGACTGGAACACTAAATGGGAGGCTTGTGGTTGTTTAGCTAGGTCTGTTAATCCCATGGGCACAAGACCATTCATAGCTAGTTTGAAGCCTCTCTTGTGAAAAGTTCTCATGTTAAGGAGTACTTTATTCCACTGATTTCTATACAGGTGCCATATGTTGAGTTTTATTATCTTTTGATAGCATAAATTGTACTAAGAACGCTGCTGTGGATTGAACTGGTCTTGAAAATAGATGGCGTTGGACAGTTATTGGGCTATATAACCTGTATTGGGCTATATAACCTGTAAGCCATTGTTATCTGGGTGAGTTTTAGATAATTATGTAATTCTAGACGAGTAAGCTTTCTTATTCTACAGTAGAGAGAACAGAATAGTAAACTAGCACAAAAGCAGGCAGTTCTTTTTCAGACAACCTCGGGTGTGTGCACTGTAGTTGTAAGAAGGTCAGTTACTACATGGCAAGCACACAGGTGGTTGGACTGAAAGAAAGCATAGGATTGTAGCTGTTCTGGTAGAATTGTTTTTCAAAGGTTTGACTTAAGCTACATGCCAAGCATTTAACTGCTTTTTGTCTTAGTTTTTGTAATGATAGCAGGTAGTCAAGCTTGAGTTCATTGTCCATGATGACAGAGGGAAGCTTGGTCTATTTCACAGCTTCAGTCGGTAGGCGAAGGAGTTGGATAATGGACTTGCTACACACAAACAGTAGCAAAGCCATAGAATGCATAACACCTGACCTGATAAACTTATTTAGGTTAAAATCACATTGTTTGGCTTTGTCAAAGATAAATCATGCCTACTCAATTTAGACAACTTCAAGAAGTTCACACAGGCTAGACAGAGCATTCAGAACATGAGAACTTTTGTTTTAAAGAAGTGTTGTTAACCTTACTAAAAAACAAATAAAGAGAAAAAAAACAAAACAAACCACACTGGAGCCAAAATCAAGTTGAGCTCTTTTGTCCTATTTATTACAGAACTTCCTCAGAACTAACGATCAATAACAGCCTTTGCCTTCTATAGAACCAATTAATTATGACATAATTTCCCTAATTAGTACTTAGTTATTGTAAAAAAAAAAAAAAAAAAAAGAAACTGAAAATGTATACATGCGCATTAACAAACATCTACCAAATAAACACAACAGTAAAAATACACCTATTCAGACCTATCAAATAGGACAGTGACTTGGCTTAAATTTCCTATTGGTAATGTTGGAATGGAGGTCAACTTTCTTGATGTTAAAATAAGCATGGACATCAACAGAAAAGAATTTAGTAGTGACATGCATCGTAAAAAGACATTCACTAATTATTTACATTTTGAAAGTTTTCATCCAAAATATATAAAGATTAATGTTGTTAAAGGACAGGTCATAAGGCTTAGTAGGATTAGTGAAGAAAATAATTTCATCAGGGAAGTGGATTTTCTTCAGACAGTTATTTTTGGATAGAGGATATGATTGTAGGGATTTAAATGAAGTTATTTGTTATGTTACAAAAAATAGATTTACTAGGTTTTCTCCTATCCTAAAAGTTGGATTTCAGACTAATGCTTTACCCAAATGTAATGGAGTAGGCGAGAACATGTTAAGGTATGCTTTTCCTGTACCTATGAGTATAAATGGGCCTAGGATAAGGGAGATAGTGAAAATTGAAAGATTATTCTGGGGAACGAAGAACTAAGTAAAGTTGTGGGAGCCCAGCCAAGATTTATAAATAAGAAAACTAAAAATCTGAAGGTCTGAAGGGATTTTGGAAAGTGGACCTACAAGTGAGAAGAAAAATGACAACTTTTCTGGCTTCGGTACATTTCTATGTACTAATTGCACTCTGTGTAGGTTTATGATGGAGGTACATAGTTACCACTTCAAACATTTAAATTACACCTTAACAGCAAAGGGAAGATGCAACAACTGTCAAAGTGAGGGGACTGGTGTACCTTGCAGTGTGCGCCAGCTGTGAAAGTTTCTATATAGGTAAAGCTATCAAAAAAATGAATCACAGAGTCAGAGAGCATGTGTTAGCTATTAAAAAGAAGGATTTAAGTAATGCATTAGCTAAGCACTAAAGTTGCAGGTTCTTTTCATTTCTTTTTAGAACATATGGAGTTGAAATGGCAGGTATAAATCCAGGCATAACTGACAAGATTTCTGTAAAAAGTCATTTGAATTATGTGAATAATTAAATATACACACACACACACATATATATATATATATATATATATATATATATATATATATATATATATATATATATTATTGTATACACTTGATAGCTCTGAATATGTGTATTTTACTGTTGTGTTTATTTTATTTGGTAGATGTTTGTTAATGTGCATGTATACATTTTCAGTTTCTTATTTTTTTACAATGACTAAGTACTAATTAGGGAAATGATGTCATAATTAATTGGTTTTATATAAGGTAAAGGCGGTTACTGATGGTTAGCTCTGAGGAAGTTCTGTAATAAACGAGACAAAAGCACTCAACTTGATTTTGGCTCAAGTGTTGTTAACCTTACTTCATATCTGAAGCTGTATCTGTATTGCTGTGAATTAGAAGAAAAGGTAAGATTGGGAATGGCTGTGAATGAATATAATCTTGGGGTTACTGTTGTGAATCTATTGAAAAAACTGATAATCTCTTGCATAGATTTTGGACAGTAGACTACAGTAAAGCACTACTGATGATATGAGAAATCAAAATAGTCTATAACATAGGTAAGAGAATACCTGTGTGTGATGTATGAGATAAGAGGACATGTTTACTTTCTGACTGCGTAAAACTATATGTAATCCATATTATATTTAATTATTAGTACCATATTAACAAATGTGATAACAAGCATGTCCATTATATAGTTTATAGATAAAACGGGATTCTTAAAAAAAAACTTGCAGCTGTTTTTTATGCTAGATCTTAAAGGGAGCAAACTGTTTCCATCAAGAATTGGGACTTTTGTTACAAATACTGCTAAATTCTCAAGTATGTTTATAGTAGAGAATAAATTGCCACTAATGGTCATAATGCTTGGAGCTGCACACCTGTTTATCTCTCTCTCTCTCTCTCTCTCTATATATATATATATATAGAGAGAGATATATAGATATATATATATACTGTAAGGGTGCCTTAATAGAGGCTTGGAGAAAGCATAGACTCATTAGCCTGACTACTCTGATTTGCAAAGCCATAGAATGCATAACACCTGACCTGATAAACTTATTTAGGTTAAAATCACATTGTTTGGCTTTGTCAAAGATAAATCATGCCTACTCAATTTATATAACTTCAAGAAGTTCACACAGGCTAGACAGCGCATTCAGTTTACACAGCTTATTTGGATTCTGGCTAAAAAACTTTCAACATTATACCTCTTCCTGGCACTGTCAATATGCCAACTGCCTTAAAAGAAGATTCATACATGGCAAGGTGGATAGCCAACTGGCATAAAGATACAGCCCTCTCAGTTACAGTAGCAGTTGCGGTCATACTGTCCTAAGAGGTAACTAATGATAAGCCCTAGACCTCAGATCTGGGGCTTTTTCTGAATCTACTTTTCCAATTTGTAGATTGGGAAGTCGGCACCTTTGCTTAACTAAGTTTGCAGATGCCCAAAAACTGGATATTGTTAAATCCCCCTCAGATACCCATTCTTTACAGAAAAAAAATAACACTTCTAAACAAGTGGACAGAAAAAGGGCTAAAATTAAATGCAAATGTGTAGTATTGCCACATTTGGTAAACAGTTGTCTTCCTCAATGTACATTATAGCATATAGCAGATACCACCTCTAAATTGATAATGTAGTTAGAGATCTAGAATGATAATTCTCTCTCTCTACTTAGGTTCATAGGTGAATATTAGGATATCTACCTGTGTGGGACATTTTAAGCCTAGCCAACCCTTAGCCTTGTCTTTGTAAGGCAAATACCTTAACCGTTAAGCCAACCCCTCAACTACCATGTAGCAGCAGTGGTCAGACAATCCCTCTGTAACACAATATCTAAAGGCACATCTTCAAGGTCAAAACAAGTTATTATCCCATTATATACAGTCCTAATTAGACCAATTCATCCCTGGTTTGGCACCTATGTCTCTAATGGACACAGGCAGCTTGTAAATGGTTCATCTCCTAGGCCTCTGCTAGTAGATCATGTCCCAAGCTCTTGCTTACACTTATTAAGGGTACTAGAACTTGTCAGAGATTTGGGATGCATAGCTAGGCTTAAAACTGCTCTTGTGGTCATTAGCCTAGTAAACACCTTTGGATTATTGAGTAGAATGCCCCTTTGGGATATATTTTCTAGACATATTAAGAAATGGGAAGGTCTCTGAGGTTTCTAATTAAGATGGCTGTTGGTGTAAAGTAATTGAGATATTAGGAAAGGCTTAAAGTACTTTACTCAGCTTCTTATAGTCTTTTGCAGGGTGATCTATGCCTCGCATTTCATACCATTAGGGATCCCATCTCCCTTGATCTGTTGCATCTTCATAAGTGAAGTAGCTCCTCTAATACCAGAATTAGGCACTTAACATATCCAACAGCGCAAAAATAAAATGCACTGAAGATGAAAATGTATTACTGAACACCTACCCCATCTGTGGAAAACTTCCCCTGTAAGTTAAACAATATACCTCCATAGCATCCTTCAAGTAAATCTTGTAGGTCTGGACAGGTATCCACAAATTTACTCCAGAAATGGCTTGCTTTGCCCTTCTTGAGAAAGGATGGTATAGCATGAGGGTGGGTATTGGCAAGGCATGTCTTCAACTGCCTTGTATATCCTGTGATCCTTAAATGAAACAAACGTGTGACCGACCAAGCTCTTAGTGCCAATCCTTATCCCAAAGTTATGGATCTGGCCTGATAATGGGTATACTAATATTTATTCCTGTGGATTGTTATGGTATGTTCTACAGGTACACAATTCCGTACTACTACTTTTAAGTTATTTAATAAAGATGTTTAAAAAAAGCTAAATAAAATTAAATAAAAGAAAAGAAAAAAACTAAAAATAAAATAAATAAAGCTAACTACACTTGCCACTACTTATCTCTTTCCCACTCTTCTTTATGGAGCTCCCATCCTTGCAAACCTCCAGGCTTCACAATGAACAATGCTGTAACAAAAATGGTAAACTTGCAGCACATACCCCTTTCAGAGCACACCTTTGCATATCACTGAAAAGCCTTAATTGGTTAGAACTGCCACATCAATTAACATATGCACAAATTCTTACCACCTATAAAACTATCCAGCATCCATCTGCCTTGTCCAGCAGTATAACACATTCTACAGAACTATGTTCCCAGGTGGTCACTGCGATCCAGTTACCAAAAACTCCTGTCTACAAAACTAGCAAATCTGCTAGGCAGTATGTGTACTCGTACAAGGTTGCCAAGGCTTATACCCTCCCTTCCACCTTTCAAAATAAATCTGAAAGAATTCCTAGCTAAAATCTTGCTTTGTTTTGGCTCAAAAGCAAGATAAACTACATCGCAAAAAGTGAAGAAGTACCTTTTCATTTCTTATACCTTCTTATGTTCCCTTCTTCACTTATTTCCTTACTGCTATCAAATTCTCTTCCCTTGCATTATAAGCCTATTTTTCCCTCACTTCATATTGCAGTTCCTATTAGGCTAACTTACCTTTAATTTCTGTACAAACTGCCTAAAATTTCTCTAAATATTAAATGATTGTCATATACTTTGTATTGATTCTTTTTATATTTTTTAATTTGTTACAATTATTTAAACTTCAGATATTTTTATTTTTGAAGATTGTAAAATTACTGTTCTTAAAATGTTTTGTGCTAGGAGCCTTTCTCCCTGGCCTCCATTGAAAATAGGCTTCTACCCAGTTGGACTTTCCAGGTAATCAAATGTCAATGAATCAGTCAAGAAATAAATGATATTGTTGGTCATTCTATGCACTTCACTACTTCTGGCTTACAGTAATTTGCTCATATTCATCAGCTTGGTTCTTACTTGCTTGGGTATACTGTATTAAACTGGAATTTGCTTGTGATCTTGTTGCTCAATTATTTTTAGCTCAGTATGTAGCGTTGTCGCCTCACAATAAGACGCTGTCTGGTTCGATTCTCAGCTAGAGCGTCTTCTGCGTGGAGACATGCATGAATGGGCGTACCTTCGTTGAAGGCTGTGCATCAGGGCTGGTAACTCGGCATGTAAAACTCAACTACCAATCATTAGCGGACCGGAGTTCTACTGTGGCGACCCCTAACCGGGAAAAGCCGAAAGACACAAACAAATTGTACAAATTTATACTCTAGGGAGCTGCAGACAGTCCAAGTACAGTCCTTAAAGAACAAGGCTGATGATACATTGTCTGTCAGGTATCACGACCTGGGTGAATGAGACAGTAATATAATAAGGAGGTTTGGGTGCAGGGTTCTAGTTTCTAACAAACCAAACAACTCAAACTATAAGGATAATTAGCGTCTTCATGTGCCACAATTTGGAAAAAGGTTCTTGCACTTTTTCCTATATATCAGTAGCTTTTGACCCAAATGACTCCAAGTTGCGTTCTGAATATATTAACCATATGCATATAGTTCTTTGTTCTTGGCTTTTCAGCCCAATTACTTCAAAAGTATCAGACAAAATATCACATTTGCATTTGAATATATCTAAAATTCAACATTTTTCTCATCAACACTTCTTGCCAATACCCTGACACCCTTGTCTCAAAGCCTCTGATGCATTTTTTAGACTTCAGTGCATCAACATTTTAACTAATACCTTTGACTGGCGCTATTACTTTTTGAAACACATTTTCTTGTGTCTGTTCAACAATGCACAAGTTCTTCCGAGCAGTCTTTTCTTTCATTTCACACAACTTTTAAACGTCTCAGCAAATATTCTATACCATTTACTAAAGGCAGGCTGGTGCTTTCTCCCATATTTATAGCCACACCTAGAATATGTAGCTTGAGTTTCAAATGCATGATATTTTCTGTGTATACTCACATGGTTCTCATTTTATACCCATTACTGTTATACTACACATTCATATTTCTTGCTTTCCCTTGTTTGAGTGAATATTTATCCTGCACTCACCCCATTCACCTCACTTAAATTAACCATGCACTAAGTATTTCATAAACTCTATATACACCCACAGCTTTTGATAGAGATGGGTTAGTTTCTGTTAAAACCCTGACCCTTATTTTATCATTTATTACCCCACAAACAATTCTGTCTTTTATTAATGATGGGGTTGGGGTGTCACTTCAACTGTGACAATCATCTCGAGCAAAGGTTTACACTACCAGCTGGCAAGCCCTGCCATGGTAATTCATCCGTACCACTCACCCATACACATGTGTGTGCCTACGGCCAATTTAGAATGTCCAATCCACCTACTGCATGTCTTTGGAATGTAGGAGGAAACCGGAGCACCCAGAGGAAACCCACACAACTGCAAGGAGGACATTCAGACTCCGCAGAGAAGGCACACCAGCAGAGAATCGAACCAGAAAACCTCTTGCTGTGAGGAGGCAACGCTAACTGCTGCACCACCACGGCCACCCAATTAATGAATCATACAGCTCACCAAATTTACAGTCTTTGACCCTACTCCTTAGTTCAGAAACAATCTGCATGATGTTGCATACTTTGAGAGAACAAAAATGGTAAGGTCTTTCTAGCTTAACAACTACTGAACTTTTTTTCTAATTGCGGTTATATATTTTTTCTTCAGGAAAGTCATCCAATACTTTCACATACATCTTCTCTGGAAGTGCTCTGAAATGTGGCACACTATCTTTTCACCCATCCTGGCTATTCCACTCACACTGAAAAAAAATTAACTTTCTAGATCCAAGCATTCCATTTTTTTCTGCTGCATTTTCCTACAGCAACAGAGTGCTCCTGGTTGTAGATGCTGCAGAACTCTTCCATTGTAAATTATACTTCAGCACTCTGAAACGTGTACATTTTTGAAATACAGTGTACACCATGTAATATGGGATGCTTGTATTCTACATGAAGCACTCTTATTTTGGACTCCCCTTCCAAAAAAGGTGCATAACCACAGCTTGCGTCTGTCCCAAGAAATACACTGCAGAAACAACCCCTGTCCTGGATATGATCCAGTGAGCTATGGTACAGGGCTTCAGCAGCTTGCAGTACTCTTGGAAGGATGCCACAATGATCAAGTACCCTCTGCAAGTATCCCCCCACTCAGGTGGGCAAAATGTTTCTGAAAGTCAATAAAGCAGGACACACGTTTGTCTGCACTAAGTTCAGTACTGGCCTCCCATGATCTGCAGTTGATTTTCCCAAGGTGAACCCTTCCAGTGGTTTAAAGGCAATCTTAGTTACAATCAACTGTATAATTTGGACATTAGAATTCTGGCATGTATTTTTACCTTAATGGCAATTAGTGAAACAAGTTAGTAAATGCCTAGCTCTGTAAGGCATGTCATTAGTTTAGGTAGAAAGTACAACTTAGCAATGTGCTCAGTCAGTTGTCATTTATGCATCACATCTGAGTATTATGTTAGTCACACAGTGGTGTGAACAATGGCTGCAGTTGATGGTCACTGATGATGTGATACTTGGACTCTTTGTATAAAATGGGGTAAAAGGAATCTATGCCATCTGGGAATCATAATTTATAAGGCTTCTGTATGTCAGTGCAAACTTTCCAGACCATGACCCCCATCTTCAGTTGATATTCATCCAAACTTGACCCCAGCTGCACTAATTTCACACCTATCATTCCAAATTTATATTGGTTTAAATATTTATTTCTGGGCTAGGAACTTGTATCCCTTACATTAAAATCTGAAAGTTGGCATCAGTGTTAAAGTTGGTTGCCACCAACTGATAATGTACTTAGTACAGCAGTAAAAACTAAAACCACAACAAAACTATATGGAGTATATAATTACATCTTGGAGGGGGATTGAAGATGGGGAGTGTGACAACAGGAGGTGCTGCCAGCCATGCCAGGATAAGTGAGGTATTGGATGTGTAATGTATGCCAACATAGCTAGCTGGAATTTTGTACATAATTATGTAATATGTATATCAAACTGATTTGTACAGATGTTTGTGCTGAAAATGTATTTGTGAGGTTTGCTTGTGTTAATCAACATTGTGACCTGATGGAAGGAAAATAAATGTACATGCATTATTGCAACTGTTTAAATGTGTGCATTGTAAATGCATATTCTGGAAGACCAGAGGTTAATCTTAATCCACCTGACTTTGCAAAATATATCTGAAAGTAAATTACTTTACAGGTTAAGCCATAAAGATGTTATCCCACAGTTTTGAAGGGAGCCAGACATGCAATGTCTGTGCTAGAGAATAGGTTGTAGCCCCTGTAGGAAAAGTGGAATGGTTTTATGGTTAGGATTAGGAATAAGTATATTAGAGGGTCAGCCCAGGTTGGAAGGTTTGGAGACAAAGCCAGAGAGGCAAGATTACGTTGGTTTGGACATGTGCTGAGGAGGGATGCTGAGTACATTGGGAAAAAGATGCTAAGGATGAAGCTACCAGGTAACAGGAAAAGAGGACGGCCTAAGATAAGGTTTATGGATGTGGTGAGAGAGGACATGCAGGTGGGTTGGTGTGACAGAGCAAGATGCAGAGGACAGGAAGAAATGTAATCAGATGATCTGCTGTGGTGACCCCTAACGGGAACAGCCGAAAGAAGAAGATGATGACTTTCAGCAGCTGCACCACATGTGAGCAATGCTATTGTGTGTGCATTATTGACATGTAGGTGCTAAAATCCTGGTAGCTTCTAGTGTTGGTGATAGCATGGGAAACAGAGTTAGATGACCAGATGTACTGTATGTGATGTCATTCTGTACAGAAATAATGTTTTAATACTAGACGAGACTGAAGTCCCAGCAGCATTCTGTAGTCTGTCTTGGATCTGACAAGGACCACTCATCCATCTTTCCTTGCTCTATTCAGTTTGTAGGAATGGTAATTATTTTAGTCAATCAGGAATAGATAAGTGAGACTAGGTAAATACTGTTTTTTTATAACAGTGTGAAACTTTCCATCTGTGTTATTTTTAATATTTCCTATGACTGAAACTCTAGTGTTTACTGTAAATAAATATTTAGTTTCATGTTCTTTTCCCTATTTATTATTAAATAATTTACATTTTTCATTGTACCTGTTCCTTTGTAGACACTAAGTTTTGAGAGTAGTTGCACATATTTATTTGGTGATAAATCTGGCAATTCCTGAAAGTCTTGCTGTTTGGTCAGCATTACCATTTGTATTAATATTATTTCACTTAGTATAATAGGATACCCTTTTAAGAGCTTTACAGTAACTGACTGGTGGCAGTGAAACTACCAAAGGTGGCACAGCTAGTAAATCTGTGCCAGCCTTTCCCAGGTGTGTGTCTGTGAAAACTAAATCTCAGAGTCCATGTGTCAGCTACTTGAAGCAGGGACACGAAGCACTGGTTTCACAGACAGGGTGCTGGAGGGACTTGGCTTGGACACTCGGCTAAGGACCTAACCCTACAGCTATGCCAGTGGGGACTCTTACTGGGGACCCGGAGGTATACAGATAGAGATGCACAGACCCCAGGCTGAGTGTGTACCCTGTGTGCTCCTAAGGTAAATTGTGATTGATGCAGACACATCTGCATCTGGAAATACTTAGTGTATCCATTTGTATTCCAAGTGAACGTCCATCTCCAGTGTCAGTGGTTAGGATTCAGGTTCCTTGATTACTGGCCCAGATTGGGGATGTCACACACATTATGCATGATAAAACACTTTCTTGTTGAAGATTCACTGATCAAGATGACTACCTCACCCAAATTATGCATATTTCTTAAAGTCACTTGTAGATCATTTCTAGTAAATGCCAAGGAGTCTCTCCATTATTCTGTATGAAGAAAATGTGTCAAAATCATTCATTCAGGACAGTGCTACAGAATCCTGTTCTATTCTGGAACTGACTATTTTTATCATTTTTAACAAGTATGTTAAATCTTTGCCAAGTAACTACTTCACATATATAATGGGCAGCTGCATTCTTGAAAAGGAGTGCCATATAGGTGCTGACCTGGATTAACAAGGCCATACCTCTTCCTGTAAATATTTTCCAAGTGATGTGCATAAAAATAAGATAAAACCATACAAACTCCACAGTATAGAAGTTTATACCCTCACTATACACCAGACTACTTAGGCTTGACTACCGATCTAAGCAGCAGAGATCAGGAGATGAGAGGAAGTGACCGGTTCATTACAAGACAAGGGTTTTGGTAAAGTCGCATTGCAAAATCTTCACTTAGATGAAGGTCCAGGATTGCAAGACTTGTAAATAGGGACTTTGTGGAGTATAAGCTTTTCGATGAGTATTGATCCACTCTAGTTGGAATAATGTATAAGAAAACAAAAAGCAATCACACATGGCCAAACTTAATGTACACTACATCTCACTTTCTGGTCAATTGCTTGATGTAAGAGTATTTTAGGTGCTACTTTAGTCATGAAAGAAGACAGTTTCTAAAGGAAATCCATCTATGTGAAATAGCAGAAGTAGATACTTGCATCTTAAACTGTATAATTCAGAAATAATTCTCATCTTTTCTTATATACATTTATCAACAGTAAGAACACTGTTTTCTAATGTTTCTAATCTGGATTGAAAGGCAATATGGTTATTTTTGCTAACACTAAAGCTATATGGTAATAGATTTGTTTAATTTCGAATATATATTGCCCTGTGAAAAAGTCTTACCTGCATGAGATGTGCTAAAGATGATGAAGGAAAATATGTGGAAGGGGCTTAAACATGAATCCTGGAATGATACATTAATCCTGACCCAATATAAAGTGCATACATATGATCCCATACCAATAGAAGGCTAACAAAACTGCAGGCATAAGCTTTAATCCTTAGTCACAGTGAATGTCTCTCATTCCAAGAAAGGCTTCCGAACTTCCTTTATGACTTCTAAAACATCTTCAAGTAAAAAGATGAATCCTGTTGTCAAGGGACAATTCTTCTGACTGCTGACATTAGGGACCCGAAAATGCAGTGCATACTATTAATTTACTGCTAACCTGGATCTTGTTGCAATAGTAAATGCAAGCATGGTTCTCTTGCCATATGAAGTAATAGCAACATCCATGGCTGCTTCTTTCTCTACATGTGTCATCTTGTGTATCTCCGAGATGAACTGTCTTGATTTCACTAAAATGAAAATGGAACAGTCTCTCCCTATCTAAATTTCTAGGACACTCAAAATAAGTTTGGAATCTGCTCATTTTGGTGGGAGACAAATTAATTCTGGATAGCTCAACTTCGGAATTATGGATTTCAATACTTATTTGCATAGCACCTACTCAAGTGCTACTGAGATTCTCCAACTCAGGAAATCTATTCTATTTAAGTAACTTAGGATACGTACAGGCAGCATACCACATCTACTGTAAAACAGTAAAATACACTTCCTCTATATATACAAGCACTTTCGTCTAAGCAAGTTTTCAAATTGTTTATTAGGTTTCACCCATTGATTGATATAATAAAATGCACCCATTGATTGATATAATAAAATGTGAGGTCATCTGACCTAGCTACCAAGCTCTTCCTACTTTTCTAATCGATATATCTCACTGTAGAACCTCTCATCCTATCTGCTCTCAAACCTCCCCACTCCAGTCTCTCTCCCTTTCTCCAATTCATTACCTTTTTCCTTTTACTATACTCATTCACTTTAAGATTTCATTTTCTACACCCCCACATTATCTCAATTGAATTCCAAGTCCTGTGCTCCTTCCTTACCCCATTATTCTTCTCTTCTGTCACACTACTACCTTCTCTCTTTGTACTACACACATTTTAGCCCTCAGACAATTATTTTCATGAAACTTGTTTGGTATTCCGTTACTTGACCAAAGAATCTTTTACCTTGCTTCTGGTGCATCTAATCTTCTCAAGCAATTGGCCATACCTTATTTAGAACAGTTAGCTGTTAATCTAATAGGTTTTCTTTATCCCACTCCCATTGTCACTGAGTATATCCCTTATATATATGTATATATATATATATATATATATATATATGTATATATATATGTATATATATATATATATGTGTGTGTGTGTGTGTGTGTATTAACTGCAACATCCAAGTATGTATGTGTGTATATATGTATAAATAAATAAAAATAAACAAATAAATGTATTTGGTAACCTGGCAAGTCCACTGGACACTTTCAGGATTTCCTGGGGTGACAACAGCAATGTCTAGTTTAGTGAATTGCTCAGAATCACATAGAACACCATATTTAATGCTAGCATACTTCCTTTTCTTCACATAAAACAGTGCTATGAATTCATATCTGGATTCAGTATACAATAATACTATTTTGTTGAGGTCAATAGATCACTAAAAAGACAATACAAGTACAGCTATATAAATATTGTATGCATGGATTTCTTCAGCTGTTGATTATTTTCTATAGACTCCAGTACTGTTTTCTTTCACTGACATAGAACTTCTATATTTATAGCTATACACGTACCTTTTTTGCTGCAGAAATTGTAATTATTTTAAGTTATCTGCATTTAAGAAAATCCTGTGTTCTACAGGCTGTCAAAGAAAATGGCCTCTTTTCTGCCAGTGGACCTCTAGATCAATAAAAAAATACATACATGCATAAATGAAAAAAATTAAGATCAAGTATGGTCAGCTACTCAGCAGAAAGAAGAGTTGTTTGAAACTGTCTTCTTATCTTTTTTACTGTACCACTGATTCCTATTACTATTATACATGTTATGTTTAATGTATTTTAAATGATGTCGTCCATAAACCTGGAAAATCACAAACAAATGAATAGCTTATAGTTTGGTCCCAGATTAAAGAAATAGCAAGTTCAATGTAACAAAAAAGAGGATGTGCTAACTAGGATATGCACATGACAGGCTACACAATGCATTTTCTGCACTTTCCCTTCCAGGACTTGGAGCCCTGTATACTAGAAAAGCCTTTCTACATAACCACATGATTTGACTTAAAATCGGAAGTGTCCTTATAAAAGAAAGGCCACCAAGCAGTTTCTCCTTCTTGAGTTACTGAACTTCAAAACCGGTAATCTAGTAAGCTCAGACATCAGAGCTGCAAAATGCATTCATGACAGGAAATTCTTACAAATAAGGTGCACTCAAGGAAGCCATCCTGGGCCCTAACATTTACTGCTGCATTGATTCTCAGTCAGTGCTATTGGACTCTCATGGTGTAAGGTTCAGGTAACTCTATATGAAGGTCCATAATAGAGTCGAACCTACACAAAATAAAGAAAAATAATACAGTTCTGCAAGCTTGATGGTTATATAGTATAAAGTGCTCATGAAGCAAATATGTTTCTTGAGAGTAGGAGGCTACTTCTAAAAGAATACAATTTTAAGAGAAATTAATTTATCAACTAGAAACAGATGGGTCTAGAATCTACTGAATGCACCAGAAAAGCGAGTTGCCGAACATCTGACAGAACTGCAATCAAAATAAAAAGCTAAATTAAGTGACTGCTTGAAACCCAGAGCTATTAACTAAAATTAAAAACATGGTACCAGAGTTCAGAGAATAGCTGAACCACATTTTCTTATGGATATGCAAAGGCAACAAAGCCGAGACAAGAAAAGGCACTGGCACAGAATCAAGAACACATGTCAAAAAGCAAACATGAGAGAACTTTAAGCAATGGAAAATGAAGTGAAACTTGTGTTATTTGTTAAGGGTGTTGGTGAAAAGGCACAAGAACATTTTCAGCCACAACCTGAGCAACAAACACAAATTCTATAACAGACATAGGTTCATAAGTAGGTACTAGGCTATCAGCCCAAGGGCCTAAGTAAGCCTAGCCAACAAGGTTTCCTGGCTTATGCCACCCAAGAAAGTTATTTTCCTGTGTCCCTGTAGAGCAGAGCCACAGAAGTGATCCCTGGGGTGTAATTCCTATTTACCATCCACTCATCAAGATTTTTCTTGAAGAGTGCTAACGAGGAACTTTGCTTGACATAGATGGGTAGTGTGTTCCAGAGTATGGGAAGTCTCTGGGACACGAATCGATCCGTCCAGCATCTCCAGTTTATTGTGGTGACAAGGTTCAGGTCCCTAGAGCGTGTAGCTCAGCGGGATTGGGATTTCTTAAGGTGTAGCATGTCCAACAGCTCTGGGTTTGACATCACTTTATATGGTAGGCAGAGATCACCTTGGAGTAGGCGAAATGCTACAGAGTAAAGCTGGAGGTTTTTGAGACAGTAAGTGTAGGGAATCTGTTTGAGGGCCAGTAATCCGCTTTGTGAGGTACTTCTGTGGCCTTTCCAGCTGCTGCAGATGTCTTGTGAGGTTCATTCCAAAAGGGGCATTGTACTCTATAATGGGTCTGAGTGTCGAGTAGAGGGGAACAATGACCTCTTTTTTCCTAGATGAGAACCCTTTTGTGATGAGGTGTACCATGTAGAAGGATTTCCTGACTACTGTGGCGATGCGATTATCAAAGGAGAGACTACTGTCCACCTGGGTCCCAAGGTCTCATCACATATTCGGCGTTAAGTAGATTGCCACCTATGTGGTAGTTCATGGATACAGAGTTTTTACCAAAGGGGATGACGATGCACTTTTTGGCATTGAGCTTGAGGACATGGCTCTGACACCAGGAATCTGTCTCAGTGAGGCCCCTTCTGTAGATGTCCACATCATTTGAGGACTCGTCCATGGCTCCTAGTTTGTAGTCATCTGTGAACTTCATAGCTAAAGGCCTTCTGTGTTAGCCTGTACTTCAGAGAAGTAGATGCCAAACAGGAGAGGTCCCAGGACTGAACCCTATGGTACTCCACTTGTCAGTGGTTTGAAGTCAGATTTGTAGTCTGCAACTTTTACAGTGTGGGTTCTGTCAGTGAGCCAGTTGGCAACCCATCTTGTGACGTAGAGATTTATTCCTAGTTTAGTGAGCTTAGCTATAATTCCAGAATGGGGGATGCCTCAAAAGCCTTGCCGAGGTCAAGATAGGCTGTGTGAACTTCCTTACCTTCGTCTATGGCTTTGGTGACTGCCTCAAAGAAGTCGATCAGGTTCAGGAGTCACAAACCCAAACTGGGTGGGGTTCAGAGTTTGGAGGTTACCATTGTCTTTGTTTATGAGTTCCATGATGATACGTTCCATGGCCTTACAGACCAGGCTCGTCAGGCTAATAGGGCAATAGTTCCCAGGATCAGTGGTGGCTCCTCGTTTGTGGAGTGGGATAACTGTTACTGTGCGCCATTTAGTGGGCACAAAGCCTGATGTGAGGGTATGATTTAACATGGTGCTTAGGTGGGAGCCAGTTCGTTCTGACGTTCATGTAAAACGCAGCCTGGGATGTTATCCGGTCCCATGGATGCGGTTTTTGGCTTTAGAGAGTGCAGCTATTACCTGCGTATTTGTGATTACAGGGACTCTGCATTCTTCCTGTATAGATATGGGCCCTTTAGGGGGCGAGAGGGGAGTAAAGTTAGCACTAAACCTATCTGCCAGGATGTTGACAATATCAGTTGGTTCTGTAATTTTCATGCCGTTGTGCTGTAACTCAGAGCAGATCTGGGTGTTGCCACTGAGATTCTTGACATAGCTATAGAATGCTTTATAGTTGTCACTAGAATCAGTGGCGATTTTGTTTTCATAACTACCTTTGGAGGATCTTATAAGGGATCTCAGCTTCTTACTGAGGCTGACCAGGGAGCTCCTCCACTCATGGGATCTTACTCTCTTTTGCAACAGGTTCTTCCCTCTGTTGTAGAGTTTGTTTATGGTAGGGGACCACCAGATTGGCTTCCTTTTTTTGGAGGATAGCGTCTTGGTTCTATTTGGGATAGCACGATCAATGCACTCATGTAAGTGCTTATAGAGTGCATTTGTATAGGATTCAGCAGTCCTAACTGTATTGTCCATCTGCATGGGTGTCATGAAGTTCGCCACTTCTGTCTTAAGAAGCATGAAGCTGGCTATGGAGACATTTTTTACCATGGTTTCCTTACTGGGGGTGGGGGCGGGATGTGGATATCTAGGGTGATTAGCTTATGGTCGAATCTGACCAACGAGGAGTTAACTTCAGGTGTGGAACACCGGTCACTCATGTTGGTAATGACTAGGTCTAGTATACTGTTGCCCCTGGTGGGGGTGTGGATTAGTTGATCCAGGGCATTGGAATTTATGAATTCCAGAAAGCATTGAGTGAAGTAGTTGGTACATGAGTAGTTTTACCAGTTAATGGTGGAGTTGTTGAAATTGCCCATTATTAGGGTGTCTGGTTGAACCCTAATATTTTCCAGTATATCAAGAGATGACTGGGAATCCTGGGGCATGGTGGGGGATCTGTAGCAAGCTACAATTTGGATTGCAGTTTTGCCCAGAGTTAGTAGCATTTGGATAACCTCGGATGCATTATGCTGAGCAACTAGCCTGGAGGTGTGGATATCCTTACTGAATATGGACATACCTCTACCTTTGGTGTTCTAGTCCAGGTTAGATGGACGAAAAGTGTGGTACGAGTTATAGCTTGGTAATGCAGGGGTGCTCTCTGGAGCCTTGAACCAGGTCTCAGTCACTGCACAGATATTGATGTTCTCCATTTAAAGGAGTGCCTCGAGGGAGTGCATTTTAAGATTTAGACTTCTAGCACTGAGTAACATTACCCTCAGTTTTTGCTTGCCTGCTCCTGTTACGGTGGTGAATTTGTCATTTGAACCTTGCCTAAAAAGGCACTATAGAGGCGGCAAGAGCCTTAGCCAGTATCCAGAATCCCAGGGGTGACAGGTGCAGGCCAGCTCTAGCAAAGCATTGTGGTCTGTTGACCATGTCATCCCAGGCAGACAGATACTGGATCCCCTTAGATTGACACCAGAAGCTTCGCAAATTGTTGAAGTCCATCATTTTGTCCTTGCACTGTGGTATAATTCTGGGCAATGGCAGGATGCTACTCAGGGCTAGGGTCATACCTGCCTGGGCTACAAGATCAGAAAGCTCTTCCATGTCTCTTTTCATGTAGTCCAGGGAGGTACGTCTCAGGTCATTCACATCAACATGGACAATGACTGAGTCATATTTATACTTGTTGTGGAGTGCCCTGAGTGCGTGGGTTATGTGGTAGATCTTGGCACCCGACAGGCAGCTGACAGTAACCTTCACCTTGTTTAGCCTGGTGAGTGGGACATCAGTGTGCCTGACTATAGCTTCACCTATAACTAGTGTGTTGAGTACATTTTGCCTTATGGGCTGAGGTTGAGTGGCACACTGAGTCTGTGGGCTATGTGTCATTTGGGCTGTGTTGGGGGGTGAAGGTTGCTTACGTTTCTACTTTGGAGGTCTCTGTTTCTTGAGCAGATTATTAGTAAGAGCCTCCACAAATGTTTTTGTTTCTCTATGTATGGATTTTGGTGGTGTAGGTTTAGTGGGACTATGTGAGGAGTGTGGTGTGGTGCAAGTGTTTACCTTCTCCTCTTGACTGTCAAGGCCAGTCTTGGTTGGAGAGAGCTTTACCTCCAGTTTGGCTAGATAAGTGCATCTCTCACAGGTTGTAGTGTTGGGTGGTAGGAGGAGTGGGTTGTCTGTGCACATGAGGCAATTGCTACATTGCCCCAAGATGCCCAGATTCATCAGATAGGCAGGAGAGAACACTGGGAAGCTGACCCTTGGACATGCCTGAATAAAAAATATTTTCCTCTAGACAAGTGAGGAAAGTTAATACAAGAGCTGTTTTTCTCTAAGCAAGTGAGGAAAGTAAGTATAAAAGCTGTTTTCCTCTAGGCAATGAGGAAGGTTGAGTGTTGTAGTAATTTGTAGCTTATTTAGTGCTTACAACAAGTTCTGAATAAGTGCTGAGGACGAATAAGCAAATGCAAGTGCTAAAACTAAGAATCTGTATCTGAACTAGACTAGTTACAGGAAAGAAACAAGTGCAAATGTGGGCTTTTAAATCAGAAAGTTGAGAGAAATGGAAAAATTGCCCAAATGGACAATAACTACAATTTCTGGGCCAGAAACCACTCCTTATGTGGTAGACAGGTTATCTAGTGCTTACCACTCCCACTGATAAGCTAGCAGGCTTCCCTCCAACACAGAAAGGCTTGGGGGCCTCAGGAGCTTACAAACATTTGAATTGTAAGACTATACATCTATCAAAATATGAGCTTTAGCTTTGATTTCAGAAATGAATTTGAATAAGAAGTGCAGCACTGAACACACAGCTGTCCTTAATCATCTCTCTTCAGAAAACACACACACAAAATAAGGGGGGATAGAGCAATTACTGCTGGAGTGATCATTCAAACATCTACTGTTGTAGTAAGTTCAAGTTACACAACTGTATAATGTTCATCACATTGATCACTGCTGCAGTAGCCTTAGCTATACGGGTAGATTATCATAGCTAAGTACATTTGGGAGATTTAAGGAGAAAAGTCCAAGAACCCCTGGAGAATGGTCCTAGCAAAGCTTGATCGGTGCCTAGGGAAGGAATCAAGCGTATAGTAATTTGTAAAAGTATATACAGAGGACCAAGTAGCACCTTCTAAAATATTTCTAGAATTGAACCTTTCCAAAAAGCCATAGATTAAGCCAAGACCCTGGTAGAGAGGGCCTTGACCCTACCTGGAATATATTAGTTATGGTGAGTATAACAAAAGGTAATAGTCTTAGACAACCATTTGGAAATGGTCTATTCTTGACACAGGTTGTCCCTTCTTACCTTCACAAGAAATAAACAAAGTTGATCCAAAAAAACAAGAGCTATAGTTCTGTCAAGATACTATTTGAGTTGTCTGTGAACATCCAAGGTGTGGTATATCCTTTCTCCCTCATTGTTTAGATTTAGTAAAGAAAACAGTGATATGGATACTTTGGCTTAAAATAAACTTGGATACCACTTTAGGCATTAAAGAAATATTAGTTCAAAAAGAAAGCCTGTCCCTACGGAAAATGACATGGGGATGATTCACCATAAAAGCTTGCAGCTCAGATACCCTTCTTGAAGAGGTCAGAGCAATCTGTAGAACTGATTTCCAAGTTAAGAACCTCAAGTCACCCAAATTAGCTAGTTAAAACACAGCAAGTGTTAGCTTCTCCAACACAAAATTAAGATCCCAAGGAGGGGCCACCGGTTTACTGGCGGCATCTGATGCAAAATCCCTTTCAAGAACGTTTTGATATGAGACTGCCTAGAAAGAGGATGATCTATAGGCAGACTTGCTGAAATGGCTGATAAACAGGATAGCAACACAAATATTGTAAAACCTGAGAACAACTAGCCCTGAATAGGTGCTGGTTATGCTGTTGGCATCAAGTAGAAAACCTCTTCCATGTGCTAATATATGTTTTTTCTAGTAGCAGGCTTTCTTGCTTCCATTAGCATCTGCTACACATCCACAGTAAACAGATGCCTAAAAGGAAGTAAGACCTTATCATCCAGGCAGTCAACTGAAATGAGTGATGTCAGAGTGCATCAAACACCCCTGTTCTTGTGTGAGTTGATCCAGTCTGTGAGGAAGCTTGTGGTAATTGCCCCTGACAATTTCCAAATGAAGGGAGAACCACAGTTGCCTAGGCCAGAAGGGAGTCACCACAACGATTATTGAAGACTCCTTCTGAATCTTCAGAAGTACCCTAGATTTTAGTTGAAAGGGTGGAAAAGCATACAGTAACATTCCTGTCCAAAGAAAAGATCTTCCAGGCTGTCTTGTATAAAGTCCTGGAATAGAATTTTGCCAGTTGATTATTCACACAGGAGGCCAAAACGTCTACTTGAGGAACTCCCGACAGTTGATTAAATGTTAGAAGACCCCCCAAATCTAGTTTATATTCACAAAAGTCTGCCCTGGACCTCCTTAGCTTGTCTGCCACACAGTTTTGCTCTGATGGAGAGCAGGAAGCCTGTAGAGTGAGAATGTGCTGTGAAGCTATATCCCAAGCTAACATGGCTAGTCTGAAAAGGGGTGTGTGATCTGGTTCCTCCCTTACTTGTTAATGTACCATATAACTGTGGTATTGTCTGAAGCCACTTTGAAGAGGTCCTGAAGGCCCAAAGATGGTTCAGACAGTTGAGTGCCTTGATCAGGGAAATCATCTCCTAGAAACGTATGCGCTTGTGTCTGTCCTAGGGTTCTCACACCCATGCAATTTTATCTTCCTGAAACTGCTTCCAAAGTAAAGTCCAAAGCATCTGTTGAGTGACTGTTTTGGAGCAGGGAGGGAGAAGGGGGGGACCTGGATTTAAAGATATCTGTTGTCTCCAGCAAAGGATTTGTCTTCTGCTACACCCCAGCAATGAGATTTGAAAAGAAACAGGGTGCTGATACTGGAACCAAAGAGATTTCAGTTACCACTATATATTTTTCATATGGAATATTGACAGAGGTATGCCATGAGAAATAAATCTAAATAAGGATCTATTTTTTCCAGTGGAAGAAAAGCTCTTTGAACTGAGGTGTCCAGTTGACATCCCAGGAACACAATCCTGTGTGAGGGAGTCAAAAAACTTTTGACTGTTCTCTTAGAATCCCAGCCTATGTAAGAGATCTTTCACCCAAGACAGAGATTCCTGATACTTTGAGAAAGACTTGTTTATCTTTGCAGAGTATTGAAAAATATGGATACCCTGTAGCCTGCAATGCACTATACCTATCACCAGACACTTGGTGCAGTGGATAGTCCAAAGTTTAAGGTAGAGACCTGATAATGTGATCCAGACATACAAAACATTAAACATCTGAAGTATGGTTGAATAGGGATGTGATAAGCATCTTAAAAAGTTTAGTGTTACCAGAAACAAAGTTCAAGAGATAATGTATTCTGAAGTGAAGTCAGTTTGAAATAGGGCACTACCACAAACAGGTTTAGGAAAGAAATATCCAGAACTGGTCTCCAAGCATTTTCTTGTTTTGGCACTAAGAACATCCTTGAATAAAAATCCTTCCACAAATGGGAAGGAGGAACTGGTTCTGTCGTTGGGACAGCAAGTGATGAAGAACAGGTGGAAAAAAAGTTTAATCTGGAGGAAGAGGAATGGATCCCTGGAAAGGGGGAATTTCCTCATATTGCCATCTGTAACCTTGATGAATGATATTCAGAACTCATTTGTCTGAAGCAAACTGTTGCCAGAGGGATAATGGAGATTAAAACTTTCTGGAAGAAAAAGAGAGCCAGGGTCGGAGTGGGTCACAAAGTCTCGAACAATCAGGCATAGTTGACGTGTTAGTGGTTTTGGCAGATTAAAGACTTTTTGTAACTCCCTTGACATTCCCTTTTAAATGTCTGTTAACCTGATTTCTGTTTTCTGGCAAACATGGAGGAGGAGAAAGAAAATCCCTTGGACAATTAGAAAAAAGATAGCTGAAAAATTGTAGAGATTCCTTGGATCAGCTTGCCCCTTTTCATCACACTTTATGATAACCTATGCAGTAGAGGAGACAAACACAAAATCTCCATCTAAGGGAGACTTTAGAATCTCATTTTGGCATCATCTGGAACATTCTGAGAAGCAGCCATGCAAACCTCCTTAAAACAGTACCAGTACACACTGCAAACAATGAGTAGTGACCTGTGCAAAAGAAGAAATTAAGTTACCTCATGTGAAAGGTTCCTTTGAGAAAGGCCTTGGACAATCTGTGGGACATTATGTTTAGCCCATCCACTCTGAGATAAAAGTCAGATATAGCAGCCAACTGGACCCAAACTGTAGGAGCTGCAGCTCCTTTATTAAAGATCACAGTCAAGAATTCTAAAATGTACGTCAAAGGGGCTTGATAAGGATCAGTGTTCTGCTTAGTGGCCCATATGGGAAATCTATTCCACTTACTAAGATATAACCGTCTGGTGGACAGCTTAGGACATGAAGCCTGGCTATGAGGGAAACTGGATCAGCCAAGCTGTTAGCTTCACTGACTGCAATGAAGGATGGAGGTCCCCCGATGGATGTCAGAAGGTCCGAAACTGGGTCCAGAATCCATGGATCCTCCAATAGCTGATGATGAAGAAATGGGAACCAAATCTGCCAAGGCCAATGAGGGGCTAAAAGAATGATAGTCCTTCCCAGCGACATTGCTTTCTGTAGAAGTCTGGGTATTAGAGGGATTGGAGGGAATGCATAGAGGAGACCCAGGGGCCAAATCATGTACGAGTGCGTCTCTCGGGGGTTCTCCCGGAGGGGGAATCAGGGCAAAGTAGCTTCTGCATTTCTTGTTGATGTGACTGGCAAAAAGATCACAGCAAGGCTGGCCCCATTTGTGGAAAATCCTGTCCGGAATCTCTTGTTTGAGGGACCACTCATGCGGCAACAAAATTGCCCTGCTCAGTTTTGTCTGCTATCACGTTGCATCTCCCTGGGATGTGAGTTGCCAACAGAAAACGCTGGGAGGAGGCAGCCCACTGCCAAACTCTGAGGGCTTCTCGGCAAAGCGGCTAAGACTTGGTCCCGCCTTGCTTGTTCAAGTACCAGACTACGGACATGTCTGTCTGAATTGCAATCTTCCCTAGAGGAAGAGAGTCTTGAAAGTACTGCAACGCCAGAAGTACTGCTCTCATCTCCAGAACATTGATATGCAGATGTCACTCTTGATCCGTCCATGTGCCTTGGGCAGTCTTTCCCTGAAAATGCATTCCCCCAACCTATCAAGGAAGCACCCGTGGTCACAGTGGCTAATGGAGGGTTAGTACAAAGGGATGTCCTATGGTTATTACGTCAACCACCACTGGAAATTTCTCTTGAAGAGTTTGTAATTAAAATCATATGACTCATTGGAAGTTCCTGATAGGACCACTGAGTGAACAGCCGCCACTGAAGAATCCGCATATGCATCCTTGCTAATGGTATGGCCAAGATCGCTGCAGCCATCAAACCTAATACTTTTAAGACTTCTGCGGCTGGTGCTCAGTCCTTTGACACTAATGAGCTGACATGCTGGTGAAGAAGAAAGACCCACTCGATTGGTAGTCGTAGAGTGGTGGTTGAAGTTTCTAACTCTGCCCCTATAAAGATGATATGCTGCGATGGTGACAAGGCAGATTTTTCTGAGTTGACTGTAATGCCTAAGTGATGGCAGAGTGTCAGAGTGTATTCCCTTGCCTGAATCAGTTGATGCCTGGTAGTGGAGGTAAGGAGCCAATCATCTAGGTACGGAAACACCTGGAATCCTAGATGCCTCAGATGAGCCGTGACCACTGCCATGCATTTGGTGAACACTCTGGGGGCTGCAGTGAGGCCAAAGGGCAGGGCTCAAAATTGATAATGATTGGCTCCCAGCCAGAAACACAGATTATCTCTGGATGGCCTGGCCATTTTTATGTGGTAGTATGCATCCTTGAGATCTATCGAGCACATCCAATTGTCTCACCCTAAAAAGGGAAGTATAGACTGTAGCGTGACCATCCGGAACTTCTCTTTCTTCACAAACAGGTAGAGTCTGCTGAGGTCCAAAATAGGTCTCCAGTCCCCTGTTTTCTTTGGAACCAAAAAGAATCTTGAGTAAGTTCCGGATCCTATTTGGTCTGCTGGGACTGGTTGGATGACTCTTTCTAGCAACTTGGGGACCTCTATAGTTGTTTGTTCCCTCTAACTGACTGGAACATCCAGGATTCTCCTTGGGGGGTGTGGGTGGGGTGAAGAATGGTATGAAATACCCTCTGGAAATAATATTTTGTACCCAGATATAGTCTGTTATATCTTGCCAGGTGTCTGGGTACAAAGATAAGTGACCCCCGACTGCCTCCACAGCAGGACAGTCGGGGCTCCTTTCAGGAGCACTGATAGGGTTGACCACAGAAGTGATCTCGGTCACCCTGGTGTTGCGGACCCCCTCTGCCACGGGGGTCGCATCTTCCATTGTTACCCCCTCCTCTGCCACTAGAGGGGGTTTCACATGTGTCCTGAAAGGCCCCTTGGGCTTTTCGGTACCACATTTTCCCTCCCTGTTGGCCTTTGGGGTAAGGCCGAGTAGGGGTGGAAAAATGGACTCCGATGGCAGACAGAGCCTTTCCCTCCTGCTCACACCTGGTGAGAGTTTCCTTCACTTTGGGCCCAAAGAGAGATATGCCATCAAAAGGGGTGTTGACAAATGAAGACTTAAAGGGCTCCACGAAGGAACACAAGCGCATCCAGGAATATCTTTAAAGCAATTTCTGTACCTGCTGCCCTACTCGTCCCATCGGCTGCATATACAAGATGTATGGACGAGTTCACAATGGAATTTAGGGTAGCAAGCTGGGCGGCAACTTTGTCGGAAGCCCCTGCAGCTTCAGTACCCTGAAGAGTATCGCCCAACTCCTTAAGGAGATCGCTTTGCAGTCTGGTGAGATGGGTCAAGTAGTTCAGGGATCGGAGTGTAAAAGTCATTGAACTAAACATGCGTTTTCCATATCGATCCATGATCCTGGACTCTCTGTTAGGAGGATGGATCGATGAGGAAGTCTCAGACATTTCCTTCTTGGTGGCCGCCGTCACCACCATGGCATCAACAGAGACTCCCTTGGACAAAAAGGCTTTATCTACGGGGGCAGAAATGAACTTGTTAGGCCTCCGAGGGACAGGTTACAGGGACTCTGGTGATTCCCATGCCCTCTGAGAGACCAGCTGCATGAGCTCATTGAAGGGCAGAGACACCCAAGAGGTGGAAGGTTGAGACCCAAAAGCCTTCAGAACTGACTCGTCCTCAGTAGGGCTTTTGGACTGCCAATCACCCCTCTGCGCAAGGATCTCTAGTATCTCCACAAAGGAGATATCCTCAGAGGGGGATTGTGGGGACCCTTCTGACTCATCCAAGTCAGTGTCAGATGTCAACGACTCCTGTGGGGAGTCCAAGTGTCTCCTCTTACACAATTTCTCCCTGGGGACCTCCTCAGTGGGAGCCTCTGGGGAGGTCTTGGAAAAGCAAGGGGTGCCCTGTGAGGCTATCTGAGGCTCAGTCTCTCTACGCTTGGCCTGGACGATGGAGGCAGAAGTGGACACAGGTACTTTGGGGGAAGAAGAGGCCAGACCCAGTGTCGAGGATGTCTTTGGGGACAAGGCTCTCCTCATGGCTTTGGATCATCACGGCTCCGATAAGGAGTCGACGGACCTGAAGGAACCGCCAGCCCCTCCCGCACCGAAGCCGTGGGCTCTGAGCCAGAGGTAAGAGCTGAGCTCATTTGAGCCGGGGCCCAGAGAGGAAGAGTCAGCACCGACAAGTCAGTGCGACTATCCTCCCCGAACCCGACAGGAAAGTGTCAGCCCCTACAGTCCCCGGTTGGTGCCGAGGATGTCAGAGTAGATGGAACCAATGGCACCGAAGCAGGTCTCTGCTCCAAAGGCTCCATGATAAGCAGGTCGGCCCCCTCTGGCTCCGAAGATCTGGTATGGCTCAGAGGAGGAGCAGTCAAATCCAGGGTGGTGGTCTTCAGTTCTGATGCTCAGGTTGGAGCAAACAATTTAACAAGGCCTGGTGCCCATAAAAGCTTCTGCACCAATAGGTCCATATCCAAATCCGAGAGGCTGACAGAAGACCTAGAGGAGTGCACGGAAGGTGCAGATTGAAGAAGTGGAGATACAGGTCTCTCAGAGACTGGCTCCAAAATGAAGAGACACTCTGCTCTGAGAGCTGTGGAGCCGAAGTCCAGGAATCCTCCACTTTCTTTGACTTTGAGTCTTTAGATGCCTTGGAGTCTGCTGAGCATTTAGAGGACTTGCTGGCCCCATCCCAGTCAGTCAAAGCTTCAGCAAAAGGAAGCTTCAGCAAACCTCGATCCACAAGCTTCCTTTTCCTCTCTAAAAGAACCCTTGAAGAAAAAGAATGGCAAATACTGCATGACTCCTGCAAATGCACCGCACCTAAACAATAAACACACTGAACGTGCCCATCAGTAAGAGACATCTTTTACACGCAGTCTGGACATTTCTTGAATCCAGACTTTGGGGATGTTTGTCTTTTTCCTCAGACATATCAAGAAAAACTTTAGGCTTAACTCTACAAACAAATCACACAAGCCTAAATACAGCCTAAAAGTTATATCACAACTACACTTAGGCTCAAGTTAACACGCCTAAAATATAAAACACACACTAAACAATGGCCCGGAGAAAAAGGGGGACAACACTATATATAACTACATACTATCTATACTATTAGTGCAATAACTATAATAGAAAAACACACAAGTAACTAGGCCCAACACGAAGCCACTACAGCTATACTAAACAGTAAAGGCACCAAGGGAAATAAGTCTAGTAGAAAAAAACTACAGGAGCTATTATAAAACTAATCTAACTAGAATTAGAAAAAAAGTTATGGAATAACTTCTGAAAAGCAATTTTTTGATCAAAAAGGCTTTGCAAACGGCCGTGTCGGAGCCAATGGATCGGCTCTGAACCCATCAGTGAAGAATGGACGGTGAGATTGAACAACTTCACATCTGTATATAAAACATTCCTCAAGCTTTCATAATTTGCAAGAACAAACTTTAAAATATGCACCCAACAATTCAAAATTCTAAAGAACAGAGTTGCAGAAGTATACATACTTACATCATCCAAATAAGAAAGAGTAGAACTGGAATTAATCAAGTGCTTAGCAGCAGTGGGATCAACTAATGCTATAGCTGCTGCATCAGGTTTGGGAAAACTGAGCATAAACATTTAAAAGACTGAGGAATCTGTCTTTTTAAGGGAAGTTGGCTGACACACATGCGCATACACACACACACACACACACGCTGACACACATGCGCATACACACACACACGCACATCCTCTAAAGCTGACAGAACAGGAACACTAGCAGTACTTACTACATATACATACCATATACATACCACGCACCACGTTTAAACAAAGCATGCTTTCGGACAGGAAATCATGTCAAGCGACTCAAACACCTGCAGACACATGCTTAGAAGGAACATGTACTTAAATGGCAGTAATGGCTATCAATATATTAGCTCACATCACAGATTGTAAGACCCTCTTATAGCCATATTGTACATCTACACCTCAATACAGCACATGTCAATGACAGCAACATTTACATGTCCACTGTTCAAAAGGTCATCATAGGACATTATTAGACTAATGGCCAACATTACATGACATCCTAGCCATTACTATACCCTGAAAAAAATCCCTACATCTCTATTATGGAAGACTGCATATATTTGTTGGATTGCATTACATCCTGTCACTGTCCATATGGGACACGTGCACCACACCATGACAGAATTAGCAATAATACATGCAGTGGTACGGAAATGACTTGCAGAGGCTCATGGAAGGACTCTGCTTCATGATGTGTGCATGCATATTTGACATGAGGACATCCTCCTCTCCTCTGATGGAAGGATGTCATGTGGCCAGAGGAAAAAGGAGGATGATGGATGCATGGGGCTATGTGAAAGGTTCCCCAAGTGGTAGTGAAATGAAGAGGTATGGTCATTGTATGATCTTTAGAATAATGTACCACCAAACATGCAGTAGACAGGGCTTGATTTGAACATTATACCTGTTTAGGTACAGAAGATGAATGCCATGCAATGTCACAGTAGCAACATCTCATACATCTGAGTGGAACACTGTCAAGTTGCACTTTATGGAGTATGATAGCATAATTTTATGCTGAGGAGAACATGTTGGGAGGAGTATAAGACATGGATGTGGAGTCACATCCCTGTGTAAAATTGTCTCAAAAGTGACAAGTGTATGTATAGACACTCAATTTGGCTGTTGTCAAATTAGAACCCCTATATGTATAGGTAAAGTAGCTTGCAAACACAGTAGCTAATGTTACACCCACAACATAGGTTTGTCTTGAATACTATCAGAGTGCATGTTATACAGGATGACATCTTCACTGTATGCCACAATGAGATGTCCAGAGTAGGGTCCAACATAGCTATGGACTCGCATATCATTCTAAAATGGTCACTGTAATGACTGTCGACGGCACACATAGTTGACTGCAGTAAGAATAGAACCCCTACCCAAGTATTTATAAAGCACAGTACTTAAACACAAGTGCCACAGCACAAGTCTGGATTTTATGGTGTTGGACTAAAATTTATAACTGATGACATCAGCAGTGTTTGGTGAAAAAAGATGGTAATAGCAGTGTCCCACATGAAGGAATGGTCTCTTGAATGTTAACCAACTAACACACACACACACACATACACACACCAGTTGAATGCAGTGAGAAGAGAACCCCTACCCACTGACAAGAGAACTCGGTATTTAACACAATTGCCACACAACAAGTCTGAGTTTTAGTGTGTCATTACAACACTTTATAAGTGATGACATCAGTAGTGTCTGGTGAGAAGACAATGGTAACAGCAGTGTCCCACATGTAGGTGTAAAACAGTTTCTTCAATATCACCATCTGAACGTGTGCACACACACACACACACACACACACACACACACTGCAGTGAGATGAGAACCCCTACCTAACTAGGTACTACAGCTGCAGAGCTCAGTACTTAATGCAAGCGCCATGGCACAAGTCTGATCTTTACATTGCCGTTGGACAATTTATACTAGATGACATCACTGGATGACTGAGAGAATATGTTGGGATGCCTGTATGAAATGGATGGCTAGCCACGTACAACTGTTAAATTATTAAAGTTTTGCATGTTAACAAATTGATGAGTGTGCAAAGTGTAGTATTGGCTGTTGTGTTTCCACTGTGTAGGTTAACTTCAAGAGACAGCTATATGCAAACAGCTGTCCACATTACTACAAGTATTGGAAAATATGAATGCGTGCTGCCAGTATAAAGATGTACGTTATATAAGAAAGCATTTTTTTTTATTTCTGTAGTATAGTTGATATATTTGGGAACGAGTACAAAGAGACCAAGTTTCAAGTGCAGGGGTGCAGGTAACATGACTACAGTGTATATGTGTATTCTTTCCTTTAAAAGTGCATTCCCTTTAGTTGTGTTTTTACATGTACTTTCAATGGATGAAGAGTAAATGGTCAGCAAACAAATAATACATGCTAATGTGCACTTTCCATACCGCACAGTCAACCAGCTGGTTTGCACATGAGACACACAACTTTATACTGCTTTTCCTGTTTGTGCATAGTTAAGTGATGAACAAATATGATTCTCTGCTTCACTGATAAAATTCTGAAAGTTTTATTGGTTTGCTTACCTCTGCACAACCACGTTAAGTGGAGAGGCACAGCAGTCAGCACTTTGGATAGTACTGAGTGTAAGCAACACACCTGCTGCTTAGCTGACTCTATGGCAGCAGGTGCACATGCAGAGAAATATTCCTTTTGAGCCCAGATGATAAAGGGTTCGAATTTAGGTTTATCTAAGACTTTTATATATGTTATTTATAATGCAATGAAATAATTCTTAAAACTAGTGTAATTGTGGGTTTCCTTAGCCCAGTGGGTTTAAGCAATATTGCTTGGTGTTAACCGCACCATGCCATAGGACGGGAAGAGCCATTCACACTCACTCGGCATTGGTGCACAATGCAAACCTCCATACAAACACACAGGGCAAAAAGTGAAAAGCTTCATTAGGAGCCATTTCTGCCATGTGTGTGGTGTGTGTTTCTATTTTTTGACCAGATTAAAGGTGTCAAAATGGGGTAGATTAGGAAAGTGGTGAAATGGGGTGCAAGCAAGGGAAAAAACAAAGGGAAAGTAATATAGGAATGCGCAGGAGGGAGGTAGGAAAGAACCATAGCTATCCAATTCTTCAACTGTGTAAAATTAAAATATGTATAGAATACTGGATGAATTTGGACCGCCAACTCAACAAATAGGGGTGACAACAATACAATCATGTTGTACAGCCAACTGGACCGAATCAAGTCTGTCGAGAAGACAAATGTACAAAGTGGAGAGCTATGTATGGCACAATATTTTTTTGTGGGATAGATCCCCATGTTTTTCAATTTTATATCAGTAAGAGAGGAATGTTGGGTAAGGGGCGTAGGTATGCCAGAGTCAGGTAAATCAGGTAGATGAGGAAGAAGATGCAGACAAACAAGACATAGGGATGGTAAGGGACATAGGTTGGGGGACACCATGACTGGGAATAGGAAGGGGGACATCAGATGCCCATGCCCAAATGTAGAGACAGTGAGAATTTAATCCTCACCTGCAAAATTGTCACGACTGTCCCCTTACTACACTGGCTTGTTGGAGTGCTTGAAGTTTATATTTATGCACCATAATCGACAGCATCCTCTCCATCAGGTAGAGGCATGCACCAAGCCTGGCATCTCTTGGCAGGTGACAATCTCCACCCCCCACCTCCACCAATATTCCCGGAAAGTACCACTGCACCAGCTGCTGGGGTAAAGCTACCTGATGTGGAGGGCCCAGGCAGTACAGGGGTAGCAGAGGCAGTACTGCCAGTTTGGGTCTCAGATGTGCTGTGTGTCAGTGCCAGCACTGGTAGAGCAGGGGCAGGCTGAGCCACAGTGGTTAGCCTACCTCCTATGCTGTAAAGCATTTTGAGAGTTGTCAGAAATTGAGGATATCAAAATGTAGTGACCACACATATAAAAATAAGAGAGAAAGATAAGGATTATGGTGAGAAGAAAAAAAAAAGATAATTAGTACCATCATATGTGACATACAATAAATTATTACAATATAAAGAATTCATTTCTACTTTTACATTTACATATACTTTTTAACAACTACAAAGTATAACTAAAAGGATCACTTGGAGCAATCAATATGCACATATTGCACATATACGTGGTCAAATACAGCTCAAGTTAACAGTATGGCATGTATGCTACTTCTGATGACATTATTACGTAATATTTTTAAATGATTTTACTACATATTTGTTACTTGTGGTACACGAAACTATAACATCTGACTACAGTAATAGAACGGACTCCTACAGTTGTGTTGTGTTACAGACTGATGCATGCATGCTTGATTTTACAGTTAAGATATGAATGCTTAACTTGCTACTACTATACAGAAGAGGAATACTTTACATAAAATAATAGTTATGTTCTGCTGCACACATACCTTTTGCTTCCCTCAGTCTTTCTAAATATATGCAGCTTTCTATCTAATTTAAATTCTCTGTCTGTATACTTCCACAGCTGTGGGATACGTCAGCCAACCAGTGGTTGAGCGTATCCTGCTTGCGCCTTTTGAGGTCATTAAAATGGTTCCTGCACTGCTCTCCAGTGCGTGGAATGCCAGTCACACTAGAGACAGCCTTGTCCAGATTATTCCAACCTCAGATTTGTACTGAGACCTGGTATAATCCACCTGCAACAGCCTTCAGTTGTGGAGCTTTACAAGGAGTCCAATAATAATCCTGAACTCTTTGACACCCCACCTTTGAGCCCTAAATTGGGCACCTCCTAATCTACCTCAAGATATATCCGCTCAGGGTAAACAGCAAGAGTTAAAAGTGTTTTCCCGCCAATTCACATTATCATGTGTAATATTAGTGCGTAAACCCAAAAAACCAAGTCAACTGAGTTTGTGCAACATTAAGCAGAGAGCAAGTGTCAAACAGACAAGAAAGCAGTTTTTGAAATACGAAGATTAATCAGACAGTTGGCATTGCTTTATAAGTTGGCTGTTGCTGTACCTGCTAGTTGATTTGATAAAATTAATTTGTACACTGTGGGATTCAATCAAATGCAACAAACACAAAACAGATTGTTCCACACAAGTGATTTTTCATCCTTGCTACAGAAAAAATGTTTACCAGACATGTTTACTAATTATATATAAATCTCAGAATCCAGCGGAGTTCTGCCTCCTCTGTTCTAGTAACTATATCCTTTCATTTCCTTCATGTGGAAGCCCCTTCCGTACGCATAGGGGATATAGTTACTAGAACAGAGGAGGCAGAACTCCGCTGGATTCTGAGGTTAGGGGCCCACAGGGGAAAGGGCCTCAATGACACCATTTCATTGAAACCGCATCTTAGAGGTAGGAGTTTGCGTTAATATCTTTCACCTGGTCCACTTGTTGCCACCATCTCATAGGCCTTGTTCATTTACTTTTCTGTCATCTGTCCCATTCCACATTTATGAGTATTCGTTCATTTTTTGCTAGTTACTTCATTTTAGTGCTCTTGCATCTTTGATCATTGACGTGCATATATTCACGTTTGTTAATAGCTTTTATCTCTGTTTGTTTATTTTATTAGTTTACATAGTTTGTATCACATTTTTATATATTTTTGACACATTACTATATATTATGTAGTGATAGGCAATGTTATTATCATGGGTCTGAAGTGCATGATTTTAGATATATTTATATATATACACAGGAAATTTCGTTCATATACATATGACATGTTATTATTTTTCAATTCCAATATATTAAGCAATAATTTTGTTATGCTATACTGCATTTGACGTGGATGGTTTTTGTGTCTATGACATCTACAGTTGTCTATGTAGTTACAGGGGTTTGTTTAACAGAACACATAGTCATTAGATAGCGTTTTTGTGTATTTCTATCACTTTAACCTGCTAAGTAGCTTACGCATTTCGCATGCTGTGTATAGGATGTGATGCAATTTCCGGCTCCATTTGGGGTTATGGATTTACCTGCTTACACAGTGTTTTTAGTCAGGTGAGATGATGGTTTTAAAATAATATCAATTGATAGGTCTATTCGCTTTTCATATTGTATATAAGTGTTTAATGATTTTTTAGTATTTGTCTGAGGAAGCGGTGGGTCACACCGCGAAAGCGCTTACATAATAAAAGTGTTCTGCTTTTATTTTATCCGTTGCTTCATTTGCTTGAGACTGAGCAGTGTCTTTCGAATGTTTTTGAACTTCGATTGGATTATTGACTGTTTGATGAATTTTGGCTCTACAAGCTGTGTTTGACTCCTGTCTATAGAGTGTATTTTCAAACAAGTTTGGTGCTCCGTTTGGGACTTGTGTTGTATACTTTTTTTGGGATTATCGCTTGGGTGTTTTTGGCATATACATATATCTATCTATATATATATATATATATATATATATATATATATATATATATATATATATATATATATATATATATATATATATATACACACACACACACATTATTACACACATACATACACACACACATATATATATATATATATAAAGATATATATCCCACCAAGATAGTAGTAAAAGGACTAAGTCTATCCAACTCATATAGCAAGAAGGGAATCGCAGCTTATGTAGCCAAATGATGGATAATTCCTCTCGATCTTCCAGGAAGGGAGAAGGAGGGTGAGATGCAAGAAGGAAGGCGAGATCAAGGACAACAAACATGGAACGTTATGGTGAATACATAACTTCTTTGTGTTATGTTGTCCCTATCTCGCCTTCCTTCTTGTTGGTTGTGCCCCATCCCCAGCACCTTCTTCTTGGGTGGCTCAATGGAATAAACTTCAGGACAGTGGAACCGGGAGGCCACATCTACTTTGTAATGAGTGATTAAGGTATGTGGATTAACGTGGATTAATGTCGCACAAATTGAGTCTAAAGGCAGTCTGGTCTTTAAGGCAGTAGAGGTAGACAAGGCCCTAGTTGAGTGTCCTTGAATTTTTCCTGGCAGCTGCTTGCTCTGTAAATTATAGACGCAAGTGATGGTGTCCGAAAGCCATTTTGATAATCACTTTTGAGACTGAAGTTCCCTTTGTTTTCTGCAAACGATACAAAAGTCAGATTTTCTGAATTCTTTTGTCCTGTGCCAAGTAAGAACATAACAGTCTATGAACATCCAGTTGGCAGAGTTTATCTTCTGCCTTGTTGCCATGATTAGGGAAGAATGCAGATAGTTCTACTGATTGATTCAGACTGAACTCTGAGCAAACTTTTGGTAGGAAGGAGGGGTTGGTTCCAAGAGAAACCCTATCTTTGTGAAAATTTAAGTAAGGGGGACAAATGGATAGAGCTTGTAATTCTGATACCCTCCTAGCTGAGGTAATGGTAGTCAAGAAAATTGTTTTCCAAGTCAAGAATTTCAGAGAACAAGTAATAGCCGGTTCAAGTGGAGGAAGAATCAAGGCAGCCAGGACTAAGTTTAGATCCCAAGGAGGAGGTGGTTCTCTTATTTTGGGTCTCAAGAGAATAGTACCTTTTAGGAAAGCTTTGTATAACCTGTGGGACAAAATGTTGAAACCCATTTCTCTCACATGAAAGTTGGAAATAGCAGCCAACTGACCTTGGATAGTTGCTGCTGCTGCTCCTTGGTTAAAGGTGTCAGCAAGAAATTAGGGGATTTTTGAAACAGGTGCAGTAAAAGGGTCAATACTATTTTTAGCTGCCCAACAAGAGAACCACTTCCATGTGTTAGTATAAAGTTTTCTCGTTGAGGATTTGAGAGAGGAAATTAAAATATGTTATACTGCTGGGGAGATGTCTGTGGTCACTGTGGCTACTGGTTGGAGGAGGAAGAATGGCCTACTTATCGTCACCTGAGTAGACTGAAGCCAACATTTTAGGTTCTTCTTGCAGGTCTCCGCGACAAGACTTTTGTGCAACATGGGTAGATCTTGCATGGACCACTGAACAAATAAGAGCCACTGTAATATCCTCTGGAGGAAGCACGCCAAGGGAACTAGGTGTTATTGCTGCTGCCATTGAGCCCAGAACTTTGAGAACAAATCTTGCCTGAATCTTTTTTCTCACGATTAAGATTGAAACCTGATGTCGAATGTTAGATGCCCTATCCTGAGGCAATTTTGCTATCATGTCTTTTGTATCTATATCTGCCCCTATAAATGTAATATATTGACAGGGCAACAAGGCAGACTTTTCGTAGTTTGTAGTGATGCCTAGCTGTGAGCAGAGATGAATTGTGGTGTCCCTTGCCTCAATTAGTCGATGCTCGGTGGTGGCGGTAAGGAGCCAGTCTTCTAAATATGGAAACACCCGGAATCCTAGATGCCTCAGATGAGCTGTGACTATTGCCATGCATTTGGTGAACGTCCTGGAGGCTGTGGTGAGACCAAAGGGCAGAACTCTGAACTGGTAGTGACTGGCTCCCAGCCGGAAGCATAGATATCTCCTGGATCGCCTGTCCATCTTGATATGGTAGTACACATGGAGATTGATGGAGCACATCCAATTGTCCTTTTCCAAAAAAGAAGTATGGACTGCACTGTCACCATCCAGAACTTTGTCTTCTTGACAGACTTGTTGAGCCGGCGGAGATCCAAAATGAGCCTCCTGTCCCCTGTTTTCTTTGGAACTAAAGAGAACCTTGTGTAAGTTCCAGATCTGATTTGGTCTGTGGGGACTTCTTGGATGACTCATTTTTCTAGCAGCCTTTGAACTTCTAGGGTTGCTTGTTCCCTTAGATTGGGTGGCACATCTGGGATGGATTTTTGTTTTCGGGGAAAAGGTGGCATGGAAAAAGGAACTGTATCCCCTGGATATTACAGACTGTACCCAAGCGTCTTTTGTGATACTTTGCCAGGCTTCTGGGTACAGTGACAATCTGCCCCCAACTGCCTCCAGAGGTGGACAGGCAGGCCTCCTTTCAGGAGCACTGGAAGAGCCTACCTGAGAATGTATCTCGGTCGCCCTGAGTCTGTGGACCCCCCTCTGCCATGAAGGCGACGTCTCCCATTATTATTACTCCCTCTGCCCCTGGGGGAGAAGTCACCACGTGCATCAGGCGAAGCTCCCTGGGATTTCCTGAACCACATTTTCCCACCTTTTTGACCTTTAGGATAAGGTCTAGTAGGAGTGGAGAAATGCATTCCCATGGCGGAGAGATAGTCACATTAAGGTAGCAGCAATGCATCTGACTGTGGGCATAGATGTGCCAGTGCAACTCCTAGCAAAGAGGTCGGAGATGATGATGAACTGTCACCTCTACATGCACAGCTCACACCTGTCCAACATACCAGGATGTAGAGCTAGCACAGAGCTTGGCTGTGTTCTTGCATTTCATCTGGAGTGCCCATACAGACATGCACATAACAGTTACATGGGTCAGTCATGAGGCTTACAGCTCATTAGGTCTCAGTGGCCATTTGATACTTTACCCAAATGTCTGCCTGTTTCCCTTTCTTACTCACACACACTCATTATCTTTTGTGTCAGCCTAGGCTTCCTACCCACCCTTCAACACAACATCCTGTGCAAATGATGATAAATATGCCATATCCTTGTTTTCTATCTTTTGGATTCAGGGATAAACAAGTTTTTTGTCTAATGCTCAGGGTGCATAGCTGACATAGTGCTTAGTACATGTGTGTTTGTGATGCTGTTTTGCAAATTCTACTGCTTTCTTGCACATTTTTGTAATGTGTACATCCCTCCCAACCTCTTCCACGAACAAAGCTGGACCAAGCCATAAATAAAAGTGTGACAAAGGCCCAACCATAGGGAGAATTTTTAAATATTTTGGCCTTACAAACTTAAGACAGCTGATAGAATAACAGGTTTTGCGTTACTATATGATTATTTTGAGGGAGATGAAATCTGAAACCGAAATGTGTGTCATTTTCCATCTTCAATCTTTAATGATTTGCCAGTACAAAAGCAAGCCAAACTGTGGACATTCTGTGAAAATATGAACATTTCCAAGGTATGAATCTTTGATGTATGATGCCTATTAGTTGATACAGAAAGCATGTATTCACATATGTCACTGCTGTCGCATACTGAGGTCACTGCTGTAAAAAATCCACCCACCTTATACTTACATTAGCAAGTAACAGTATGCAAGGATATGCCATTCATTTGTATTATCATTTTTCTATTTCAGATTCAACACTTACCTTGGAAATCTGGCAGCTGCAAGAGTTTAATTTGGGGCTGACTCTGTGTAATGATAGCAGTACACAGCCACTACATAGGTAAGCAAAGGTTGTGGGGGTTGCTAGCCTGAAGGGCCTATTGTGCATGCCTAAGACATCCTATACCCACAGCAGCTGCTGGTTCCCCCTCTAACTCTTCACCTGTGTTTAGCTGTGGTGACCTTGCTAGTGATGGTGGATGTGTGGCCCTTCCCTCTCGGTGCTCCTGCTGAAGCTGTTTTCTCAAGATAATGTTGTGATGCATGGCACAGACGGTGATTATTTCAGCACATGTATGGGGAGTGTACTGCAGGGCTCCCCCAGATGCATCTAAGCATTGGAACTGTTACTTCAGCAGCTCAAACACACACACTATGATATTTACCATTTGAGCATATGCCTCATTATAGCATTCAGATGGTGTGTGCGCATTTCTGATGAGCATTATCAGCCATGGTTCCAGTGCATAACCTGCATCCCCCAAATAAATGATCCTGTGGGATATCTACCCCCTTAGAAAATATCTTATACAGTCGAGAGTTGTGCCAGACATGCAAAGCATGGTAAATGCCTGGGTTGCTAGCACACACATTCAGGATGATTCCCTTAGTGTTGCACATGACCTGGCAGTTAAAGGAGTAGAAGCCCTTTTGATTTATGTACACCCTTCCCTGTTTCCTGGCTGGTGCTTTGATTTCTACATGTGTACACTTTATGGTATCCAGGACTTCAGGGTAGTGTGCTACAAGGTAGAGCTCCTGCATAGTTGTGGCTCTGTCCTCAGGTGTGTGGGGAAAATATATGTAGTCACTGGTATGCTGCATCATAGCACTCAGGAACTGATGTAGGATCCTGGACGCTCATGCCTGTGCTACTCCCAGCATGTTCCACTGTTCATCTCTGTAAGGTTCCTCTAACTAATATTCTATGTGCTACACATACCTTAGTCTCCACATGTACTGGTTCCCTTTGGTTTGTCCTTGCACCCAGTCGAGGACAACAGAGGTTGCAGAGTAGTGTGCCTCTATCCACGCTGTAGAGCTCTACAATTTCCACCTGATGCAGAGTGTAAAAAGTTAAACGGGGTCTAAACATTCTTCTTCTTGGCTGTGGTCTATTAGCAGCAGCAGCCTAGACTTGGGCCTGTTGCACATACACATGAACAGCAGCAGCCCCTAAAATTCTTTCCCTGTAGACTAGTTTCAGTGGCTGTATTCCAACAAGTTTTGGAATTCGCAGGGGAAAACCAGCACTACACAATTGCTGTATAGCTTGTTGAACAGCTCCTCCATCTTGGATTGGTTGATTAACACAAAAATTCAGCTGCTTATGTTTACCACACACCGTGTAGAGCCACTTACTGAATATAAAACTGTGAGCTATCATGTGTGCATTGTGTAGGCTTTACTGAATCTGCACTATAGTCTTTTCTGACAGACTGAGAAGTCTCAATGTTTTCCCACTGAAAACACTGGCACATTGTAGAATTGTCTCAGAAAAAGAAACCCCCACAGGGAGATTCAGAAACTGAGCTCTCCTCGGAATCTGAATCAGAAATCTGAGGGGAAAAATCCTGAATCCATCCCTCTGTCTTCCTGTTCAGATTCATAATCCTGAATCTCTGTAGGAAAAGAAGAATCCCTCTTTCTTTTACAAGAAACTACTTTACAAGAAGCATCAATAGCCTGAATTAAACCCTGAGACAAACCCAGTAAACTACTCCTGTGCTAAGAAATAGGAGGAACAGATACAGGTTCAGTTTTCTGTTTCTTTTTAAAAGGAAAAATGAGGCCGAACCTGTTACTAATGGCAGCAGTTGCTTTACCAGGGATGGGCACAGCGTTCTGGCACAAGAGAGAAATCTTTTCTGCTCCCTTTCCCAGGCCTGACGAGAATGGCTTCTCCCTTGCCCATTCCAACAGCCACAGAGGATGTGGCGAACCCTGATCCACAGTGGCTGTAGGTGCTACACCAGAGGGATATGGGTTAAAAATGAGTGCTCTGAGGTACAAGAAAGGGCCACAGCACAGTCACCCACTTGTGGCTGAGGCAAATCGCTACTCTGCTGTGTTGGCAAAGGCTGTTTCCGTAGCTTTTTCTTTTTGTGGCTGCAAGAATGACTGACCATGTAACTAGAAGTCTGTTCCATGGTCAAACCAAAAATGGTGCCTCTTTCCCAGGGAAGGACAAGCAGCAAACGCCAGTCCACAAAAGTTATTTTTTAAAATAGAAAAAAAACACACTAAAAAAACACTTTCAAACGCTATGCCAACAGAACTTCTCCACAGAAAATATGTTTTCAGTTAGTTAACACTACTTTTAAACTGACAGAAAAAAATAAGTGCTCCTCTTAAAAGTACGTTACATTGTCGGGATAGACCATTCTCCTAGCATTAAAATAACTTTCTGAAGAGGAAAGTAATAAAACATCAACAAATTTAAGAAAATGGAATTTCTTTCCCCAAAGAGCACTTGCCTGCCCAGCACAGGAAAGCACAAGCTGGCATTCAATCCTCAAAAGCTTCAGAGGAAAGTACTCTTTTGGCAGCAGTAAAGTTCAAAAAGACTTTGTGCACAAACTCATATTTTAGTCAGCTCAGCTCAAGCTGCTTGACAGCTTGGGTGCATGGAAGGTGTCCTGATGCTGTGGAAGCTAGCTGGCCAATATATCCTTGGCAGGAGATAACTCGTATAGCTAAAACTACTGCAGCAGTGCGTGGTAAACATTGGAACTTATAGGTTCATAGGTTAGTACTAAGTTAACTGCCCTTGTGAGCCATTTTATGCCTAGCCAATTATCCCTTGTGAGACTCAAACCCTGCACCTTGTGTTTGTAAGGCAAACATCTTAACCATTAGGCCACCCTCCCTACATTATCACACTGCTTATCTTGTTGTACTGCATCACTATCCATTATTTATATTACTTGTTTTATATGTGGCTTTGGAGGGATTTGTTTCACTGCAAATATGAACTACCATGCTACAATGTGCAGTTTTTAAACATAGTGGTAACGTTAGAAATTAGATGTATATAGCCATTTCATCTCATACATAAATTCATTATTGCATACAACTTGGCAAATGAGGAAGCATGTGGGGTAATTTAAATGAAAGTGCATGCATACTGGCTACAATATTTGGCTGGGTTTGTGTTTTTATTTGTCTTAAACCAATACACAAGTAGTCTATAGCATCACGTTATCAGAAACTGGTAGCAGAACTAAAAAGCAGTATCACAAGGTTTGGTACTCTTCTCTGTTAATTGTCTACTGCATGTTCTCCCAAATATCAATTGCACACTATATTCAGATGATACTGTGCTCATAAGGGTCCACAAATCAACTAATACACTAGTAGTACAAAAAGAATTTGCACATATTTGAAACTGGCTCACTACTATGTAAACAACTACGAAACTGATTCTGCATATTTGGAACTTGCTCAGTGCCAATAATCTGACCATCAGTATACAAACATCTTCAGTACTGCTATTTGGAACTCAACAATGACCATCAGTCATACATCCACAACTCATTAAAAACCAGAGAGCATATAGATCCAACCCTCAGAAACACAACGTACTTAGGGGGAACACTTGATCAATAACTAATCCTTAGTGAATAGATGGACACAATTATGAATTAAAGTATCCTAAAAAATCACCACATCCTAATTAAAAAAGCTCGCAAATCTATACCAAAAAGTTCTCTTCCTAAGCCCTGAATATGGTCTACCACTAATATTTGGTGCCTATGTCTGTGATGGACAGCGGGAGTCAGTAAATCACCCCCTGAATAAATCAAAGTTGTGTGTCACACTTCTAGGCTTATAAGGACCACAGTGGATGTTAGCCTAGTATACCACTATGAACCTATTTCTCCTCAAAACCCTATCTTCAAAATCTACTACTAATTCGAAATTCCCAGTGCAACCTAAGAAATCAAAAATGCCTTCAACTGCACACTCCATATAGCCTGCTACAAATGAAAACATGTGCTACAAGAGAGTCCCCATTTACCTGAAATACCCAATCAGATAAAAATCAAAAAGGATAATATACAGCCGTGGTGGTGCAGCGGCAGCGTTGTTGCCTCACAGCAAGTAGTTCTCCCATTCGATTCTCTGATGGAGTGCCTTCTGTGTGGAGTCTGCATGTCCTCCCCGCGGTTGGGTGGGCATTCGAAAAACATGCGTAAATGGGCGTGCCTTCACTGAAGGCTGAACGTCGAGCTGGCACCTCGGCGTTCGTGAAAATCTACTGCCAATCATTAGCGGACCGGAGTTCCGCTGCGGCGACCCCTAACCGGGAAAAGCCGCAAGACAACAACAACCCTAAAATAATTATGTAAGCTTCTAAAACCTCATCTTACAAACAAATACAAGCATGAATGTTACTGAGAATTACATTAAAAGATTAGCAAATAAATGCGCTTTTTTTTTAAAACAAATTTTTCCCACTGGCACATGTGCAACCCTAAGGGCATGCAGGATATGTTATGTAACACTATGTAAATAATATATAACACTGAACAATGTCATTAATGTACAAAAATACTAATCTGAAAGTTAATTCTCACAGTTTACAATACTATGTTTTCCACTGAAGCTAAGCATACATACAACTGCCTATATGGATGCAACTGTCAAGTTATGAAAAAAAGAAAAAAAAAGGACAAAAATACTCATTTTGTCCAACAAAAAAAAAAAATGAAACTACAACTTCTAATTGAAAAAAAGCAGCAAAAAATGACACCGCCAAACTTTGCAACACAAAAACTGGAGATTTAAGCTTAACAAATCTACAGTTTTTAAGTGGTACAATGTTTGTTTCTTTCAGTTTTGGCTGTTTTTGTTGAATTACAAATTGCAGCTGCCACATTATGCTTTCAGTTCAATAACACAAACTTTTACATTTGCTCAACTTCACAAAAAAGCTTATAAAACTGACAGGAAAGCTTTGGATATGTATGTAACCTTACTGTAATAAGCTTTAAGGTATTTTTTTTAAATGTTTTGTTTCCTGCATGTAAACTTGCTCTGCCACAGTCTATGGATCACTTCCTTTAACCAGACAATAATGCTAACTCAATAAAAGTGACATACAGCATTAACCGATTTCTTACCAAAGTTTTCTTGCAGACAGTTATATGGCCTTGGACTGGTCTCCACAATTTTTTCTGCATGTTTATTGTCCATTTTCTTCACATATACTTCATGCCTAAATAGCATTAAAATGCAACATTTAGCAAAAACACCTGTAGTCAGTGCTTAATAGTGATGGAGAAGCTAACAGTACTCATAACCAAATCAATGCAAACATTAATGGCAAGGATTATGGATAGTAATACACGTGAGACTCTGAATATGGTAGACAAAAAAGAAATGAAATATAAAGTAACAATGAGCTGTAGATAAGTCATATTCCTCTATGTACTGATAAGACTTAATGGCTCAGTTTTAAGATCTTAACATACATTTAAATTAATGTATAACCATTTTATCAGTAATTTTCATTAAAAGGCTCAAGGAGAAAAACAGTCTTACTTTTCTATAGAATGTTTTGCTGCAGTCAAAGAGATCTGTTTAGTTGGAGTATATTTTTTCTTGCTTGAAGAAGCCGACCCATGCCTGGAGGCCACACTGCCTGATCTAGAGCAGAAAACCACAACCTGTAACAAATGTAAGAATGTTTTCAAACAAAAAGTACATTATATAGTATACTCACTTATAAGTATGTGGATGCAAGTAACAAACCGAGGAGCGACTGGGGAGAGAATGGAAGATCTTGAGTTGAAGGAAAATAGAGTCAACCACCAGTGAAGTTCCTATATGACAAAAGTTTGTATTGGAATCTGAAAAGGGTGGGGGTGCTGCTGTGTCATTACTGACTTACGTTTCTCTTATGTAGTATGGCCAGAGGGACCATGAGAATTACATAGGCCACAAACCCTAATATCCTGATCTCTTGCTGAAGTATGATTTTGGAGGGATCAATTTCAGGAATTGCTCTTTGTAAAAGCTAACTGTCCTGAGGGAGGAAGAAAAGGAGGCTATCAAGATAACTGCATCTATTAGAGAGCCCAGCACTGTAACTTCCAATAGACTGACTCGAAGCTTTTTTGTAGAATTAAATTATGTCCTCACATTTCAAAGAAATGTTCATATCTCTGGAACCATAGGGGTTACTAAAGAAGTGTAAATTGCAAATTCTTCAGCACAAACTATTTTTATAGTGGTAGTATTCTTTAGATTCTAGGTCTTAAACTGAATTTTCTAAGTCATAATAAACCTAGTAACCAGTATGCTTGTTATATTTTATAAACGACTTGCTATATCTCGGCAACCATTCAAGGTACACACATGCTGTTAACATTTTATTCATCCTGTTGAGAGTTTTCATGTAAATCTAAGCAGTTCTGCCTATGCAATTAGGTTGCAGAAATATTCTCATAATTTATTGTAATTCCTAGGTGAGAGCACAGCTGCAAGGTGGTGTTTTTTGCTTTTATTAGTAGATGCTCAGTGGTGGCAGTTAGGAGACAGTCATCTAAATAAGGAAACACCCAGAATTCTAGGCACCTCAGGTGAGCCATGACTACTGCCATACATTTGGTGAACACTCTGGGGACTGTTGTGGCCAAAGGGCAGAGCTCAAAACTGGTACTGACTGGCTCCCAGCCAAAAGCACAGGTGTCTCCTAGATCGCCTCTCCATTTTTATGTGGTAGTACGCATCTTGGAGGTCTGTTGAGCATAACCAATTATCTTGTCCCAGAAAAGGGAGTACTGACTGCAGTGTTACCATCCGGAACTTGGACTTTCTTACAGATTTCTTTAGGTTGCCAAGATCCAGGACTGGTCTCCAGCCCCCTGTTTTCTTTGAAACTAAAGAATCTTGAGTAAGTCTGCGGGAACTGTTTAGATGAGTCGTCTAGCAACTTTTGAATTTCTAACGTTACCTGTTCCCTTTGACTGGGTGGAACATCTGGGATGTTTTTTATGTTTGGAAGGGGAAGGAAAAGGGTATGGAGTAACCTCTGAATATGATGCTTTGTACCCACTTTTCTTTTGTTATTCATAGCCAGGCTTCTAGGTACAAAGATAAGTGACCCACGACTGCCTCCAAAGATTGACAGGTGGGCTTCCCTTCAGGAGCACTGAAAGGGCTTACCATAGAAAGATTCTCTGTCACCCTGATTCTGCAGACCCCCCTCTGCCATGTGGTTGGCATCTTCCATATTTACTTCCCCCTCTGCCCCTGGGGGAAGATTCACCACTTGTGTCCTGGAAAGCGCTCTGGGATTTTCAAAACCCCATTTTTCCACTTCTTTTCTGACCTTTGGGATATGGTCTGGTAGGTAGCGAAAAACAGAGTCCTACGGCAGAGGGAGTCTTTCCTTCTTGTTCACACCTGGTTAGTGTTTCCTTGACTTTGGGCCTAAACAAAGATGAGCCATCGAATGGAGCGTTCACAAAAGAAGATTTAAAGGGTTTCGCGAAGATGCACAAGCACATCCAAGAATGTCTCCTTAGGGAAATTTCTGAACCCGCTACACTACTTGCTCCATCCGCTGCATAAGAAATCAGTCTCATGGAAGAGTTGACCACTGAATTTAAGGTAGGGAGCTGAGAGGAAACTATCTGCCACCCCTTCAGCTACTGAACCTTGGGGAGCATCTCCTAAAGGAGATCTCTCTGTAATCTAGTAAAGAGGGTCAGGTAATTCAGTGATCTAAGAGCAAAAGTTGCTGAAGAAAAAATGTGCTTTCCATATCTGTCCATTGTGCGAGACTCCTTGTTCAGTGGATGAACAGAAGAAGATGTCTCTGAGACTTCCTTCTTGGTGGCTGCCGCCATTACCATAGCATCTACTGGGACTCCCTTAGTTAAAACGTTTTTGTCTGAGGGGAAGATGATGAACTTATTTGGCCTCCGAGGAACAGGGACCACTAAATCTGCAGACTCCCATGCCTTTTGAGAAACTAAATCCAGAAGTTTGTCAAAAGGCGGAGACACCCAAGTGAAGGAAGGATGAGATCCAAAGGCCTTCAAGTACATGGACTCCCCTGCTGAAGGGTTGGTGGACTTCCATATGCCTCTCTGTTTAAGCATTTCTAAGGTGTTGCCAAAGGAGACATCACAAGGCAACCGTGGGGACCCTTTGGCTTCATCAAGGTCCATATCCAAAGTGACAAGACTTCTCTGGGGAGTCTAAATGCTTCCTCTTACATAACCTCTTCTGAGGGACCTCTTCAAAGGGGTACTCTGGAAAGGTTTCAGAATAGTGGAGGCACCCTGTGGGGCAGCCTGAGGCCTAGGATCTCCACATCCCTGTGGATGCAAGGGTATAGAGGCAGACAATGGTGCCTTTGGGGGAAGAATGTCCAGAGATGGGAGCAGAGCTGCCTGTGGAGACGGTGCTCTCATCACCTCAAATGCCCCTCTGCTCCTGATCCGAGGAAATCCCTGGATCCAGGGAACCCGAGGGAATCCCCAGAATCAAGGAGGATGGTTCCAAGGCAGAGGTAGGAGCTGAGCTCACCTGAGCCGATGCCCCAAGAGGCAAGTTCGGATCAGACAACCATCTGATCCGACTCACCTCCCCGGACCTGACCAGAGAGCATCGGATCCTAGACTCCTCGACCTCCGATGGAGCAAAGGACGTCGGAGCAATGACTGGATCCGAACATCCCATATAGGTCTTGGTTCAGATGGTTCCACCAATATCAGCTCCAGACATTTTGGCTCCGAGGTCGGATTGGAGGAGGAATCAAAGCAGAAGGGGAGGATGTGGTCAGATCCGAAGCCCTCAGGGTTGGATCTGATAAGAGCTTGGCCACCGCTGGTATCCTTAATAGCCTCTGTATCACTTGATCCGCATCACTGTCAGATAGGCTCCTGGTAGACCAAGTGGAGGGAGTTGGAGACTTGGAAGGCTGGAGTATAGGTGATCTAAGAGTCGGGGAGAACTGTTCCAAGACACGGGACTGGGTCTGCAACTTAAATTCCACTGGCACCGAGACTGATGGTGCCAGAGCAGTAGATTTCTCAGATCTGATAAACGTAGGATCCGGTGTGGAAAGTTTTGTAATCTTTTTGAAAGGCTCTGATGGAACACTGGAAGAGGAAGATCTCTTCCCAGACTTGTCCGATCTTGAAGGAGACTTATCAGAGAACCCGAACCTTCTTGTATTGCTTCCGAGAAGGTTTTTTTTTTTTTTTAAGAGACCTCTTAGTATTAATTTGTTTCTCTTCTCCGGAAGAGCCCTGTGATTAAAGGAATGACAAACTGAACACGACTCTTGGAGGTGGACAGTTCCTAGGCAATATACACAAATAGTGTGCTATCAGTTAGGGACATTTTCTGTCCACATTTCTCACAAAATTTTTTGAAACCAGAGGGCTTCATATCTTTAGAGGACATTATAAACAAGGGATAGTAACATGAAAAAAGGTTAGAACAGTTTTTTTTTTAACAACCACAACAACAGGAGCAACCACAACAGTAGTTAAACAAACAACTACAATTGTAAAAGAGAGGAAAAAGGGTAGGGCACAGCTAACTTAAAAGGGCTAAGGGTAAAGCAGTTATCTAACTTAAATGAACTGACTTCAAACAATTTTAGAGAAAAAGGTAAGAAGAGCTCTCTAACTAAAATGGGCTATTAAAAGTGGAGCCTGAGATAGGGAAAATAAGGCCTAGTGGAAAATGATGGTCAACAGCAGAAAAGACAGAACAAAGAGGAAATAACAAAACTAACATCAAACTACTTATCTAGAGCAATAATAATTAAGAATAAACAATTTCCAACAATAGCAATAATAATCAAAAGTATACTTAGGCAGAGCCAGTAGAACGACCACCTGATCTTGTTTAGTGGCAAACGAGAACTGGGGAGCTTTCTTAGTGCATGCTGGGATAGGGTTTAGCCACGAGCTAGTGGAAGACCTCGAGCTTGTATACAAGGCAGAGTCAGATCAGAGGATCAAATCTGAACCCATCCTGATAAGAGTGAAGACGAGATAGGACAACAGCACTTCATGCAATTTATGACAAAATAAATATTACATGAACAATATCTCTCTATCTGTGCTAGACAGACATCAAATATTAATACAGCTGTTTTTGCCATTGTGTAAGCTATAAGAAGAAATCTTTTAATACTCTGTATGTAGCATGGTTTTGGAATTATTAATGCAAATATGAACAAGCAATATTTGATACCTAGAGGTGTTAGTAGGGTGTAACTGCAGAAACACCTGGAGGCGTCACTTGGCTATGGTTGAGTTAAATAAAGAAAACAAAAACTGCGAATGCCCGCCAACCTACAACTGACTACCAATGGAGCTAGACACAGGGATCTGTGGAAAACCAGAAAATTAAAACGGAAAACTGAAAATGTGAACCTGGCACAGAAAATTAAAAAAAAAATGTTGTGCTTCTGTGAATTGGAATATAATGGCTGTCACTCTAAGTCTAGGGTAACTGGAAAACACAATGAGGAATGAGAGGTAGTATAGAGAGCATTTTGAATTTTGAAATTTTAATGCAAAGATTTGGAAAGGAATGGTTTACCACAGGTCTCATGGCTCCTTGTTTTTGAGCACCACATCCACCCTTGAATAAAATCTTTTTGTTCCACTGGTACAGGTTCTATTACTTCCTGATAAAGCATATATGAAAGAATATGAGGAAACCTAGAGGCTTGGTTCAAAGAACAAACTGAAATTCCTAGAAAAGGGGGAAGGGAGTCCCACTACCATCTGTACCCTTTTTTGGATTATGCCTAGAATCCAAGAGTCTGAAGTAACCTAGTGCCAAGAGATAAGTGAGTAGATAGGCTCTAAGAATGATTTGGGTATAGCTAGGCATACTCAGTGTACTCAAATGAGTACATTTTTCTGAGCAACTCTTGGAAAATTCAACACTCAAAAAAGCAAACAATTTATAAAACTGTGCAAACAATATTTACAGTATGAAGGTATACAGAGAATGTTTGAGTGAAAGGAATATGCTTCTAAAAATAGCTTTGTATCGTTATAAATGCTAACAGTTATAAATAATGTGTCCACTTCCTGTATGTCTGTGGGGGTAGCATTCTGAGGGCTGAGTATCTTCTTTAGGCTTCTTCCCAGTTAGGGGTCACCACAGCAGATCACCTGTCCGCTCATGATTGGCAGTGGAGTTTTATGGTGTCGAGTTGCCAGCCTGGTGCCCAGCCTTCCACAGAGGACACACACACGCATGCACTCACACCTAGGGCCAATTTAGAGTGTCCAATCCACCTACAGCATGTCTTTGGAATGTGGGAGGAAACTGGAGCACCCGGAGGAAACCCACATGACCACAGGGAGGACATGCAGACTCTGCACAGAAGACACCCCAGCCAAGGATTGAACCAGAAAACCTCTTGCTGTGAGGCAGCAGTGCTAACCACTGCACCACTGTGGCCTCCCATTCTGAGTGTGAGTATATTCTTTAAAAAGATATATGGGTGGTGGAGGCAAGAACATTAAGTCCGATTACAAAATGTAGATTTCTAGCTACACCCCTGACAGGGCTGTCAGAATGGAGAAAGGAAGGAGACTGAAGGTAGGCATAAATCAGTCTCCTTTCTTGGACTATCCTTGGGATTGAAAAGCTCCTCTTCTTTTGGAACTGCCCTGCCGCTACCTTTTAAAAGTTTGCTTCCATTCTTTTGTTGAGTTTGCTTAAAAGACTTCCTATAAAAGGGGCCTGGCTACAAGGGAAATTCCTTTTGTATTTTGGGATCAGGAACTGAAAAATATGTTAATCCTTTGTATTAATGTTCTCCTCTAATCAAATTTCTTGAGAATTTCAGTAATGGAAGACCCAAACACTTCTTTATCCAGACGTGCATTTAAGATTTCTGCTTTAAAATCCTCTGGTAGATATTGTGTGTGCAGCCAAGCAAATTTCCACATAACATACCCACTGGCTGCAGATCTAGAAATGACATCAACAATATCAGAGACACATGTAAGAGTGTGTTTACTCATGTGTAACTGAAGAAAGAAGGGAGGTTAGACATGCCTTAGCCTCATAAGAAGAAAGGTCAGCAATTAACTTCTTTATAGGTTCATAGGGGAGTATTAGGCTCGCTTTGCAGGTCATTTTAAGCATAAACAGTTTCTCTTTGTACTCAAAATAACCTAGCCTGTTTGGTTATAAATTGGCCTTACCCATCACATGGTTGATAATTATTCATTATCCCTAACAACAACTGGGATCATACCATAGATAATCTGAGGGGACCCATGCATGGGATAAAGCATTTAGTTGCTGCCTCTGTCTATTAGCAGTAAAGGGGGGAGTCCTGGGCTAAACAGTCCATTTCCCATCCACAGATTTAAGCTACACTTGAAAATGGACAGGGATGAACTTTGTTTTATGTGGCTGTAGAGTCTGTTCCACAGCAGTGGTACCCTCTATGAAATATATCTCTCCCTCCAAAACATTCTTTTGATGTTGCAGAAGAGGTTCATATCTCGAGACAAGAGTATTTCAGATGTCATTTGACTTGCTGATGTGCAGTAAATCCATCAGTAATGGGTCAGAGAATGCCCTGTATGCCAGACATAGGTCACCTCTTAAAAGTTTGTAGGATACAAAGTAAAGTGAAAGGACTTTGAATCAGTCCATATAGTCATGTTGTTTAGGCCTTGTATCCTTTTAGTAAGGTATCTCTGTGGGAGTTCAAGTTGTTGCATGTGTCTGGACAGATTCATGCCAAGGAGGGCATTATATTCATGACCGGCCTAATGAGGTTGAATAAATTATACTGTCAAAGGAAGCCAAAAGGATACGAAATTAAAATCTGTTAAAGGCTCTACTATCCTTACCTGAAGTGATAGGGTTAGAAGCCATAAAGTAATAAAAGATTTGAAAAGGGACATTGCAGAAGAATCGGTTCTAAGGTTTCTAAACAGGAATTTGTGAGACTAAGGGACTTTGTATAATTTAAAACAAACCAAATCCTATGCAAGGGGGACTGCACGGTCCAAACCAAATATCCAAATCACCAAATAGACCAGCAAGGCAGAACGGAGTTAGATATTCTTTTATTTTTCGTACTAAAACAAACTAGTTTCGGCAGAAAATGCCTTCTTCAGTGTAGGACAGTACATTCAAGTTCCTTGTCATCATCCATTTAAATACAAACCAAGAGCCAATAAGGCAAATAGGTTCATCAATATTAATGAGATGAAAAAACTTTTTTATAAAATCCTTGTAACACAACATACAAAGTGTGATACAACAGTGAGAAATTGTGAAAATTGAGGACATAGCAACCATTAATAAATGTAAACAAATAAAATGAGATATGAAATAGTATAGTATAACATATATATGTAAAAACATATAAATTTGACCATAAACAACTGCTGAACAAATATTGTCCATACAAACAGTAATGATTTCACAAGTACAACCTATGTTGCATTAATTCAGCAACCTAGACCCCCCATACTATACTTACTGCTGATTTAGCAAACCCATGTAGCCAGGTATCAAGAACAAAAATCAACCAAGGCAAAACAAAGATACATATATATCATTTGCATACGCAAATATAAATGGATTCCTTAGATCAGAATAGCCCAAACCTTACAACAAAGTAGGTCTAAAGGGTTACTATGATATACACATAATCTCCTATAAATGATCATTTAGACCCGGATGGAACAAACCCCCCAGGGTTGTAATCCAATATTTTCTTTTGATCCAATAACCCATGCCAACCTTGTTTATTAGTTCTATCTCCAGAAATGCGATCAATGACCATGAAACTAAATTTAGCCTGTGGATGTTTAAGTGTATGCTGATATAGGGCACTAGTCTCCTTATGGTTCCTAACATCACTACGATGTTCATTCATTCTGTATCTCAATGCTCTGGAAGTTTGGCCCACATAAAATGCCAATAACAGGAAGCAAGGTACACCACCCAATCGCTACTGCAATTACCAAAGATCTTTATGTTAAATATCCTACTGGTATTGCGACTGGAGAATTCTTTAGATTTAGGCATATATGAACATGAGCCACAATGACCACAGGGAAACGAACCAAAAAGTTCATCACCATGTAGTGTGAGTAGTTTGTAAATAGTACCCCCACTTGCCATATGTTTGAAATGTGACAGGTAGGAGCCTAGGGTCTTACCCCGCCTATATGAAAATTGACATCCCCAAAATGGTTCGCAGTCTATCATTGGCCAGTAAAATATTCCAATGTTTATTGATAATATTCCTGACCATGTTAATGTTTCTCCCATAAGTTGTGATGAACTTAACCCCAGTACCAGAAGATAACTTATTTTTATTTTTGTATTGCAACAAATCTTCCCTCTCTGTGCAATTTGCTCTACTTTGGGCAGACACAATATCATGTCGGTCATATCCTCTATTGGTGAATCTCTGACTAAGATCCCTGCTGGCTAGTTGGTATTCCTCTTCATTAGAACTGAGACGTTTAATACGAATAAATTGAGATATCGGAATACTTCTGATGGTATGACGGGGATGTAGGCTCGAGGCATGTAACAAGGTGTTATATTGTGGGTACTTGCGGAAAACTTTAGTAGACAAGGTATGATCTGGGTTCCTGTAAACAGTGACATCCAAAAAATTGATAGTATTTTTGTCATAAGTCACAGAAAATTCAAGTCCCCATACATTGTCATTAAGATATTCTACAAATTCCTGCAAGTAACCCACATCGCCACACTAGCCAACAGTCGTCCAGATAACGTCTCCAGATGTCCATCTCGACCTGAAAGATGTTATGTGATGTATCATATATCATGTATTCCTCAACATAGGCCATGAAAAGGTCAGCATATATGGGAGCAAAAGATGCTCCCATAGCTGTTCCTTGTAACTGCCAATAACATTGGCCTTGGAAATACAAGACATTCTTATTGAGAACATGTTCAGACATACAGATCAATAAGGTGTTAAAACCAGGTGTGTACAAATTTGCCCTTTCTAACCAGTATTGGATAGATTGCAACCCAGCCCAATGTGGTATGCTCGTATATAATGATTTTACATCTAATGTGCATAGATACCAATCAGGCTCCAGTTGGGTATCCCTGATTAGCTGGCGAAGCGGACCTCTGCTCGGTCCCCCATTCACAATAAAAACATAGTATAATTCTAACAAATATTTTTCTTGTGATTCAACATTACTTATGTTCTATATGGTTGAGTTTAACAACTAATATTAGTTTTTATCTATACCAGCAGGCTTGTTTCAGTACTGAGTGGGGCACCTTTTGAATACCAAACAGGATTTTTTGTTCATTTCGTTAGATTATTTAATATTTAACCTTTGGAGAGGCTTTCATGTCTTATTCATTAGCATTATATCAAACACTGAAATAAACTTGTCCTGTGTAGATTAATGCTTTCTGCTCCTTTAGTGGTCCCAGTAATCTTTATATCGGTTTTGGATAAATTCTAGTGTTTATTGGTGCGATTAGGCCTTTGGAGTATTGTTTATTAACTTCTGGGGAGTTACTATTTATATTGTGGTTTTCCTGTGTTCCAACTTGTTATTGGGTGTATATTTCAAATATCATTCACATCATGGATCTCAATAATATTCTGTCTGGATTATGTGCTGATCGGCAGGACATAGGTGTATTTGGCATTGATAACCTGCCAAGCAATGATCCGGTCGATTTGGCTCAATCATCTTTGGTTGATTGTGATATGTTTTTTCATTCAATCACCAAAGCATTTAAAACCCTCAGATCTAATATTTGGCATCTCAAGCTATTCAGAGCATATTCGACACAGAACATGGCTCCCAGGGGACTACGTATACGTACTCAACCTCTAGTGGGGAGACCAGATGATAAATTGAACCAAGATTGGAAGGAGGCTCTACAGATGGGATCTATGACATTTGTGAATATTTTGTTACAATATTATGAAAGGACAGTAGATTCCAATATACAAGAAATTAAAACTTTATGTTCGGATGTTCAAAAGTTTGAATCATCCTCGAAATATCAGGATAATATCAAAAAACTTTCCCATGACCTGATGGAACATGAGAAAACTATTAAGGAACGAAAAATTAAGAAGTTCCATCGGGACTACTCAGATTACCAACGGGGCAAACCTTTTGATCTCAGCAGATCAGTTCGATTTGTTGATACCAATCAGGTTAGGACAGGGCCTAGTCGCACCAAAAAGAGACCTCGTTCAATTTTGAAGAACAAGGGTGACACCTCATGTAGCACTTCTGGGGAGGAATCTTCTCTCACGGATGGTGAGGGGTCTTGTGAGAGGGTTTCACCTAACAGGAAGAAAACAAACAAAATTTCCCCTTTAGAGGGGGCAAGGGACACCGGGGGGGCAGAAAGCACAGAAAGGCCAATCACACAGGTTTCTTTCCAGGGATTACTGGACAACCTCCTGAGATAGGGGTCATGCCAGAATCTAATCAGAATGTGTTGAATTTGTCTAAAGTTCTCTTAACTAATGAACAGACTGCTCTTTTGAATAAGGGTCTTAATTATATTCCGTCCTTCTTTAGTCAGGAATATCACATTGTACAAGACTTACAGGCATTTTGCCGGATTTTGAATTTAAAATTGTTTTTTGATGATGATAAGTCGAGACCTTCAGAGGACTTTAGTTTTGGTAAGTCTTCCTTTCAACCACCCATGAATAAACATGTTTCCATTTTCATGGATACCATTCTGAGGGATATTCATTTTGAGAACTTAGGACACATTATGTTAGCTAGTAATCTAACTTCGGATGATAGGACAGCGTTGGACAATTTATGTAACAACAAAGATATAGTTATTGTCCCTGCTGATAAGGGAGGTGCAGTGGTGGTTTGGAACACTGCTGATTATATACAGGAAGGGCTGACCCAATTGTCTGATGTTAAGTGTTATATGCACATGTCCTTAGACCCTACGTCTGTTTTCAAGGACGAAATTGATTCTTTTTTGCAGTTAGCCTGTGAGTGAGGAGGGCATTATCAATAAAAAGTGTTTGGCTTCACTTATGGTTTCTGAACCGTCTAAACAGATATTGTATCTTTTACCGAAAATTCATAAGTCCTTAACAAAACCACCTGGTAGACCAATTGTCTCTGGAATAGGCTCCCTGACTGAACCCTTATCGGCCTTCCTTACCAAATATCTCAAGCCATTATTAGGCCTTATAAGATCTAGATTGCAGGACACCACCCAATTTTTGCAGCTAATCAGGGATACCCAACTGGAGCCTGATTGGTATCTATGCACATTAGATGTAAAATCATTATATACGAGCATACCACATTGGGCTGGGTTGCAATCTATCCAATACTGGTTAGAAAGGGCAAATTTGTACACACCTGGTTTTAACACCTTATTGATCTGTATGTCTGAACATGTTCTCAATAAGAATGTCTTGTATTTCCAAGGCCAATGTTATTGGCAGTTACAAGGAACAGCTATGGGAGCATCTTTTGCTCCCATATATGCTGACCTTTTCATGGCCTATGTTGAGGAATACATGATATATGATACATCACATAACATCTTTCAGGTCGAGATGGACATCTGGAGACGTTATCTGGACGACTGTTGGCTAGTGTGGCGTCTTGGATGTGGGTTACTTGCAGGAATTTGTAGAATATCTTAATGACAATGTATGGGGACTTGAATTTTCTGTGACTTATGACAAAAATACTATCAATTTTTTGGATGTCACTGTTTACAGGAACCCAGATCATACCTTGTCTACTAAAGTTTTCATAAGTACCCACAATATAACACCTTGTTACATGCCTCGAGCCTACATCCCCGTCATACCATCAGAAGTATTCCGATATCTCAATTTATTCGTATTAAACGTCTCAGTTCTAATGAAGAGGAATACCAACTAGCCAGCAGGGATCTTAGTCAGAGATTCACCAATAGAGGATATGACCGACATGATATTGTGTCTGCCCAAAGTAGAGCAAATTGCACAGAGAGGGAAGATTTGTTGCAATACAAAAATAAAAATAAGTTATCTTCTGGTACTGGGGTTAGGTTCATCACAACTTATGGGAGAAACATTAACATGGTCAGGAATATTATCAATAAACATTGGAATATTTTACTGGCCAATGATAGACTGCGAACCATTTTGGGGCCACGATGTCAATTTTCATATAGGCGGGGTAAAACCCTAGGCTCCTACCTGTCACATTTCAAACATATGGCAAGTGGGGGTACTATTTACAAACAACTCACACTACATGGTGATGAACTTTTTGGTTCGTTTCCCTGTGGTCATTGTGGCTCATGTTCATATATGCCTAAATCTAAAGAATTCTCCAGTCGCAATACCAGTAGGATATTTAACATAAAGATCTTTGGTAATTGCAGTAGCGATTGGGTGGTGTACCTTGCTTCCTGTTATTGCGGGGCATTTTATGTGGGCCAAACTTCCAGAGCATTGAGATACAGAATGAATGAACATCGTAGTGATGTTAGGAACCATAAGGAGACTAGTGCCCTATATCAGCATACACTTAAACATCCACAGGCTAAATTTAGTTTCATGGTCATTGATCGCATTTCTGGAGATAGAACTAATAAACAAGGTTGGCATGGGTTATTGGATCAAAAAGAAAAATATTGGATTACAACCCTGGGGGGTTTGTTCCATCCGGGTCTAAATGATCATTTATAGGAGATTATGTGCATATCATAGTAACCCTTTAGACCTACTTTGTTGTAAGGTTTGGGCTATTCTGATCTAAGGAATCCATTTATATTTGCGTATGCAAATGATATATATGTATCTTTGTTTTGCCTTGGTTGATTTTTGTTCTTGATACCTGGCTACATGGGTTTGCTAAATCAGCAGTAAGTATAGTATGGGGGGTCTAGGTTGCTGAATTAATGCAACATAGGTTGTACTTGTGAAATCATTACTGTTTGTATGGACAATATTTGTTCAGCAGTTGTTGTTTATGGTCAAATTTATATGTTTTTACATATATATGTTATACTATACTATTTCATATCTCATTTTATTTGTTTACATTTATTAATGGTTGCTATGTCCTCAATTTTCACAATTTCTCACTGTTGTATCACACTTTGTATGTTGTGTTACAAGGATTTTATAAAAAAGTTTTTTCATCTCATTAATATTGATGAACCTATTTGCCTTATTGGCTCTTGGTTTGTATTTAAATGGATGATGACAAGGAACTTGAATGTACTGTCCTACACTGAAGAAGGCATATTCTGCCGAAACTAGTTTGTTTTAGTACGAAAAATAAAAGAATATCTAACTCCGTTCTGCCTTGCTGGTCTATTTGGTGATTTGGATACTTTGTATAATTTGTCAGATCTTCTGGAAACTGGTGTGTGTCTGCCTGTCTGGACAACTACTAGCTGCATTAAAAACATAAGGCTGCTAAAACCAGAGGACTAACCACTGGTTGTGGAGAATAATCTACCTGTAATAAGTAACACTATTTCTGCTGAGTCTCTGAAATGTCCTTTTGTCTCATTAAAGCAAAGTTTTCCTTGAACGTCCCCTCCAATCTACCAGTTTTGTCAGAAAAAGACAATTCCTCGACTGGTGAGTCAGACAAAATATTTTTTCTGACTTAGGAGTCCCAGTTTTCTGGATGTAGAAACCTGGAAGGCATAATCTAAATCCACATCCTGAACCTCTGACTCAGAGATGGAATGTGAAGGGGAGGGGGTAACTCTCTTTCTAAACATGGACAGGACAGTCTGGAGAGACTGGAATGCTTTAAATTCAAAATAAAAACACTATTCTCTTGACTACTTTGAAGGAGTCAGAGGAGCAGATATGTGCTTTTGCTTATAAGTCAATTTCTAAGGAGTCTTGAGTGAAAAGGAACTTGCAGGCATGCTGTCGTCTCTCTGGGCATTAAATCACTCAGTATAGCTCTGTAGCAGTTTGGTATCTGCCTCCTCCTCTGGTACTGTCAAGATTCGCACTCCTCTGCCCAAAGTGGACATAGCAGCCTTTGAGGACGTGCCAGTCACTTGGTTGTTAATGGCTTCATGAGAAGTTCTACCAGAGGAGTTAAAAGTATCCAACAGATGGTCCAAGAACTTAGAAATGGCCAAAGTAGAGCTGTTCATTGAAGGCCAAGGCAGAGTATATCAGAATGGAAACAAACCTTTCTAGAAACTTTTCTTGCAGAGCAGAGGAGGGTCATTCAAGGAACTGAGACCCAGCTGCATGACCCTGTGGATTAAAGCCTTAAGCGTCTGGTTTTGAAAATGCAATAAGGAACTACTCCTTTTTCTATGGGATTTAGGAGAAAAAGGTCGACTAATGGAGCAACACTGAATGCCATGTTCCTCCCCAAGCAAAAAAGACGCATACTTCTTAAGACATAAATCACAACACAGATACATTTTTATCACACAAATAGGAACGCAGTCTATCTGTCCACTTGACAAAACTAGCGGACTGCAGAACCTGTGAAGACGCAGCTAAGACAGTCTAACTGGCAGCTTCATGGCAAGAAACTTCTGAATTTTGGTACTCATATGTCTACTTTGATACTGGTATATTCTTATGCCTCCTTGGAAGTATGGGCACCTGGAACATGCCCTAGGGTTTTGGAAGATGACTGAGCATCTGATACTTGGCACTATACGTACTATATAGCTTAAGCCACTGCAACAGTGATCTAATGATGAATATCTTACTACAGTTTAAATTGTGTGCGATATTTCCTGCTTATTCCATTTTAATTAATTTCACTGTTTTCTTTAGTGTGTGTCTAAACTTTGTTGTACTGTACGTATACTATTCCTTCGAGCTTTTCTCCCTGGGCCTCTGCTAAAAATGGGCAATACACCCAGTCAGACTTTCCCAGTAAAGAAAAGCAAATAAATAAACAAAATAAAAAGATAAATGGTGAGGAATACTACAAGAGGAACAAGGGTCATCTCAAACTATTTTACCTTGACAAAGTTTCTAAGGCTTGAGGACCAGAAGAGGCTTGAGAAATCGCTTTTGTTTGGGAAAGGAAACACAATGAATAGTAATCAAAATATATTTCTAGTGCAGATTATAGCTTACAACTGTGATAGAGAAACTGACTTTTCTTTACAATCTATTGTACATTATTTAAAGCATGACTCTACTGATGGGTTGGGTAATGGGGGACACAGAAAGCACCTTAACATTTAATTTCTTTTTGCTGAAAGAAATATTTTTGGGACTGCCCTTTTTCCCCACGTATGAAAAAAATGTGTTAAGCTTTTGCCTCCTAAGTGTTTCTGGATTCAAGGACATCCCAAAAGAGTGCTATGACATCTTCAGTAAGGTCAGGATTTCAGCTAAGAATACCACAGAGTCACCACTGAATTTGTACCTTACTTTTATGAATCAGTGATATTAAAATTGCATTTGCTGTCTAAACATCCTCATCCTCATTTTATTGGCTATCTTTCTCAATTTAAATAATTTGCCTTTCTGTAGAACTATTATGGACCTGGCCAGTTATGTGCTACTTTTAGTACAGAATGGCCTCTTAATACTGTTTTACAACTAAGAATCCTTTCCTCAGTTTACAAACAAATGTTCTAGTCTAGTTAAAACTATTTATAACCAAGGTCATTTTATTCATTGGCAGAGCCCCCCCCAAAAAAAAGATCTTTGATAGACTGCAGAAGACCTGAAGAACTACCTTATCAGTCACGTGTCAGAGGACCTATATAATTTATCAAGTACTATACTTTGCATGAGCTGTTATGCCTTTAATCTGAGGAAGAAGAGGACTGATCCAGTTTTGTTGTCACTCATCCCTGATACCACACACATTTCTACTTATAAAATGTTCTCAGTTTACTATCTGCTTCCCGATTATGTAGGCTGCTTCCTGATTATGTAGGCTAATACGAAGTTACTAAGCATGTAATCCATAACACTAGAGAGCTCTGCCATTAAAAGAATAGCAAAAGGAAATGAGCAAGAAAATCCACCTGGAGATATTCTGTTCAAAAACTGGGCAACCCAGCTTTTCACCCTGATAAGAGGATGAACAGCTAGCCAGACTTTTGGATGGTCTTGGTTTTGACCAAATAGACTCTAAGCTGTTATGAACATCCAGCAAATGCAGAATTCTTTCTCCCTTATTTTGAAGATTGATGAAAGTAGACACATTAATAGACTGCTTCATTGACATTTAATTGACAACTTTAGGCACAAAAGAAGGGATGGTCATCAAGGGCACCCTGTACTTATGAAAAATCAAAAAAAGGAGGAGAAGTCATAAGAGCTTGTAGCTCAGATATTCCTTTTATTGAAGCAATGGCCACCAGTAAAACAGCCTTCTATGTGCAGAATTTGAGAGAGGTGGAAGAGGCTGATTCAAAAGGAGAAAGAGTTAACTTCTCTAAGACATGATTCAGGCCCCATTGTAGTGGGATTGATTTTCTTGGTGGCCTGATTTGAAAGACAACTTTTAGAAACTGTGTGACCTCAAAATATGAAGGAAAAGGTGTCTCTACTGGTAAGTAGGCAGAGATGGAGGACAAATGTACTTTAGTTGAAGAATATGCCAGTCCTGAATTGAGCAGCTCACCCAAATAGGAAAGACTACCATTTGATATGGGTCCTCTTTTCTCTTTTGGCACCAAAAACTCCTCCATTTGGAAATTCAAGATTTCTTGCTACAGATTTTCTAGTCCTCTGTAATAACCAGGGGCATGTACTCAGAAACTAGGTGTCTAAATAGTATAAAAATCCTACCATAGAAATTGTCAGTATTAGAGTTTGCAGGTTTAGATGAACGAGAGAGCCGTAAGCAAGTCCATTCTGTGAGGTAACTTGTGGTGCTTGCCCTTGGCCAGATGAAGAAGGGAGAACCAATGCTGTCTGGGGCAAGGGGGTACCAACAGGATCTTTGGTTTATCCTTTTTGACTTTGAGAAGAAACTTCAGAATCATGGAAAAGACAAGGAAGCATAAAATATTTTCCATTTCCATGAAATTGACATGGTGTCCATTCTTCAAAAGCCTCTGGGCACAGAACTCTGGAGAAGAACAATAGTTGCCCGTTCAGAGTGTAGGCAAATAGTTTTTCAGGAAAGCTTCACTGATGGATAACCTGTGGAATGATCTCTCAATTGAGCATTCACTTGTGAGGTTCTACCTTGGCTCTGTTCAAGTAATCCACCACTGAATTAATCTCTAAGGGAATATAAACTGTCTGAAGAAAGATTGTGCTGGATAGCAAGCCCACAGGGATAATGCTTCATTCCTCTGTTTGTTGATGTATCACATTACAGTGGTATTGTCTGTGAGGATTCAAAGGGTTTCTGGAGACAGTGGTGTTAGCAAGATTGCAGATACAGGATCACAGTTTTACTTTTCCTGACATTTATATCATTGTTAATATCCTATCCTGTCTAGACTATATACCTTGGACTTGTATGTTCATATAATGTGCACCCCAAGCCACATTTAAGACATCCATAGAAACTTCCAGGTGGAGAGAGGGAACCACAAATAGCACTCATGGACTGAGTAATATCTGACTGATCCTCCAAAGTTATTCCTTCATAAAAGATGACAGAAGAAATGGGAAGCTCAGGGAGGGGGTTGGCAGTGCTATGCCCAAACTGACTTCAGGTACCACTGAAGCTCTTTCATGTGGATTCCAGTAAAAGCTATCATTTGTATGATTGAAGCCATGTAACCCAGAGTCCTTAATATCTCTCTTATAGAGTTCAATTCTAGTGGAAGGAGAGACTGGAAATAAGAAATCAGAAATTGTATTTGGTCTTGAGGAAGAAATGCTATTGTGGAGACAGGGTTCAAGTGGCAACCTAGGAAACCAGATCCTACAAAGGCAGGACAGCTTTTTTCAAGTTTGGGACAAAACAAGTAAAGAAAAATGTACACTGCAAACTTCAGATCTTGAAGAAGCTCATCTCTTGAAGAGACATGAAGAAAAACATCCTGGCAAGGGTGTGTATGTATATATATATGTGTGTGTGTGTGTGTGTGGTGTGATATATATATATATATATACACACACACACACACACACACACACACACACACACACACAATATATGGATAGCCTGGACCCTGCAGAATGCTATGACAAGGGCTAGACATTTGGTACATATCCTTGGAGTGGTCAGTAGAAAATTGAGAACATGGAAACTGAAATTGTAAGTCACAAAACCTTAAGAATTTTTTATAATCTGGATAAATAAGGAAATAAAGGTAAGAGTCTTTGAGGTCCGGGGTCACCTGGAAAGGTTGTGGAAGAGTCACGGAGAGAAGAGTTTGTAGAAACAACATCTTGATGTCTGATACATTTAAGAACATGTTGAGGATTGATAAATCCAGAATAGGCTTCCAGGTGTCCTCTGTTTTAGGTACCAGGAAGAGTCTTGATTAGAACCCTTTTCTGTCCTGCTGATGGCAAAATAATTCTATAGTTACCTGATGAAGCAGTCCCCACTGAATTGGCAAAACCAGATGTTTCTGGTTTGGGGGATTAAAGTAATTCCAGAATGAGTTGGAGGAAAAGCCAAGTTAATTTGTAGCCTTTCAGGATGATAATGACGTAGCTTGAAGTTAAATCAGTCTCCACACTGGTAGGGACTGAGAAAGCTTCATTGAAATAGTAAGAGTGGAATGAAAGAGGTGGATAGGAAAAAGTGAGGGAGGTAGCTCACAGTCACAAGCTGACTGATTTGTTAAGAAAGGAACTTTATGGTCCTTTGAAGTCTGATTTTTCTCTTGGAATTCTTTTTAGAAAACGGTTAACCCTTTTTGGAGATTTCTGATCTTTACAGATAAAAAGGTCTAGCCTTAGACAGACAGTTTCTTCACAAGTTTGGGAAGGGGTAAAACAAATTCTGTTTAAAATCCTGCATGATCATTCATCTTTCTTGCAGGTTTTTAAAAATTTCAGCAGCTGTTGGACCAAAGAGATTTTCCCTGTCCAAAATGCAGTCATCAATCTGGTCTTGACATCTTCTGGAAAAGACAACAACCTTACCCAAAGGTATCTCCTTGACATAGTCCCAATAGCTGCAGCTCTAGAACATCCATCAGTGACATCATAACTACATTTAACAGAATGTCTAATTATCTGAGTAGCAGAACAGAGCAAAGACAAGACAGAAGTATTATTGTCTGATTCAGGCAATTTTGACAATCTTTTATTTATTCATATTATCCAGAACAGAGAACAGATATGATACGAGTTTGGTAGTCAACAGCACAGAAAGTGTACAGAGATGTACACTTTCTTTCTGCACCTGTCCATAGCTGTACTCTATCATGCAAAGCATTAGTAGATGGGAGAAGTTTAGTAGGTTTGCCAGGTTCAATGGATGCTAGAATTGTAACCAAAGGAGGATTTTATATAGAAACTTATGGGTGTCTCGAACCTTATAAAAACTCTCAGGTTTTCAATGTGGTGGAGGCAGAGACTCAGGGCTCAAACAAACTGAGGAAAAATATCCTGCAAGGCTTGAAAGCACAACAGGAATTTCAGGCTACTGAAGAACACCCATATATATTAGGTTCATAGGTTGATACTAGGCTATCTGCTCTAGGGCATTTATAAGCCTAGCCAGAGTGCGTTTGGCTTTCGCCACCCTTTTAGATTATTTGACTGTGCCTCTGTATAGTAGGTCACAGAAGGTAGCCCTTTTAAGGTTAGTTTACTGTACCTCTGTCAAGCAGGGACACAGAAGAGATCCCAGGGGTAAACTTACAATCTCCCATCCATTCGTCAAGATTTCTCTTGAAGAGGGTCAGTGAGGGGCTCTGCCTAACATGGATTGGGATTTTGTTCCAGAGTGAGGGGAGCCTCTGGGATATGAATCTGTCCCTCAGGCATGTCCTACTTATTTCTGTGCTGAGGTTCAAGTCCCTGGAGCATGTCGCTCTAAGGGATTTGGATTTCCTGAGGTGAAGCATGTCCATTAATTCTGGGTTGTACATGGCCTTATACATCAGACACAGATCGCCACTGAGTAAGCGGTACACAACTGAGTAGAGCTGGAGTTTCTTTAGCCGAACTGCATAGGGCATCTGTTTGAGCCCCTTGATCCTCTTGGTGAGATACTTTTGGGGTCTTTCCAGTTGCTGCAGGTGTTGGGTAAGTACATCCCAAATGGGGCATTGTATTCAATTATGGGCCTGACAAATGATGAGTAGAGGGGCACAATGACCTCTCTTGATCTAGATGTGAACCCTTTCGTGATAAGGTGGGCTATATATAGAAGGTCTTTCTAACCACTTTGGCAATGTGATTGTCAAAGGTGAGATTGCTATCTACTTGGGTCCCCAAGTCCCCAATTACTTCTTCCGTACTTAATGGATTACCACCTATGTGGTAATTTGTGGGCACTTTGTTTTTCCCAAAGGGGATGACTATGCACTTTTTGGCATTTAGCTTTAGGCCATGGCTCTGGCACCAGTTATCCGTCTCTGTGAGATCCTTTTGGAAAATGCTTGTGTCAGCCGGAGAGTCGATTAAGGCACCCAGTTTGCAGTCATCTGCAAACTTGGTCAACCATAGTCCGCCCGTGTTAGCCTGTACCTCGGAGAAATATATACCGAACAAGAGAGGTGCCAGGGCTGAGCTTTGTGGGACGCCACTTGTAACTGGTTTAGAGTCTGACGTGGCACCTGCTATTCTGACCATGTGGGTTCTATCCCTGTGCCAGTTTGCAACCCATCTTGTGACATAGTGGTTGATATTTAAGCTGGTGAGCTTATTTATGATGCCCGAGTGGGGTATTGTGTTGAAGGCTTTTGCGAGGTCCAGGTAGGCTGTGTGGACTACCTTCCCTTCATATATGGCTTTGGTAACTGTTTCAAAGAATATGACCAGGTTCAAGAGGCAAGATCTGCCCTTAACAAAGCTGAATTGGGTAGGATCCTGTGTCTGGAGGTTCCCAATGTCTTTGTTTATGATTTCCATGATGATACGCTCCATAGTTTTGCAGACCAGGCTATTCAGGCTTATAGGGCGATAGTTTCCAGGGTCTGTTGTGGCACCACCTTTGTGGAGTGGGACCACTGTTGCTGTACACCATTCTTTGGGTACATATCCTGTAGTAAGGCTGAGACTGAACAGTGACTTTATATGAGGGTTTAGTTCTTCTTGGAGCTCATGTAAGACACAGACTGGGACACCATCTGGTCCCATTGATGCTGCATTTTTTGCTTTGGAGGGGGCAGCTCTCACCTGTGCATCTGTGATCTCAGGAAGGCTACACTCTGTTGGGATAGACATTTGATCTTTTGGGGGGGGGGGAGTTTGCACTGAACCTTTCTGCCAGGATGTTGGCAATGTCTGTGGGTTCAGTGTATTTTCTGTCATTTTGCACCAACTCAGAGCATATCTGGGAGTTGCCTCCCAGGTTTCTGACATAACTAAAGAACACCATGTGATTATCTTTAGTGTCTTGTGCAATTTTTCTTTCGAAGCTGGCCTTAGATGATTTTATGAGGGATTGTAGTTTCTTGCTAGTACTGATGAGAGACGCCTTCCCTTTATGGGATTTTGCTCTATCATGTAGTAGCTTTCTCCTTCTGTTGTATAGCTTATTTATGGCCAGGGTCCACCAGACAGGTCTCCTGCCTTTGGAGGAGTGAGTCTTGGTTTTATTTGGGATAGCATGCTCCATGCATTCCTGTAGCTGTCCATAGAATGCTTTTGTAAAGGATTCCGCATTTTGGGCCATATTTTCCACTGGCCCGGGGGCTTTGAAGGATTCCACCTTGGTTTTGAGAAGTGTGAAGTTTGCTTTTGAGAAGTTCTTCACCGTGGTTTCCTTGGCTAGGGGTGGGGACGGAATATGGATGTCCAGTGAGATTTGTTTATGGTCTGATCTTACCAATGAGGGGTATACCTCTGGTGTGGAACATAGAGACCCCATGTTGGTGATGACCAGATCCAATATGTTTTCCCCTCTTGTGGGAGTGGTGATCAGTTGTTCCGTAGCATTTGAGTTTTGAGTTTATAAATTCTAGGAACTGTTGGGCGAGGGTGTTTGGGCTTGAGTAGTTTTCCCAATCAATGTTTGGGAAGTTGAAGTCACCCAATATAATGGTGTTTGGAGAGACCTTCATATTCTCCAATGTTCTCAGGAAAGCCGAATGAGGTTCCTGTGTTTGGGAGGGTGGTCTGTAGCAGGCTACAAACTGAAAGGCAGTTTTGCCCACTGTTAGTTGCACATGGATGGTCTCCGATGCTTCGTGCAGTGCCACTAACCTGGAGGTGTGGGTATCTTTGATAAATATGGATACTGCCCCTCCTTTTGTGGTTCGGTCCGAGTTTTGGGGCCGGAATGCATGGTATGAAGTAAAACCTGTTAGTGCTGGGGTGCTCTCAGGGAACCTTGAATCAGGTTTCTGTTACTGCACAGATATCGATATTCTCCATACTGAGGAGAGTCTTGAGTGTGTGCATCTTGAGGTTTAGACTTCTGGCGTTGAGTAGCATTACCTTTAGTTTTTTTTTTCTTTGTGTTGTCTATGCAGGTAGGTTTGTCTTTTGAGCCTTGCCTAAAAAAGGCACTATGGGGGAGGCAAGAGCCTTTGCCAGTATTCGAAAACCCAGGGGTGACAGGTGCAAGCCGTCTCTAGTGAGGCAAAGTGACTTGTCGAGCATATCATCCCAGGCTGACAGACACTGGATCCCCTTTGAATGACACCAATACTTTAGCCAATTGTTAAAATTGATAATTTTGTCTTTATACTGTGGCATAATTCTTGGTGAGGGTAAGATGCTACTCAAGGTCAGGGTCATACCGGCCTGGGCTACATGATCAAAGAGCTATCATGGAGACAGGGTTCAAGTGGCAACCTAGGAAACCAGATCCTGCAAAGGCAGGACAGCTTTTTTCAAGTTTGGGACAAAACAAGTAAAGAAAAATGTACACTGCAAACTTCAGATCTTGAAGAAGCTCATCTCTTGAAGAGACATGAAGAAAAACATCCTGGCAAGGGTGTGTATGTATATATGGGTATATGTGTGAGATATATATATATATATATACACACACACACACACACACACACACACACACACACACACACACCCATATATGGATAGCCTGGACCCTGCAGAATGCTATGACAAGGGCTAGACATTTGGTACATATGTTGGCAATGTCTGTGGGTTCAGTCTTTTTTCATGTAGTCCAGGGAGGTACATCTCAGGTCATTCACACCAGCATGGACAGTGACAGAGTCATATTTGTACTTGCTTTGGAGTGACCCGAGTGCTTGTGTTATGTGGCAGATCCTGGCACCCGACAGGCAGCTCACAGTGACCTTCTCCTTGTTCAGCCTGGTGAGTAGGACGTCAGTGTGTCTGACAATAGAGTCACCTATTACAAGTGTATTAGGTGTGTTGTTTAGCCTTAAGGGCTGTGACTGTGTGGCACACTGATTTTGTGAGCTATGTGCTACGTGGGTATTGTTTTGTGGTAGGGGTTGCTTGGATGTCTGCTTTGGAGATCTCTGCTGCTTAGGCAGATTTTTATTTAGAGCCTCCGAGTATGTTTTTGTGTGTTTATGTGTTTGGTTTGCTGATCTATGTGAGACTGGATTTGTGGTGTCTGTGGTTACCTTCTCCTCCTGACAGGCTGTGCCAGTACTGGGTTGAGAGAGCTTAGCCTCCAGTTTGGCTATATAGTTGCATCTCTCTCATATATTTGATCTTGTTGGGAGGAGGAGAGGGTGGTCTGTATACATAAGGCAGTTCATTGCCTCAAGATTCTCAGATTCACCAGCTGCTCTGGAGAGTAAACCCAAAACTGACCTTTGGACATGCCTGAATAATATAGGGAACTACTTGTTGACTTGATCAGAAAGAACCAATAGGGAGCAAGTGCTTAAAAGGAGTATAAGAGGATGTAGTGCTTAAGTTTATTTGTGTTTACCTATGAGATTACTTATACGAGCAAGTGTAGGGCTTAGAATGAAAATAGAGTGCTTATTTTGAGATTTAGAGCAGTTCTAAGGGAAAAAGTGAAGAGCAGACTTTGTGGAGCCGAGAATAATTTAAACCTGTTTAAGCGGCGCAGCCAAACGCTGCTCTGTGCGCAAGACCGCGCAAAAAGAAAGTTGCAAGGTTTTAAGAGAGAGAGATCAAGGAGTTTGGAATTGACCCAAAATGGCCAATAAAACTACATCTTCTAGGCAATAACCACTCCTACAGGGACAGGCAGGCTGCTCAGTGTTCACCACTGCCACTGGTGAACACAGAGACTTCTCTTTAGCCCAAGCAAGCACTGGCCTCCAAGAAACTTACAAACAGTTCAGAACAGCAAATCTGTAACTGAACTTTCTTAAATTTCAGAAAGTGGGGAAAAAAGCGATATTTTTTTTTGTTTTTTTTTTGTTTTAGTTAGAGCCTCTCTTTTGTACTCCTGGTATTTTCTTTCCCTCCCATTGAAAATGCTGCATCATTTCCAAAACCATGTCCCTAAAGTAAAGTTCCTCTAAGTGGGGATCGGATTAAAGGGCATACTACTACTCTGATTCAAAACCTACTGAGGAATGGAACTGGGAGGAATAAGCAAGATATTCCCCCTCAGATTTAGAGTCTATCTTCAGTAGTACTAGTCTCACCATCTTGTGAGGGAAAGAAGCAGAGGAGGAAAGGAACGGAGGTGGTTTTAAAGACATAATTATCTTAAAATGTCCTTGACAAAACTCATACTACTCTTCCTGTGGGTCCCTAGGGGTAGAAGTAGCAGAAGGGGGATATGTTTTGTTTTTTTGAGTATATGCAGAAATGATACAAGGATGATTTGACCCTTGACATATTTCTATAAGGGTACCATGAACTTCCTCTTGGACAAGGATTTGCTCTAGGGTCACACAAAAATTAACAGCCTGGATTCCCCCCTCTTGGCCATGCTAGCTGCCTGGTCAGTCTTACTAGACAAATCTACATATTGCACCTTATCAGTGTCCAGTGGGGTTTTGACAGTGGAAGCAGCAACCAAAACCTAGTGATCGGAGTGCTCAAGTACCACAGCAAAGATACTGGGGTTCAACTGGACAAAAACTTCCAAAGGTTTTGACTAGTTGTTCTTTTTATACAGCTGCTTAAAGATTTCTGGCTGGGAAGATTCAGAAGCCATCCTACCTCACAGCATTTGTACTCTCTTGTTTTCTAGACAAATGTTAAGATAGGCTATCTCCTTATAGTTTTATGGACAAAAGATTTAAAAATAGAACACTCCATAACATTATGGTTAGGACTCAAACATAAACACTACAGTCAAATTTACTTCTTTTAGAGGACGTGAAATAAGATTTTATTCAAAAGTTTAGGAAAATAGGAAGGCTCACCCGTGGAGACATTTACCTGCCCACTTGGAGCAGAAACTGGCACAGGCCATAAGGCTGACAGACTGAAGCAATAGACAGTCTCTGTTTTCAGGCTGGCAGCAAGAAAGTTTTTAGGAACTTTATGCCTGTACATCCCTTATGTATCACTGTGCCTTCTGATGCCTGAGCGATGAGGCAGATGTACAGTGAGAAAGGAAGACGCACAGTCTTCCGTACACTAGTTTGACAAACTTATCCTTTGGAGGATATTTCCCATATGTGACCAATACTACAACAGTAATCAAATGAAGGACATCAACTCTATACCTACAGCTTTACGTATTTGTTTAAAGAAGGCTGCAAGGAATTTCATCTTGTACACAAAGTATAGCAGGCAAAGACATCTGCAGAAAAACTTAAAATGTTATATTTTGGATGTAAAATGCTTCCTCCAAAACCATTTACATATACTACAGCAAGTTTGAGGCATTAGGCAGAGAACTATTTTACATCATAAATATATTTCCAAAGTAAAATATTGTAAACAAAGTCTTCCAGTTGTAGGCTGTCAGGGTGTTACGAGGCCTGAATTCACTGCCATCTGAAGAAAAGAGTTTAGACTTTTTCTAGGCCTCATAAATTACCTGGGCAGGTGTTATTTACACAGTAACACACACCCTGTTGGGCATTATTGCTTGCCTAAGGACTGAACAGTATACTACTAAAATAAACCTGAGCAACAATTTTCTGCCAACCATTTTATATTTGAACATAGGAGAGGAAAATGATTAAAAGTAACCAAAATGCACTTAAAGAGGAAATATATGAAAACAAGTAGTTTCACAGGAAGTAGCACACTCATATAGGTTCATAGGTTGGTACTAGGCTATCGGCCCTAGGGCCTATTTAAGCCTAGCCAAACAATTCCCCGGATATTTCTTCCCATAATATTTACTTCCCTGGACCCCTGTCTAGCAGGGCGACTGACGTGATCCCCAGGGTTAATTTCCTCCCATCCAATAGTCAAGGTTCCTTTTGAAGAGGGCCAAGGAGGTGCTCTGCTTGACATGTATGGGCAGTCTATTCCAGAGTATGGGGAGTCTCTGGGTCAGGAACCTATCCCTCCAGCATGTTTTGTTCATTGTGATGACAAGGTTTAGATCACTAGAGTGTGTGGCTCTGAGGGATTGGGATTTCTTTAAGTGGAGCATGTCCAACAGCTCACGGTTTGATATGGCCTTTTATGTTAAGCAGAGATTACCTCTGAGTAGACTATATGCCACAGAGTATAGCTGGAGTTTTTTTTAGACAGTCAACATAGGGTATTTGCTTTAGGCTTGTGATTCTTTTAGTGAGGTATTTCTGTGGCCTTTCCAGCTGTTGCAGATGTCTTGTGAGGTACATACCAAATGGGGCGTTGTACTCTATAATGGGTCTAATGAGGGATGAGTACAGTGGGGCAATGACCTCCTTTTTTCTGGATGAAAATCTCTTGGTGATCAGGTGTGCCACATAGGATTTCCTGATTGTTGCGGCGATGTAGTTATCGAAGGTGAGACCACTGTCTACCTGTGTCCCTAAGTCTCTCATCACACTTTCAGTACTTAGTGTACTGCTACCTATGTGGTAATTCATGAGTACATGTTTTTTCCCAAACGGGATAACTATACATTTCTTGGCATTAAGCTTGAGCCCGTGGCTCTGGCACCAAGCATCTGTTTCTGTAAGGCCCTTTTGTAGAATATCCACATCATTTGGGGATTCAATAATGGCTCCCAGTTTGCAGTCATCTGAGAACTTTGCTAGCCAGAGTCCCTTCGTGTTGGCCTGTACTTCAGAGAAGTAGATGCCAAACAAGAGCGGTCACAGGACTGAACCCTGAGGTACTCCACTTGTCTGGAGCTGGATTTTGAGTTGGCTACTTTTACAGCCAGTTGGCAACCCATCGAGTGATGTAGGGATTTATGCCCAGCTTAGTAAGCTTATCTATGATTCCAGAGTGGGGGGTGGTGTTGAAGGCTTTGGCGAGGTCCATATAGGCTGTGTGGACCACCTTACCCTCATCCACAGCTCTGGAGACCGATTTGAAAAAGTCACTCAGGTTCAGGAGACAAGATCGGCCCTTCATGAACCCAAACTGGGTGGGGTCTAGTGTTTGAAGGTTGCCAATGTCTTTGTTTATAAGTTCCATGATAATGCGTTCCATGCCCTTGCAGATCAGGCTCGTCAGACTGCTGGGACGGTAGTTCCCGGGATCCAAGGTGGATCCCCCCTTGTGGAGTGGGATAACTGTAGCTGTGCGCCACTCAGTGGGCACGAAGCCTGAGGTGAGGGTATGATTAAACATGACACTTAGGTGAGGTGCCAGTTCATTTTGCAGTTCATGTAGTACACAGCCCGGGATGTCATCTGGTCCTGTGGATGCTGTATTCCTAGCTTTGGAGAGTGAGGTTTCTATCTGTGTGGTCGTGATTACTGGAATATGGCAATCTTTTGGTATTGAGATGGGCCCTTTAGGGGGTGAGAGGGGGGGTGAAGTTGGCACTAAATCGATCTGCCACAATATTAGCAATATCCTTGGGATCATTACATTTAATGCCATTCTGTTGTAGCTCAGAGCAGATCTGAGCATTGCCATTTAGATTCTTGACATAACTATAGAATGCCTTGTGGTTGTCTTTGAAATCTTTGGCAATTTTATTTTCGTATATAATTATAATTATATATAACTCAAATAAATTCTTGAATTACACAAAACTATGCACAGTTGAGTAAACAATGTGCATTTTCAAGTAAAATCAAACTGGTGTGAATATCTAGAATTTTCTTCTAACTCTAAGTTATAATTCAAGATTTTACACAACTTTCTCCCTCGTAGGAGAAAACTGCCAATGCTGCCAAACCAACTAATATACGTAATCTTCATAAAATACAGCAAGGTGTTGGAATTATATTCCTTAAGTACACACAGAGGTGGTATTTTCTTTGGGGGTGGGTGACTTTGCTGAGCAGGTCCTTGGAAGGTATGCAGTTTAAGGTTTTATGTGAAAGGAAACAGGATATCTGTAAGTATTAAGTATTTAAAATCATTTAACTGCACAGTAAGAGAATGAGCTGTGCACTTCCATGCAACTTTTGGACTTATTGATACATTTCTAGGAAGATCCATGGTCATGAAAATATTATCAGCATTATCATCATCAATATAGTCTACTACATCTCTGATGATTATCGGTAAAACATAATACAGTATGTACAGTGCATAATACAGTATGTACAGTACTGTTTAATGTTAACATTTTCATACAGTTGTTAAAGAAAATATTGACTTACAAACTAAGGAGGCATACTGAAGTCAGAAATTACAGCAACAACTAAGTGTCACCATTCCTTGCCTTAATATGTATTTTGACTTGATAAAATTGTTGGGAAAACATTTAACAGCCCACAACTGGAAGACTTTGCACACAATATAATTTTACTTGGGAATATAACATTCCAACAACCTTAGCTCATTTCTTTCACTAGGAATATCTGCACCATGTCAGCCTTTCATGCTTCAGTACCTTTAAAATATAAAATAAGATTTAGTGGCTGGGATATAGTTTTATTTGTAAATTAACAAAATATAGAGATTTGTGTGTACCACTGAGTCCTCTTCCTTTTTTATACTCACAAAACAACACATACTACTAATTGAATGACAGCTTAAACGTATTTAGTGCTTTTAGTTAACATTTCAGACACATTAGTCCTTAGGTTTTATATACTCCGTGCCATCTGAAGAAAGCAGTTTAGACTTGTTTCTAGACTTGCTAAGATTTCTGCAACTATCACTTCTAATTTTTTTTATCAGTTACCTATTACACTATGTCCATCCTAGGCAAGTGGCAGCATGCTGGTATAAGAGGGACATATGCATGTGCCATTTTCAGAGCCTTCTTGTCCTGATAAAAAATGAGTGTGAGTAGGTCAGTACAATAACTTCCTAAGGAAAGGTCAGAACCCCGAGATAGAAATATTAATAAAACAGGATAGGTCAGAACGCTGAGACAGAAATATTAATAAAACAGGATAGATTCCGTGAACAGGAAGTTTTAGGAAGAGGTTAAATAAATCTAGTGAATACCTCACTATGGCCACAAGGAAAACTTTTGAAGCTCATCCTTAGAGGGGATGGAAGGAAGATATAAGTACTGCAGTCATGATCTTTTTGTACATCTACCATTATGGTAAGTTACTTACACAGCTGTACTGTGTTACCCATTCGGCATTATTCTTAACTCCTGGGATGGCTCTCACAGCTCGATCAGATAGGGTGGATGAAGGGGGTAGTCCCTAAGAATTTAGGATGCCATGAAGGTCAGCTTTAGTAAATACAATTCTTGCTCTAGACTGAACATCCAGTTTGCAATGCTTAGTAAAAGTGTGGACTGAGGACAAAATTGCTGCTTCAAGAATGGTTTTAGAGTACATCACTTGCATGAAAGCCCATGACGTAGGTACTACTGGTAGAGCTGGCTTTAAAATCTCCTGGTGGTTGCCTGTCATCCATTTTGAAATGATTTGTTTCTCCAGCTAATGAGAAACATTCGGTCAGATATTCTCAGGGATATTCTCAGGTCTTTTTTTTTTCTAAGTCCTTTTGTCTGCTTAACATGTGGCAGCAAACCTGAGATGCCTGTTTTCTTCTATTAGGTCCACCTAGTCTGTACGTTAGGCAGTCCAGGAAAAGGAAAGTACAGTTGTGTACAATGAACTTACCATACCAGCAGATGCTTGAATGATCATAGTTGAGCCTTAGCAATATGGCTTATATCCTACCAAGGATATAACAGCTGGCCAGCTTCCAAAGATTCAGAACACCTTCTATGCAACCAGACTCTCAGGTAGCTAGAGCTGAGCTGATTAAAAGTTTGGGTGCAAAGCCCTTCAGAGCTCTCCTGCCAGCAGAGAGAGAGGCTAAGCCCTGAAAAAGACAATGCTAGGAACAACAAAAAATAAATGTCCATACTGTAGCATAAAAAACACCAAAAAACAAGGGGGATGGAGGGAGTCTGTGGCTTTTGCAGCAGGGATCCTTTGACCATCTACAGTTAAGGGTAAGTTTTACTTGCACAGCTGTACTATGTTCATCATATTGATCACTGCTGAAGTAGCTTTAGCTATATGGGTAAATTACATTAGCTAACCACATTTGGGAGGTGGAAGAAGAGGCCACGATCCCCTGGAAAATGGTGTTAGCAAAGCTTGATCCGGACCTAGAAAAGGAATCAAGCTTACAGTGTTTTGTAAAAGTATGCACAGAGGACCAAGTAGTAGCTTCTTGAATACTTCTAGAATCCACCCCTTTCCAAAAAGTCATTGATGAAACCAAGGCCCTGCTAGAGTAGGCCTTGGCCTTGCTTGGAATAGTTTTGTTATGGTGAGTATAACAAAAGGTTATAGCCATAGACAACCACTTGGAAATTAGTCTGTTTGGACACAGGTTGTCCCTCCTTCATGCTTTCACAAAAAATGAACAATTGATCTGAAGATCTGAAAAGATTTACTTCTGTCAACATAGTAAATGAATTGTCTGCAGACAATCAAGGTATGGAGTATATTTTCTCCCTCATTTTTAAGTTCAAAAAACACAAAGAAAAATCTAGCAAAGCTAGACTTTCCACTGTGTGATACCTTAAAACTCTTGCATTAGAGGCGACATGGGATATATGCAAATTAGAAGTTATGTACCTACCATAACGTTCCATGTTAGTTGTCTTCTCTCGCCTTCTTTCTTGCTGGATGGGTTCGGAGCCGATCCTCGGCTCCGACTCGGCACTTGCTTTAGCTCGAGAACTCCTTTTACCAGCTCGAGGCAACCCTATATCCCATGATGCAAGGCGGAACTACCTCAGATCTCGTTTGGCAGCTAACTGACCCTGCTAAAGACTATCCTAACATAATTAGGAACCATGGTTCCTAAAAGAAGTCCTCATAACAATGCTCCAGAGGAAGTAATCTAATAGGAACTCTCCAAGATCTGTCCAGGCCAGGGGGAAGGAGGGAGGGCCTTAAGAAAGAAGGCGAGAAGACAACTAACATGGAACGTTATGGTAGGTACATAACTTCTAAATGTTAAGTTGTCAATCTCGCCTTCATTCTTGCTGGATGGGACCGGCCCCTAGCACCTGTATCCCGGGTGGCTCAATGGAACAGACTCTTGAGAACTGTGGAACCAAAACTGGCCCTATCTCTGGAGGCCAAATCCAACTTGTAGTGAGACACAAAGGTATGAGGCGTGGCCCAAGTAGCTGCTGCACAAATAGTGTCAATGGGAAGTCTATCCTGAAAGGCTACCGAAGTGGATAGACTCCTGGTCGAATGTGCTTTTGGCTTAGAAGATAGTTGTTTGCCCCTTAGAGAGTACACATAGGAAATGGTGGAAGTCAACCATCTAGATAAGGTCACTTTAGAAACTGGAAGACCTAACCTGTTTTCTGCATAGGATACAAACAATTGGTCTGATTTTCTAATTTGTTTAGTCCTATGCAAGTAGTACCTGAGCTGACGATGAACATCCAAAAAATGCAGCTTCTGTTCAGCTCTGTCAGAATAGTTAGGAAAGAAAACTGGTAGATCAATAGATTGGTTAATATTGGTTTGAGATAGAACTAACCCTTGGGAAGAAAGGAAGGGTTAGTTCTAAGAAACCCTATCCTTATGAAAAACCAGATAAGGAGAACGAATACAGAGGGCCTGAATCTCAGAAACTCTTCTTGCAGAAGTAACAGCCAGCAAAAATATAGTTTTCCACGTCAATAACTTTAAAGAACACGTAGCAGACGGTTCGAAAGGAGGTAGAATCAGGGATGCCAACATTAAGTTTAGATCCCATTGCGGAGGAGGATGTTTCACAGGCGGTTTTAGGAGAAAACTCCTCTTAAAAAGGCCTTGCATAACCTATGAGACATGATGTTATTGTCATGCAAGCCAACATGATACTTGGAAATAGCAGCCAGTTGAACTTTGACTGTAGATGACAAAGATCCTGAATGAAAAACCTCCGCCAGGAAATCCAAAACAGAATGTACAGGAGCGGTAAAAGGATCAATATTTCTGGCGTTTGCCCAAATCGAAAAACGTCGCCACTTGCTAGCATAAATAGTTCTAGTGGACGACTTTAAAGAAGACACTAAAATGTCTCTGACTGAGTCAGAAATCATTGGTAGCCTGGCTAGGGAAGGAAGTGGAGCAACCAAGCAGTGAGGTTGAGAGAATGAATGGCCCGGTGCTGCTGACCTGACTGGTGGATCAAAAGATCCGGAACTGGGTCCAGATGCCAGGGCTGCACCAGAAGATGATGATGTAGAGATGGAAACCAAATTTGTCGAGGCCAATATGGAGCAATGAGGATCAATTTGGCTCTCAAAACGGTGGCTTTCTGAATGACTTGTGGAATCAATGGAAAGGGAGGAAAAGCATAAAGAAGTCCCCGAGGCCAATCCTGGGTTAGAGAGTCTCTCAATGGTTGGCCTGGAAGGGGAAAAAGTGTGAAGTAATCTGGGCACTTGCTGTTTTGAGGGGTAGCGAAAAGATCGCAACAAGGGGTGCCCCACTTCAGAAAAATCTGATCCACTACAGATTGATTGAGAGACCACTCGTGAGGCATCAGAATAGATCTGCTTAGCCTGTCCGCCAATAGGTTGGACCTGCCGGGGATGTGCGTTGCTATCAGAAACCGTTGAGAAGAGATCGCCCATTGCCAAAGTCTGAGAGCTTCTCGACATAAGGGATAGGACCTGGTTCCGCCCTGTTTGTTGATGTACCAGACCATGGACATGTTGTCCGTCTGTACTGCAATAGTCCCCGTGGGAAGAAAGTCGTCAAGGGCTTGCAACGTCAAAAGCACTGCTCTCATCTCCAGGACATTTATGTGCAGGTGATATTCTATGGGTTGCCAAGTCCCGTGGACCATCCTGCCCTGATAATGCCCCCCCCACCCGATCAGGGAGGCATCCGTGGTGACTGTGGCAACTGGAGGAGGGGGAACAAAGGGTCGGCCCTGATGAAGAAGAGGGGAAGATATCCACCATCATAGATGAGCCCTGCACGACTGTGTTACCAAGATTTCGTGTCTCATGGGCAGATCGTGGTACGACCATTGCGTGAATAACATCCACTGCAGGAGACGCATGTGGAAGCGAGCCAGTGGAAGAAGAACAATGGCCGCAGCCATTAGGCCTAGAACTTTCAAGACCAACCTGGCTTTGATCTTGTTGCTTAGTAACAGAAGCTGAACAAATTTCTGGATGTCCAGAATCCTTTGATCTGTTAGCCTGGCTAACATTTTGACGGTATTTAACTCTGCGCCTATAAAGGTGATAGATTGGCAAGGCAGCAGAGAGGATTTTTCAAATTTACGAAATTCCTAGTCTCTTGCAAAGCTGTAGGGTGTAGTCTCTGGACCGAAGAAGCTGATGCTTGGAGGTGGCGGAGAGGAGCCAGTCGTCCAAATAAGGAAACACCTGGAATCCTCGACGTCTCAGGTGAGCTGTGACCACTGCCATGCATTTGGTGAACACTCTGGGGCTGAAGTGAGGCCAAAGGGCAGTGCCCTGAATTGGTAATGACTGGCACCCAGCCGAAAGCGGAGAAACCTTCTGGAGCGCCTGTGAATCTTTATGTGATAGTACGCATCTTGAAGGTCTATAGAGCACATCCAGTTGTCCTTGCCCAGAAAGGGCAGAATGGATTGCAGCGTGACCATCCGAATCTTGCCTTTTGACAGACTTGTTTAGTCTGCTTAGGTCTAGTATTGGTCTCCAATCTCCGTCCTTTGGGGACCAAAAGAATCTTGAGTAGAAGCCGGATCCTACTTGGTCTGCCGGCACTGTCTGGATGGCTCTTTTTCCAGGAGTTTTGAAACTTCCTGTCTTGCCAAATCCCTTTGACCGGGTGAGATGTCTGGAAGGGATTGTAGAGGTATGGGAAACCTTCAAGGGAATTTTGTAACCCTCGGATATGATCGACTGTACCCACTTCTCTTGGGATAGGGATTGCCAGGCTACTGGGTGCAGCGAAATTCTTCCCCCGACTGCCTCCAAGGGTGGACAGTCGGGCAACACCTCAGGGATGCTGAAAGGGCTTCTCAGGAAGAGACTCCTGTTGCCCTGGTTCTGAGGACCCCCTGCCTCTAGGGCGGCGTCTATTATTGTTACCCCTCTGCCTCTGGGGTAAACTGACCACGTGTGTCCGTGTAGCTCCTTGGGCTTTACGGAACCACATCTTCCCCCCTTTCTGACCCTTGGGGTATGGTCTAGAAGGAGTGGAAAACTGGACTCCAACGGCAGAAAGAGTTTTACCGTCCTGCTCACATCTGGTCAAAGTATCCTTCACCTGAGGCCCGAACAAAGCCGAACTGTCAAAGGGGGTGTTGGTGAAGGACGCCTTAAAGGGGTCCGCAAAATTACACAGCCGCATCCAGGCTTGGCGTCTAAGAGCAACCCCTGTGCCTGCGGCCCTGCTCGCTCCATCGGCTGCATAAGATATGAGCCGCATAGAGGAGTTAGATATGGAATTCAGGATAGCAAGCTGTGAGGCAATCTTTTCCTGAGCCCCAGCAGCAGAAGGATCCTGGACAACTTCTCCCAGTTCCTTGAGAATATCTCGTTGAAGCCTGGTGAAGTGACAAAGGTAATTCAGCGAACGCATAGCAAAGGTCGCTGAAGAAAACATCCGCTTCCATACCTGTCCATGGTCCTAGAATCCTTATTAGGAGGATGGACAGGCACTGAAGGATCCGCCAGTTCCTTCTTAGTGGCCGCCACCACCATAGCATCCACAGAGTCACCTTTGGACAAGAACTGTTTATCCGAAGGGGCCGTGATGAACTTGGATGGTCTCCTGGGGACAGGTTCCACAGAATCTGGAGCTTCACGCCTTCCGAGCCACTACCTGCATGAGTGGGTCGAAGGCGGAGACACCCAGGAGGTGGAGGGTCGGGATCCAAAGCCTCCAGGTATACCGACTCATCCTCGGAGGGGTCAATGGAGGCCAATTCCCCTCTGTTTGAGGAGCTCAAGGATGTCTGAAAAGGAGACATCCTCAGAGGGGACCGTGGGGAACCCTCAGACTCATCTAAGTCGGTATCAGATGTAGTAGACTCAGGGAGTCTGTGTGTTTCCTCTACACGCCTCTTCCGAGGGGTTTCCCTGCAGGATCAGGAGAAACCTCGGAAGAGGAGGAAATTCCCAGTGGGGAAACCTGGGGCGATGGATCCCTGGGCCTGAGAGCAAGAGGCTGGCAAGAGGCATCTGCAGGCACTGATGAGGGAGGAGCTAGAGGGATAGACCGCTGACCAGGCTCAGAGGCCAGGACACTCCTCATCACCTCAAAGGCTCCTCTCCCGGAGACGGAACACACCCGCTCAAGAAACGGGAATGGTCGGCTCCAAGGAGAGAGAAGGCTCGAGGCGATGTCGGCGCCGAGCTTACCAAAGCCGAAGCCCGAGAGGGAGAGCGGGTCGGACAAGGGTCCGATGCCACTAGCCCCTCGAGCCGACAGTGGAAACCCGACGACCGGATCCCTCCAAGGAAGGTCTCAAGGAGGAGATCGGAGCCGAAGACGACGGAGCCGAAGGATGTATCGGCTCGCATCGAAACAGTCGCTGTCCCAAGAAGCTCCGCCCGAACTCTGGTGTGGAGTCGGAGGAGGAATCTCAAGAATCGGGCTATAGCGAAGTCTGTTGAGATGGGCTATGGAGCATTTGGGCCAGTGCCTGAGACTTCAACAGCCTGCTTACCACCCTCTCCAAATCGTGGTCAGACAGCCTGGAAGATCTCAAGATCGGCTCGATGGCTCCGCTCCGACAACAGAGGAGACCCGGAGCCGAGTGAATACTTAGTATAGAAGGGGACCAGGATCTCTTACGGGTCGAAGCCATCGGAGCCAAGTCCCTTGAACCCCAGATGGAGCCGAGGATATCTCGGCCGATGCTGGATAAAGTGTCGGCTCCAGCCGGAGCCGACAAGGCCACAGTAGTCAGGGTATCGGAGCCGGTCGGCACCGAACCCACTACTCTAACAGAAGAAGTATCGACTCCAGCCGGAGCCGATATCGGCTCCGACGGAGCCGGAGCCACCGGAGGAGGCTTGGACACTGTAGCCTGAACCTTCGGTGGCTTAAGAGGTTTTCCTGCCCCTGACTTAGGAGGAGAACCTTCAGGTTTAAGTAAACCTCGGAGGATTAATTTGTTCCTCCTTTCCTGCAGGACTCTCTGGCTAAAAGCATGGCACAACGCACAGGAGTCCTGCAGGTGCAAAGGCCCCAGGCAATAAACACAAGAAGTGTGACCGTCTGTCAGAGACATTTTCTGACAGCACTGGTCACACTTCTTGAAGCCTGAGACCTTGCCTTCTTTTGACATCCTAGAAGGGAAACACAAACAGTCCCCACAAACACACCAATTAATTCCTTACACAGACACACAGGAAGGGAATAACTTGGGGAACTAGGCCTGACTAAAACTTTAAACAGAAAACTATTTATAAAAGTTTAAAAGGAAGGGAATAGGGTGGGCTGTAACCAAGTACAGGCTAAACTAACACTAAGGGAAAAAATAAACCCCTAACTAAACTTTTTCTTCTTTTACAAGAAAAAACTTACCTCAGCTGGCAAAGGAGACCTCTTTCGCTAAGCGGCAAACGAGATCTGAGGTAGTTCCGCCTTGCATCATGGGATATAGGGTTGCCTCGAGCTGGTAAAAGGAGTTCGAGCTAAAGCAAGTGCCGAGTCGGAGCCGAGGATCGGCTCTGAACCCATCCAGCAAGAATGAAGGCGAGATTGACAACTTAACATTTGCCCTTCAAGAATACAGGTGTTTCAGCTAAATGGCAATTCTGAATGTCCATGACTTTTTCTTTTAAGTCTATTTATGGAGAATGTCAGGCCAATAAAGCCAAACCCCACTAGCTGTGGACATCCATTCTTCTGTCTTCTTATGGCATCAACAGCACAGCATCAGTGGAATGTTTGGCGAACATTTGGAAACGCAGGGTTGTCGTACCCAACTGATATCCATAAACATTAAGGTGACTGCAAAATATCCCGACTAACACACTGAAACAATAAGCTTTATTGGTGTCCACAGCTGGTGGGGTTTGGCTTTATTGGAAATATGCATGTCCACAGATACTGTGATTTGGCTTTATTGGCTTCTGTGACCTTTTTATTTATTGTTTTAGTTTGTTAGTTGGGATAGTTTGCAGTCACCTTAATGTTTATGGATATCAGTTGGGTACGACAACCCTGTGTTTCCAAATGTTAGCCAAACATTCCACTTATGCTGTGCTGATGATCCCATGAGAAGGCAGAAACATGCATGTTCCACAGCTGGTGGGGTTTGGCTTTACTGGCCTGAAATTGTCCATAAATAGGCTTAAAAGAAAAAGCCATGGACATTCAGAATTACCATTTAGCTGAAACATTGGATATCCATAAAGGGTAATTTGCATATATCCCATGTCGTCTCTAATACAAGAGGTTTAAGGTATCACACAGTGGAAAGTCTAGCTTTGCTAGATTTTTCTTTTTGTGTTTTTTAACAGATGTTCAGGAAAGAAAATAGGGAAAACAGTAGTTCGGCTTAATGTAAACTGGAGACCACGTTTAAGCATAAAAGGAGGATTGGTTGTCAAAGAAACCCTGTTCCTATGTAAAATGAGACAGGAAAGGATCACATAAGACCTTGCAATTCAGATACACTTTGTGCAGAGGTCAAAGCAATTAGAAAAACTGTATTCCAGGTTAAGAACCTCAAGTTAGCCAGATTAGCTTGTTCAAATCAAGCAAGTTTTAGCTTCTTGACCACAAAATTAAGATCCCAAGGACAGGACTCCAGTTTTCTTGGAGGATTCTTATGCAAAACCCCTTTCAAAAACAGTAGGATCTGTGGGCAGATATTCTGAAATGGCTGATAAATGTACTGTGATGGAGGAATAAAGAAGGCCATAAAATAGTAACTCACACAAACCAGAAAAAAATAGCCTTGAAGAGATGCTGGTTATGTTGTTGGCACCAACTAAAATACCTTTTCCGTTTGCTAATATATGCTTTTCTTGTAGCAAGCTTTCTTGCATCCATTAGTACCTGCTGCACGTCCTCAGTTAACAGGTGTCTAAAAGGAATTAAGACCCTATAATCCAAGCAGTCAACTGAAGTAGACTGATGTCAGGGTGTATCAAACACCTCAGCTCTTGTGAGAGTAGATCCAGTCCGTGAGGAAGCTTTTGGTAACTGCCCCTGGGCATTTACAAAATAAGGGAAAACCACTGTTGCCTGGGCCAGAAAGGAGTCACCACAGTGATCCTGGGGGATTCTTTCTGAATCTTCAGAAGTACCCTAGATATTAGCGGAAAAGCATAAAGGAACATTCCTCTCCAAAGAAAAAGAATCTGTCTTTCAGGCCTTTTGTCATGGAGTCATGGAACAGAATCTTATCAGTTAATTGTTCAGAGAGAAGGCAAAGGGGTCTACTTGAGGAACTCCTCACAGATGGATCAAATCTTGGAAGATACCTGGATCTAGTTTCCATTAGTGAGGGTCTGCCCTGGTCTTACTCAGCTTGTCTGCTACACAATTTTGCTCCGATGGAATGTAAGATGACTGTAGAGTGAGACTGTGCTGTGAAGCTATATACCAATTAACATGGCTAGTCTGAAAAGGGGGTGCAGTCTTGTTACCCTTTGCTTGTTGATGTACCACATGACTATGGTATTGTCTATAATCTCTTGAAGAGGTCACGGGGATCAAAGATAGTGCATGGAGTTGAGTGCCTGGATCAGGGTGATCATCTCCTTGATATTTATGTGCTTGGGTCTGTCATTGGTGTTCCACACTCCTGCACTTTATCTGTCCTGAAACTGCTCTCAAAGCAAAGTCTGAAGCATCTTTTGTGACTGACTGCTTTGGAGCAAGGAGAGGAGGCGAGACCTAGATTTAAGGACATCCGTTATCTCCACCTAAAGATTTCTCTTCTCACAAACCCCAGCACTGGGATTTGAAAAGATGAAGGGTGTTGATGCTGGGACCAAAGAGAGTTCAGATACCACTGTATCTTTCTCATGTGGAGTCTTGCCAGAGGTATCATGGGAATCATAGATGTCATGAGATCCAAAATCCTGAGGTATTCCCTCACAGTGACCAAATTCCAAGAGGAAAACCTTAAAAATTAATCTAAAGATCTATTTTGTTCCCATGGAAGAAATCTCTTTGAACTGAGGTGTCTAATTGACATCTCAGGAACACAATCCTGTGTGACAGAGTCGAAACTTTTGAATGTTCTTTTGGAATCCCAGCTTGTGTAAGAGATCCCTAAACCAAGAGAGATTCCGCACACTGAAAAAGGCTCTGCAAAAATAAAAGCAACTTGTCTAAATATGGAAAAATGTGGATACCCTGTATCCTGCAATGAGCTATAACTGGAGCTAGACCACTTTTTGAACACTCTTGGTGCAGTGGATAGTTCAAAAGTAAGGTAGAGAACCGATAATGTGATCCAAAACACACAAAACCTTCAGAAACGTCTCAAGTCTGGATAAATAAAGATGTGATAAGCATCTTTTAATTCTAGTGTTCAAAGAGAAAAATGAGGTAACAGGTTGTAAAGTGTACATCCTTTTGAATTTAGGCACTAGCACAAACAGGTTTAGGAAAGAAAGATCCAAAATTGATCTCAAAGAATAATTTTCTTTCTTTGGCACTAGGAATATCCTTGAATAAAAAAAAAATTTCCACATGGGAAGGAGAAACTGGTTCTACTACTCATTCGGAGAGCATGTGATGAAAAAATGGTGGAAAGAAGAGAGTCTGATCTGGGGGATAAGGAATGATCCACTGCAAATGAGGAATTTCCTCCCACTGACATTTGTGACCTTGATGAATGATTTTCAGAATCCATGTATCTGAAATTATCCGTTTCCAAAGAGAAAAATGGATATTCAGACTTTCTGGAAGAAAAAGGGGGGGCAGGATGGGTGGGGTTCACAACGTCTCCAAGAGTCATTCAGACTTGTTGGACTGTTCTGGATTTTGAGAGGTTCAAGACTATCGAACACCTTGCCATTTCTTCTTAAAACATCCATTTACTTGTATTTTGTTGAGACCATTTATTTTATTTTTTGGCAAAATTGAATGAGAAGCTAGAAAATCCCTTGGAAAATCTGAAAAGGAACACTGAAAACTCTCAAGGGGTTCCCTGGAGCAGTTTTCCCCTTTCATCACACTTTTTGACCAAATCTGCAGCAAAGCAGCCAAACAATAAATCTCTAGCCAAGGAAGAATTTAAAATCTCATTTTTATCATCTGGGAAGTTCCTGGAATGTAGCAATGCAAACCTCCTCAAAACAGTACCAGTGGCCATAGCCCTGGAAGAAGTATCAGAGTTATGCACACTGCAAACAATGAATAGTAAGAAGAAGAAAGTAGGTTATTTAAATAAGAATTTTGCTCACAAGAAGAAACTGCAGATAAAACATTCCTCGTACTTTCACAATTTGTCAGAAAAAAACTAACATACAAGCCTGACGATTCAACATTCTGAAAATTAAACTTGCAGAAGTATATACTTTTTTCCATAACCATCAATAATTTTCTCACCATTATCAGAAAGAGTAGGATTGAATTAACTAAGTACTTAGCAGCAGTTGGATCAACTAATGCTATAGCTGCTGGGTCAGGTTTGGGACTAGTGTGTGAAAATTTAAAAGACTAAGGAACTTTATAAATCCCATCTGCCCTTTTAGGGGCAGCTGGCTGACTACCAGGAATACTGCAGGAAGTAACACACATCCTCTAATGCAGACAGAACAGGAGGAATGGGTGTAGATTCTGGAAAATCCTTCTGTAACAACTCATAGTATTTTCAGAGGGATTGAGAAACCTCAACATACTCCCACTGAAAACACTGGCACATACAAGCAATAGTTTCAGAGAAAGAGAAAGTCCCGCAAGGAGGGTCAAAAACTGTGCTATCAAAAAATGAGCTCTCCTTTCAGTTTGAATCAGAAACCTGAGGAAAAAACGCTGTTATCAGTCCCTGCATCTTCCTGTTCAGATTCAAACTCTTGAATCTTTTCAGGAATATAGGAAACCCTCTTTCTTTTAATGGAAACTACTTTAAAAGGATCAGTAGCCAGAATTAAACCCGAGTCAGACCCAGTATACTACTCCTGTCCAAATGAAATTGAGGAGTACATACATGCTTGCTTCTCTGTTTCTAATGGCAACAGCAGTTTCTTCAGGGATAGGCACAGCCTTCTAACACAACAGAAAAGCTTACCTGTTCCTTCTCCTAGGATTGAAAAGAGTGGTTCTCTCTTGCCCATTGAGGGGACCCCAACAGCTGCAGAGGACATGGCTAAGCCCTAGTCCATAGTGGCTGCAGGTGCTACACCAGAGAGAGATCCAGGATAAAAGATGAGTGGTCTGAGGTGCAACAAATAGCCACAGTGGAGTCATGAGGAAAATTACTATCCTGCTGTCATGGCAAAAGCTGTTTTCTTAATTTGTTATTTTTATGTCAAGAAGAATGACCAGCCGAGAGACTGGTAGTCTGATCCATGATCAAGTCGAAAATGGTGCCTCTTTCATGAAGACTATCAGCAATTAACAATACACACTACCAATCCAAAAAAAGTTACTTTTTTGACAGAAAAAAACACAGTAAAAAGCACTTTTACTGTCATAGTGCTGGCATAATGTTTTAAACACAATTTTTCAACAGAAAAGAACATTTTCAGTTAGTTTACAACAGTTTTAAATTGGCAGAAAAAACAAGCTCTCCATTTAAAGTTGTTATTGTCTCGAGACAGTCTGTTAAAACTCAACACTCCTAGCTTTAAAATAACTTTCATGAAGACAAAAGTAAAAAAAATCAACAACATTAAGAAAATGGATTTTTTACCCAAAGGGAACTTATCTGACCAGCAAAGGAAAGCCCAAGCAGGCAGTCATAGGATCATAGGAAGTTACTAGGCTATTGGCCCTGAGGCCCTTACAAGCCTAGCCAAGAATTTAACCCATGTTCCAAGAAGTCAGCACCCTATGCCACTGTCCAGCAGGGACACAGGTGGATCCTCAAAAGCCTCAGAGAAGTGCACTCTTTGGCGGCAGTAAAGCTCTGAAGGGCTTCTTACCCAAACCTGTAGCTCTGTTCGAGTTGTCCGACAGTCTGGGTGATGGAAGGTATCCTGAACCTTTGGAAACTGACCAGCTGTTATGTCTTTGGCAGGATATAACACATATAGCCAAGGTCACTGCAGTAGTGATCAATATAATGAACATCAGCCATATGGAAAAGGTCAAAATTACCACGAGCATCAGATATCCTTCTCCCTTCCAACTTCTTAAATACTTTTATCTTTTTTTTTAAAACAAGAAACATCTATATTAAATTATCATGTATGACATAGGCCATATTACATTTATATAAATGACAAACCATAGCAATACAATCTCAGCTGCAAACATTATAAATTCCAAACTGTGCCAACACAACTGTAGCTGCAAACATTATACATCACTTTTAAAATATCCACTCAGTTAAGTCAACCATTACATAACTCATTCAAATCCTGCCTTCTTTTAAACCTCGCTCCTCCTCTGCATGCATTGTTCCCACATTTCCCATTTTTTCCTATGTAATTTGCTCCTACCCTTTTCTAAAGATCCCAGTTCCAGTTTAAACTCTGTTACTATCCTCACTACTTCTAGTAAAGTTGGTTTAGACTTTGATTTCCTTTTTTTAGTAATTGCTTTTTTGGTAGCCATCATAATTAGACTCAGTAAGGCCTTACTGTCTAGGCAAGTCCCAAGTTTGTATCATAGCTCAAAAAATAATTTCTCTAGTCACTCCAAGTTACTCACCCAGCATTTCTGATGGAGCAGTCTGTAGGAAATCTAAAGAGTACCAAAAAATTACACTCCCAGAAAATATGTTCCCAGTTACCTCTTTCTTCCCCATCACACCTCCAACATTTGCTGTCTACCGAGGAAAAATTCTTTGCAGTCTGCTTGGGGTATAAAAATACCGATGTATGCACTTCCAGGTAAAGATCCAAAATCTTCTAGCTCTTGTTGCATATTTGGGAGGCTTAAATACTTTCATCTTCAGTATTTTCTACCCAAAACAAATTTTCTCATTAGGACTAATAAAAGAAAGAACCCATCCACTGGGGATGCACAAGCCAGTGCATTTCTTTGTGCCAGTCACAAGCCCGGATAAATGGGGAGGGTTGCATCAGGAAGGGCATCAGGCATAAAATTTTGCCAAATCATACATGCGGACAACAGTACAGATATACATACTGGATCGGTCAAGGTCTGGGTTAACAATGACCGCCAACAGGGCGCTGGCGGAAATTGGGCTACTGTTGGCCGAATGAGGAGAAGAGGGGGAAGACATGACCGAAGGCAGGTAAAGTCTAGGACTGTGGTAGTGAGGGTCGGAATTTTGAATGTTGGTAGTATGACTGGTATAGGGAGAGAGCTAGCTGATATGATGGACAGAAGGAAGGTTGGTATATTGTGTGTGCAAGAGACCAGATGGAAGGGGAGCAAGGTTAGGTGTATCGGAGGGGGGAGCAAGGCTAGGTGTATCAGAGGCGGGTTCAAATTGTTTTATCATGGTGTGGATGGGAGGAGAAATGGTGTAAGGGTTATCCTGAAGGAACAGTATACTAAGAGTATTTTGGAGGTGAAAAGAGTGTCAGAGTGATGTTTATGAAGCTGGAAATTGATGGTGTAATGATGAATGTTGTTAGTGCATATGCTCCACACGGACGTGTGATGGATGAGAAAGAAAAATTTTAGTGCGAGTTGGATGAAGTGGTGATGACTGTACCCAAGGATGAGAGAGTAGTGATTGGAGCAGATTTCAATGGGCATGTTGGTGAAGGGAACAGAGGGGATGAGGAAGTGATGGGTAGGTATGGTGTTAAGCAAAGAAATGCAGAAGGTCAGATGGTAGTGAATTTTGCAAAAAGGATGGACATGGCTGTGGTGAATATGTATTTTAACAAGAGGGAGGAGCATAGGGTGACATACAAGAGTGGAGGAAGATGCACACAGGTGGATTATATCTTATGTAGAAGGGCCAGTCTGAAGGAGATTGGGGACTGCAAAGTGGTGGCAGGGGAAAGTGTAGTCAGGCAGCATAGGATGGTGGTTTGTAGGATAATGTTGGTGATCAAGAAGAGGAGGAGGAGTGTGAGGGCAGCACCAAGGATCAAATGGTGGAAATTGAAAAAGGGTAATTGTGAGGTGGAGTTCAGGGAAGAGTTAAGATAGGCACTGGGTGTTAGTGCAGAGTTACCAAATAGCTGGGTAACTACAGCAAAGCTAGTAAGGGAGATGGCTAGAAAGGTGCTTGTTGTGACATCTGGAAAGAGAAAGGAGGACAAGGAGACCTGGTGGTGGAATGAGGAAGTACAGGAGAGTATACAGAAAAAGAGGTTGGCGAAGAAGAAGTGGGATTGTCAGAGAGATGAAGAAAGTAGACAAGAGTATAAGGAGATGAGGTGCATGGCAAAGAGAGAGGTGGCAAAGGCCAAGGATAAGACATATGAAGAGTTGTATGAAAGGTTGGACACGAAGGAGGGAGAAAAGGACATGTACCGATTGGCAAGACAAAAGGACCAAGCTAGTAAAAATGTGCAGCAGGTAAGGGTGACAAAGGATAATGAGGGAAACATACTCACAAGCGAGGAGAGTGTGTTGAGCAGATGGAAAGAGTACTTTGAGGGGCCGATGAATGAAGAGAATGAGAGGGAGAGAAGGTTGGATGATGTGCGGATAGTGAATCATGAAGTGCAGTGCATTAGCAAGGAGGAAGTAAGGATAGCTATGAAGAGGATGAAGAATGTGGCTGTTGGTCCAGATGACATATCTGTGGAAGCATGGAGGTGTTTAGGTAAAATGACAGTGGAGTTTTTAACTAGATTGTTTAATGAAATCTTGGAAAGTGAGAGGATGCCTGAGGAATGGAGAAAAAGTGTTTTGGTACCAATTTTTAGGAATAAGGGCAATGTGCAGAGCTGTAGTAACTACAGAGGGATTAAACTGATTAGTCACAGCATGAAGTTATGGGAAAGAGTAGTGGAAGTTAGGTTAAGAAGGGAGGTGATGAAACCATACTGCTGATCACTAATCATGCCAGGAAAGAGCACTATAGATGCGATGCTTGCTCTAAGAGTGTTGCTGGAGAAGTACAGAGAAGGTCAGAAGGAGATGCATTGTGTCTTTGTGGACTTAGAGAAAGCATATGACAGGGTGCCTAGAGAGGAGTTGTGGTATTGTATGAGGAAGTCGGGAGTGTCAGAGAAGTATGTGGTACAGGATATGTACAAGGGTATTGTGACATTGGTGAGGTCTGCGGTGGGAGTGATGGATGCGTTTAAGGTGCAGGTGGGATTACATCAAGGATCAGCTCTGAGCCCTTTCTTATTTGCAATGGTGATGGACAGGTGGCCCCCGTGGACTATGATGTTTGCAGATTACATTGTGATCTGTAGTGAGAGTAGGGAACAGGTGGAGAAGACCCTAAAGAGGTGGAGATACACTCTAAAGAGAAGAGGAATGAAGGTCAACAGAACTAAGACATAATATGTGTGTGTGAATAAGAGGGAGGCTAGAGGAATGGTGAGGATGCAGGGAGTAGAGGTGGGCAAAGGTGGATGAGTTTAAATACCTTGGATCAACAGTTCAGAGTAATGGTGAGTGTGGAAGAGAGGTGAAGAGAGTACAGGCAGGATGGAGTGGGTGGAGAAGTGTGTCAGGAGTGATTTGTGCCAGAAGAGAACCAGTAAGAGTGAAAGGGAAGGTCTACAAGAAGGTAGTGAGACTAGCTACGTTATATGGGTTGGAGACAGTGGCATTGATCAAGGCACTAGTTAGGGCTGGATGTGGCAGAGTTAAAGATGTTAAGATTTGTACTGGGTGTGACGAGGGTGGGCAGGATTAAGAATAAGTATATTAGAGGGTCAGCCCAGGTTGGAAGGTTTGGAGACAAATCCAGAGAGGCAAGATTACGTTGGTTTGGACATGTGCTGAGGAGGGATGCAGAGTATATTGGGAAAAAGATGCTACGGATGAAGCTGCCAGGTAACAGAAAAAGAAGAAGGCCTAAGATAAGGTTTATGGATGTGGGGAAAGAGGACATGCAGGTGGTTGGTGTGACAGAGCAAGATGCAGAGGACAGGAAGAAATGGAAACAGATGATCCACTGTGGCGATCCCTAACGGGAGCAGCCGAAAGAAGAAGGACTAATAAAGGAAAGAGTATCTTCCACATCTGACTCAAACAGAAACAGAAGGAATCTGAGAGGCAAAGCCCAAGCTCTTTTCCTCAGATCCATTTTCCTTTTAAACAGGAAAAGCAGTTTGTCCTAGCCATATGCCTTGAATAGCCTTTAACTATCCTTGAGATGAAACAAACTAGTCGACTTGCAAAGTCGGTGGAAAAGATTTCTTGGATGAAATTTGACTAGGAGTAAAAGGAAATGAAATATGTTTTGTGTTCTGTAAATAACGAACTAAATCCAAATGGATAAATCAACACTCAGAACGTAAAAATAGAAAAAATAAATAAATAAAACATCCACCAAGGACAAAACGCATCTTCACTTTTTTAATGAAACACAGAACCAAACAACTAAGCACTTTCACCAGACATAAACCACTGGCTTCCTCAGAGTTATTTGGTGTTCAAAAGAGAGCATTTAAATACAAGATCAATTAAATAATTAGTTAATAAACCAACCAACAAAGACCTTGTCAAAAATTGGATAATTAACATCATCATTGGTAAATGTAAATTTCGACCAAACTCATATTACTTTATTAACATTGAAATGAAAAGTAAATAAAAACAGTAGAACTTCTAACTTGGGACATCCTATGCTAGTAAGGCAGAATAACCAATATTGTAACAAATATACATTTTGTATTATGAATAAATAAGCAAGCTACTATATTATTTAATAGTCATGTCCATATTGCAACAAAAATCAATGCTATTCTTACAACTAAAGAAAGCACTATATATTTTGTATCACAAAATTAAATCTGATTTGCCTTTAACTTTAAAATAGGCATCAGGGAAACACCATCATTCAAGCCAGGTGGCTTCAAGGAGTTTAGCCTGAGTTGCCAAGTTGTTTCCAAGGCTCCAATCTTACTGTTGGTGTCACACCCTCTTTCACTACTACCAACTCAATCTATAACAAAAAATACAAACTTTTTAAAATTCTTACATTTTTTTTGTGTGTAAGTAGAGTGCGTTATGTTCATCACTTCTGTTAATACACCTCAAATGTTCTGAAATCCTGTCCCGTAGTCTGCAAATGGTTTTACCTACGTAAAAACCATTGCATGAAATATAGGATGCAACATATACAATACACCTAGTATTACAATTGCATATCCCTGGGCATGAAATGGTGTATTTGTAGTCATTTACACATAGATATGGACCATCATTAATATACCTACAACATCTACACATGCCACATTTTTTCATAAGTGACATCTTTCTACCACTGGCGCTAGCTTCCCTTTCAAGAATACCTTTTAGGTTGTTCCCCCTACTATAAGCCATCAATGGTTCTTGGCCCAAAATTTCCTTGATGTCATCACTTAAACAGAATTTCCAACCATTCCTCAAGCATATTAGAAGTTCATGGGCCCTGTCATTGTATTTTAGTACAAACATAGCCCCTGTTTTCTCCTGGTTAACTTTGTTAGGAGTAACGAATGTTACATTCTGCAAAATAGGAATGTAACATGTTTCTCTCTTTCTCATAATCTCTCTTTTGATGTTCAACAACAATTTTAAAGGCTGCCCCCTGTCAAGGAACATTCCTATTAATTTAAATATTCCTAATAATAATAATTCTAATAATAATAATTTAATAATAATAATTTAATAATTCATTTTCTTTGGTGGTAGGGGTGGCAACTATTAAAATGTAAAAGTGAGTTTGAATATGTCTCTTTCCTGTAGATGTTACTACATAAATCTTGCGGTGTTTTCTTTAATGTAATATCCAGGAAATTGAACTCTTCCTTGTGCCAAGAATAGGTAAACAAAGTCAGTTGTGGCATTTAAATAGTCAGTGAACTCTACTATAGAAGTCTCAGCTCCCTTCCACAGGATTAGTCCATCATCCAAAAATCTGTTGTACAACAGAATGCTATCTTTATATTTGGATGAAAAAATAGAGAGGTTCTTCCCAGGGGCGACTCGTGCTATTGGGCTGCAGGACTGCAGCCCCCCAGCTGTAAACAAAGAAGAAGAAAAAATAAAAACATAGAAGAAAAAAAGAAAATACAAAAATAAAGAATAAAAACGCAAGTCGCAGAACATTGCTCATGCGCACTCACGGCATTTCCAGACTTCTGGTGAACCAGTCTGGAGCATGCACACAGAATCCAGACTGTCTCACCAGCAGTCCGGATTAGGAAGAGAGCATGCAGAAGCACTATCCCAGAAGTTGGGGGATTGGACTGCAACTTCCGCATGCTAGGTAGCACCCAGCTTGCTGCTCTTATGGGAAGGACTCACTCTCGTTGTCACAGGCTAGATGGAAGGACAAGCTTAGATGCGTTTTGTGGATGTACTTGTTTTATGGACTTTGGATGCATGCATTTGTAAAATGCCCCAACTGCTATATGGTGGTGTGTAGAGAACATGCTTGAATCCTGTACCTTAGGCCCAGGTGGCAAGAGCCTGAATTCCCTACGCACCACCATTTGTAAAAAAATTGCAGATTTTTCCCTCATACTTGTTCTGATCTGTTCCTCATAAAATCTGTGGTTTCTGTAGTTTTGTGTCCTTACAAAGTCAGTAGTGCATTGGTAGCATTGTTGCCTGACAGCTACAGGTGCTCTGGTTTGATTCTTGGCTGGGGTGCCTTGTATGTGGAGTCTGCATGTCCTCCCTGTGTTTGTGTGGGTTTCCTCTGGGTGCCCAAAGTCATGTGTCTGGAGTGTTTCTCCCTGGGCCTCTGCTGAAAATTGGCTTTTGTTCCAAGTCAGACTTTCCTGGTTAACAAATGTTAAATAAAAATGACAAGCATTTGAATTTCAGACTTCATATTCTTCAGAAATTACATGGTAACAAAAACTTTTATTCTAACAATTTTTTAAGTTTATAAGATGGATATTTGAAATTTGGCCCTATTTTTGGGTCTGTATTCCCCCATTATTGGCTCTGTCCAGGTGTTTTTTGCTAAGAGGTTGAGAGCTATGGTGAGAACTGAATTCACTGAATATGTCTGGGGGCTGTATCCCCCCATTACTGGCTTTGTTTAGGTGTTTTTTGCTAAAAGGTTGACAGCTATGCTGAGACCTGAATTCACTAAATGGTAGCCATTTAAGTTTCAGTCTTCCTCTCTTTCACAAAACAGCTGATTTGAGATAGTGGTATGTTGCTCTGTTTCGCGCAGGGTCCTGGGTTGAAGACTTAGCAGTGAAATGTATGGTGGTAAACACAGCATTTTATTCTAGCAACTTTCCAACATTATACAAGCAATGTTTAAAATGTGTCCCTCATTTTTGGGCTTTTGTCCCTACCCCAATAAATTTTGGCTTTTTCCAGATTTCTTGTGCTGCAAAGTTCAGAGATACAGCTGAGTGAGCAGATTTTACAAGGAGCTGAGAGCTGCAGGGGAGCAAAAGTTTAGTGCTACTTATGCTGAGTCTACTTGCATTGTTAATAGCGCAACAAGTAGTGTACTTGCTTTTGATGCAGAAGGCTGTGGGTTCTTCTCCCACAGTAGATAGATGCATTGTTGATACTGTACTGTGTTGCAAAGGGGGTGAATACTGCACTTCTTTTGGGTGAATATATCAGTAACTATGAACCTGTTATCAGTTTGCCATCCATCCCCTATTGCAATATTACTAGCTTATCATTTTTTTAGTGTAAGATAAGCAATTTATTCCTCAAAAGCAACAGGCGCTTTATTTGTAGATGAAACAATGAAATATAAAGTTGTTTGCTAGCAGCAACTTCATTATTAGTTACAGATCTCTTTAATGTGGAATTATTTAGATGATTTTTACTCCTTCAGAGATTGTGCATATGTACTGATACTGGTGGACTGTAGACATTTGAATAGACTTTTATGATGGAAATGATCTGAATTGGGCATTTTTTTCATTATTGGTGCAAGCATTTTTTTTCATTGTTTACTGGAAAAATATTCAAAACGCCCTCTAAAACTGTACTGTATTGTACAAGGAATATAATTTAATACAATCAGGAAGGTGTATGAAAGAGCATGTGTATTTTTCGTGTGCAAGGGGCCTGTGATTTGAAAACAGCCCAAACCCAAAGTTAATCTTTATCTGCCTCTGGCAAAATGTATTTTCTTTGAATGTGGGTTTCAATGCCGTTTCAATGAATGTGAGTTTCAAGAGCAGAGAAGTTTCAATGCTAAGTATGTTTTCATTGTAAGACTACATTGCTTTGTTTAGCAGATATCTATTAATGTTTGCACTGTAAATGCAAAATAAAATTTTCAAATGAAGTTCAAATCATCGCAGTAAAGCAGTATTGCACGTTAGTGTTTATGGTAAATGGCGTGAAATAGCCAAGTAATGGTTCATTGGAATTGCTGCAGGGGGGAGGCTCCATTCGACCATGATTTTGTGAGGGGGGGGGGGAGGGCAGCAAACTCCCAGCTCAACTATACCTCTTAAATGTCCAGATTTTTCAGAATGAATAGGATTTTTGCTTCTTATTTATTTTTTTCCTCATAAAATTTGTGGTTTTCTGGCAAATCATTTAGGGATTAAGTCACTAAATAATGACAGACACTGAGGTTCAGACTTCATAACCTTCAGAAAAATGCATGCTAAAGCAAGACCTGTTATTCTATCAACTGTCTCAGTTTATACAAGAGCAATTTTTAGTACTGTTTATATGTTCCCCCAATATATTTGGCCTTGTCCAGATTTCCTGCATTAACAGGTTGAGAGGTACGTGCAAATAAATTGCTTTATAGAAATAGGCATATCCGAACCTCTCAACTGACCCCAATTTTGGCTTAAAATGTTGTTCTCCCCTAATAATCCCTCCGCAAAATGGCAATTTTGGAAGAAAACATGCAGGGTTTACAATTAATAAATAACTGTAATAATCAGAGTTATAGATTACTTTTATTTCAGAAATGCTTGTAGATTCTTTTATTTTGTCGGATGCTCAAGTTAGCAGTACTAATATTTAAAAAGTTCCCCTTCTTTGACGGGTTCCCCAGCTGTATTGTGTGGCTATTATATATTTTTGCATCACATTTCTGGTCTGTTTTCCATGAAATTGTGTTTTTTTGGCAAATTAGTGGCACTTTTTTTAGCAAATTAGTGGCAAATCATTAAAAACTGAAGTTAGAAAATAATGACAGACATTTCAGTTTCAGATTTCATACCCTTCAGAAAAGTCATACTAATGCACGACCTAATATTCTATTATCTTTCTAAGTTTGTAAGCACAATATTTAAAAAACTGTCCTTATTTTTGGGCCTTTGTACCACTTCTATGTATGGCTTTGTCCAGATTTCTTGCTCTGACGTTGAGAGGTATGAGATGTGTCAGGGCCATCACAGTCAGCCAGAGACTTTTCAAATTGTGACATACTTGTTGCACCCCACTCTCCCATGTAGTAACTCTGGCTGTGTCCAAGCAAGCCAAGGAACAGTTATGCAGTGTAAATGTGCAGAATACCCCCCCATCCAAGGTAGACACAAGTACTACAGTAGCTTTTCATCTGTCCTTGATTTTGCAGAATGTTCTGGTTTCTTGCATATTTTTATACTGTTGATTTATGCTTATTATTATTATTCAGAAAGTGCCTGTTGCTCTGCGTTTAGGTAGCAATGCTTTAATGACCATCAGGTAAGCTTGTCTGAGATTGTAAGATGCAAGTAAGTTTTAATAAGCATACTGTTAAAGAATTGCCAACATTGAAAGCCTTTCTGTTGCCATGCAGAGAATAATTACATAACTAGATAACGTATAAGCCTTGGGTATTGAAATGCATATGACAGTATTTGTAATAAAGGACAGGATTACATTATTTTAAGAAGCTCATTATATTTGTTGGAGACATGCAGTCATCTTTGCAGGCTTTATACCTGTAAAACTAAACAGAATTCCAATCTATCGTATGTGGTCCATATCCTGTGCAGTAATCCTTTAAGCAATTTATGTTGAGCTTGTTTCTTGTTTGCTTTTCATTTTTTTACTTTGATCATGTTTTCCCCATGAAACAAGTAGATAGTTGTCAGGCAGCAGGTCTTTTTTGGTTAAGAAACATTTTTACAAGTGGGGGTATCACAGAGATTGCTACTTTCAGCATGTTATGTGGTACTTTAATAAAGCTGAATATAAATTATAATTAGAACTGCAGTGCAAGGAGAAGTGGTTTGAGATGAGTGCTGCTTGTTTTTCTTATACTTGATTTTGACTGGCATTCCAGTAATGTATTTAAAAAGTAATTTATTTTTTCATGCCTCACAACCTTTTTGTTTCCATCTACCTATTAAGTAAGCTGTCATGCAGCCAATGCATTGAAATCTTTTTTTTCTTCTGCATTTCATTTTGTCTTGATTAGACTCTCATAATGATGGTTTGGCACCCAGGGCAGCATATTTAATTAAAGTTACAGTTTTTGTGGTTCTGAGCAAAGACCCTCCCCTTTCTAGTTGGCCACACCCATTCCCACTGACCCCACCCATTCAGCTGTCTTCTGCAGCCCCCCTTTGATTTGAAGTCACCAACCACCACTGGTTCTTGCATGTGAGTGTACCAAGTTAGAGAAAACAGCGGCACATTTGGCTCCCATTGCTGCACCGGTTAACTATTGATAAATTTCACCCTCAGAACTAACAAATTTGTTTTTCAGTATAATTTCCATGAGGTCAATCAACAGATTTATTTTGGTTTTATCTGTCGTTCTACTTTTTCATGGAACATAGCCAATCCCTGTTTGTGGGGAACAGCAGTGAATAAATTGACTACATCCACTGTCAAAAAAACATAACTGGTGTCACTTTTAACTTCCCCGAGCCTCTCCAAGCAGTGCCATGAATCTCTTAATTATCTCTCAAATATGCACAGCTTCTTCTACTGCTGGTTTTGACCAAGTGTCCACAAAGAAAGCTAGGGGTTCAGTCTTAGAGCCCCTAGCTGCAACAATCGGTCTAAACGGGGGGTTGCTAATTTCTTTATGGACCTTGGGAATCCCAAAAATAACTGGTAGGGTTGGAAATTTTACTGTTAAATAGTTGTACTCTATTTCATTTATTGAGCCTTGAAACAGTGCATCCTTTAAGAAAAGGTCCATCTTTAAATAAGCTCTGTTTACTTCATTTTAGATACTCTACAGTAGGTTACCTCATTAAGAATGTTTGTCATTCTACTACAATAATCTATTTTGGTCATAATCACCATCCCCCCCACCCTTATCCGATTTCATAAACATATGTTCTTGATTTTGATACAAGTTTCTCAAAAACAATCCTTCCGCTTTCGTAAGATTGTCCATACCATGTCTGTCTTGTTTTAAAATCTTTCTAAACTCGGCCTCAACACACCTCTCGAAGGTCAAAACTTCAGGGTTTGATGGTGGGATAAATGTACTTATTTTCTTAAGGGACATAACTAATTTAGTTTCAATATTGTTTCTATTGCTGGTAGAAAAAAAAACATTTTTAAATTTAGCTGTCTCGTGAAGAGTTTAAGGTTAACCAAAACTTGAGCAATGTCTAGTCTAAAGATAGCTACAAAATTTATACCCTTACTTAACTCAAAATGAAAATCACAAACTGCCATATCTGTAATGTAAATGTGGAAACCATGTTTCTTTACCACATTACAAAGCGTAGATGTGCTATTAGTGTTAGAACGCATATAGTCAACAGAACAATTAGAAGTTGACAGTCTAACATCATAATTTTCCCCTTCATTGTTGGAATGCATTACAGACTTGTAATGATGGTTCAATATTTCAAATTCATCAATACAATCGTTACCAATGTGAGAGAAGTCATCAGAAAAAACATAGGTCCCAAGGTTCATAAAGTTAACAAAAGGTCTTATGATGTTTAATGATAGCCCCTTCTGTTCCCCCTCCCCCCTTGACCATTCCAATACTGATGTTGTATATTCCTGCCTACTTGTCCCCTGTTTAAGTTTATTAGTCTCTCCGACCTTCTCAACTCGGTCTGGTGTTCTAAAAAAATGTTCCTTTAAATCTTCATTTTCATCAAAATTGTTCTGTTCAACACTGGCAGTCCTTTTATTAACAGCACGTATATCATGTTTGTCTTTTCGTTTAGTGCCCGGTGGATAGGCACAATTGTTCTTATAGTCAACAGTGTCCCCGTTGAGCTTTTTGTGTTTAACAGCTAGGTTTTTATTAAACAAAAGTCTCTACACTTTTAAGCACTTTCACATAACTTTCTTTTTGTTGAGAAAATAATAAGTCACTAATAACGCTCTCATTGAGACCATTAATATCATCTTGCAATTTGGCCAGTTCTGTCTCATTGTTACATATGATAATGTTTAACATCTCCATACCTGTTTTGTTGTACAGCAAAATCAATTCACGGTAGGCTACAGTCCCTTCTTCCACTCCCATGGGAAGTTTCCATAATCACAATCCTTTCGGCACTTGATTCAGAGCCATAGATGTTTTTAAAAATAGGATTGTCTAGATGAATTTCTCTGAATTTCGTGCATAGTTTCTCAAAGTTGATAATTTGTTCTTTTAAAGTTGGCAAAGATTTTCTCGCCTCTTCCAGACATGAGAATTCAACTTCAAATGCAGGAGTCTGAAACCAGGACTTAAGGTCATGTTGTACAGTGTTGTTACCATGACTAGCATTCACCTTTCATAACGCTTTACTCTGGTTTTGTTGCTTTGACACAGCATTACTATAAGAAGTTGATGCTACATTGTCATTGCCCAACACGCCATTGATCGGTGAGTGGAGTGTAAATAATTCAATCTGTGAGATAGTGGGACTGCTAGCACTCAATTCTCTCCCTTCAATCGCCACACCAGAGTGAAGCTTTTTTAACTTCTCAACAACACTGGCCAATTCTTTAAGCACATTCTCCATATTGCATAAACAACATAGTGTGTCAAAGAAAAAAAAAGAGACAAAAGGTCATCCTCTGGGCCGATAAAAGTTGTAAATAATGAACTAAATCCAAATGGATAAAACACTACTCAGAACGTAAAAATAGAAAAAATAAAACAGCCACCAAGGACTAAACGTAAGTCTTCACTTTTTTAATGAAACACAGAACCAAATAACTAAGCGCTTTCACCAGACATAAACCACTGGCTTCCTCAGTTATTTGATGTTCAAAAAAGAACATTTAAATACAAGATTAATTAAATAATTAGTTAATAAACCAACCAACAAAGACCTTGTCAAAAATTGGATAATTAAAAACATCATCAATGGTAAATGTAAATTTCCACCAAGCTCATATTGCTATATTAACATTGAAATGAAAAGTAAATAAAAACAGTAGAACTTCTAACTTGGGACATCCTATGCTAGTAAGCAGAATAACCAATATTGTAACAAATATAAAGTTTTGTATTATGAAAAAATAAGCAAGCTACTATATTATTTAATAGTCATGTCCATATTGCAACAAAAATCAATGCTATTCTTACAACGAAAGAAAGCACTATCTATTTTGTATCACAAAATTAAATCTGATTTGCCTTTAACTTTAAAATAGGCATCAGGGAAACACCATCATTCAAGCCAGGTGGCTTCAAGGAGTTTAGCCCGAGTTGCCAAGTTGTTTCCAAGACTCCAATCTTACTGTTGGTGTCACACCCTCTTTCACGACTACCAGCTCAATCTATAACAAAAAATACAAACTTTTTAAAATTCTTACATTTTTTTGAGTGTAAGTAGAGTGTGTTATGTTCATCACTTCTGTTAATACACCTCAAATGTTCTGTAATCCTGTCCTGCAGTCTGCGAATGGTTATAGCTACGCAAAAACCATTGCATGAAACACAGGATGCAACATATACAATACACCTAGTATTACAATTGTATATCCCTGGGCATGAAATGGTGTATTTGTAGTCATTTACACATAGATATGGACCATCATTAATATACCTACACCATCTACACATGCCACATTTTTTCATAAGTGGCATCTTTCTATCATTGGTCGTAGCTTTGCTTTCAAGAATACCTTTTAGGTTGTTCCCCCTACTATAAGCTATAAATGGTTCTTGGCCAAAAATTTCCTCCTACTATAAGCTATCAATGGTTCTTGGCCCAAAATTTCCTTGATGTTATCACTTAAACAGAATTTCCAACCATTTGTCAAGCATGTTACAAGTTCATGGGCCCTGTCATTGTATTCCTTTGTGGACACTTGGTCAAAAACAGCAGTAGAGGAAGCTGTGCATATATTGAGAGATTCATGGCACTGCTTGCAGAGGCTCAGGGAAGTTAAAAGTGACCAGTTATGTTTTTTTGACAGTGGATGTAGTCAACTTATTCACTGTTATTCCCCACAAACAGGGACTGGCTATATTCCATGACAGTCTTTCAAAAAGTAGAACGACAGATAAAACCAAAATAAATCTGTTGACTGACCTCATGGAAATTATACTGAAAAACAATTTCATTAGTTTTGAGGGTGAAATTTATCAACAGCTAACCGGTGTAGCAATGGGAGCCAAATGTGCCCATTTTCTCTTAGTACTACTCGCATGGGAGAACCTCTTTATTTTTTTCATCCAAATATAAAGATAACATTCTGTTATACAACAGATTTCTGGATGATGTACTAATCCTGTGGAAGGGAGCGGAGACATCTATAGTAGAGTTCACTGACTATTTAAATTCCACAACTGACTTTTTTAAGTTTACCTATTCTTGGCACAAGGAAGAGATCAATTTCCTGGATATTACATTAAAGAAAACACCGCAAGGTTTATGTAGCAACATCTACAAGAAAGAGAATTATTCAAACTCACTTTTACATTTTAATAGTTGCCACCCCTACAACTAAAGAAAAGGAATTGTCAAGGAGCAGATTGCAGGAACATCTAGGTTGGTTAGTGACACTCTAACCTTTAAGGAGGAAATATTTAAATTGATAGGAATGTTCCTTGACAGGGGGGGCATCCTTTAAAATTGTTGAACATCAAAAGAGAGATTACGAGAAAGACAGAAACATGTTACATTCCTATTTTGCGGAATGTATCATTCGTTACTCCTAACAAAGTTAACCAAGAGAAAACAGGGGCTACGTTTGTACTAAAATACAATGACAGGGCCCATGAACTTGTAACATGCTTGAGGAATGCCAGGAATGGCTGGAAAGTCTGTGTAAGTGATAACATCAAGGATTTTTTGGGCCAAGAACCATTGATAGCTTATAGTAGGGGGAACAACCTAAAAGGTATTCTTGAAAGGGAAGCTAGGACCAATGGTAGAAATATGTCACTTATGAAAAATGTGGCATGTGTAGATGTTGTAGGTATATTAATAATGGTCCATATCTGTGTGTAAATGACTACCAATACACAGATCATATCATGCCCATGGATATGCAATTGTAATACTAGGTACATTGTATATGTTGCATCCTGTATTTCATGCGATGGTTTTTACGCAGGCAAAACCATTCGCAGACTGTGGGACAGGATTTCAGAACATTTGAGGTGTATTAACAGAAGTGATGAACATAACGCACACTAATTACACACAAAAAATATACAAGAATTTTGTATTTTTTGGTATAGATCGAGTTGGTAGTAGTGAAAGAGGGTGTGACACCAACAGTAAGATTGGAGCCTTGGAAACAACTTGGCAACTCAGGCTAAATGCCTTCAAACCACCTGGCTTGAATGACGGTGTTTTCCTGATGCCTATTTTAAAGTTAAAGGCAAATCAGATTTAATTTCATGATACAAAATATATAGTACTTTCTTTAGTTGTAAGAATAGCATTGATTTTTGTTGCAATATGGACATGACTATTAAATAATATAGTAGCTTGCTTATTTTTTCATAATACAAAATTTATATTTGTTACAATATGGGTTATTCTGCCTTACTAGCATAGGATGCCCAAAGTTAGAAATTATACTGTTTTCTTTACTTTTCATTTCAATGTTAATATAGCAATATGAGCTTGGTGGAAATTTACATTTACCAATGATGATGTTTTTAATCATCCAATTTTTGGCAAGGTCTTTGTTGGTTGGTTTATTAACTAATTAATTGATTGTTCTTATATTTAAATGTTCTCTTTTGAGCACCAAATAACTCTGAGGAAGCCAGTGGTTTAGGTCTGGTAAAAGCACTTAGTTATTTGGTTCTGTTTCATTAAAAAAGTGAAGACTTGCGTTTAGCCCTTGATGGCTGTTTTATTTTTTTTTTTTCTATGTTTTGTCTTCTGCTGCCTCTTGCATGTGACATCTGCCTGAGGTTTAGGTGTTAAGGGACAGACCTATGTTCCACAACTGTCAGTACCTACTCTGATGAGAACTTGATGAATACACCCTCCACCTTCAATTATTGTAATTCTAGATTCACCGTAACTTGTCTTTGGATGTCTGATGGCAGAAAAGTGAGGAGGACAGTTGGCAGCAATGGACATCGAAGGCCATTTTAACTAGGGAAAAAGGGAAAACAGTAGCCCTAGAGGACCTAGGAAATGACAACCGACAGCCTGGAGGCAGCAAATGTGCTTAACTGGGTTCACCCATCTCTAATCTAAAAGAGGAGATTGAGGTTTGTTCAATTCATCCAGGTCCATTGACGTTTTTTCCCTACTGCTTTTTTTTAGCTGGAGGGTCAAATGCCAGAGACATAGAAAGTGGAGGACAGTTGCACTCACTAACAATAACTTCTTGTTTTCTAGATGACATACAATGATCATAAATAGACTTCTGTGAGTTTTAGGAGCAAAACCCTAACACACCTGGCAGGACCTGATGTGCTTCACCTCAACACAAAAACTACTGTGGTTGTCTCACTATGAAATTTATCTAGCAGAGTTGCATTGCCTTTTTCTGACACAGGCATAAAAAATAAACCTACAATTTCTGTAACATAGGAAGGATGAATCCCCAACAATATATTTCAATGCCTTCGCTTCGGAGACTGCAACTGATGTGATGGGAAAATTGTTTGAGACATTGACGGATGTCTGCATAGATGAACGCGGCAAAAAAGTCCTGAAAATAGAGCAGACGTACTTACCTCTTACACAAGTATGCTGACTCGTGTGAGGGTAGAAGTACTGCTTTAGGGAAAGGATACTGTGCTTTAGAAGGCTAGCCAGATGGATGAGATCTTTGCAAGGACAACCTCAGATGTTAATACTGCAACACTGATCTAATGAAGAACATATTACTCAATGGTAGGGACACAGGTGATCTGGAAGGGAAGCACAGATGTGCAAGGTCAAAAAATGACACTTGCAAGCAGTTATGCTAAAGTACAGGAGGAGGTAGGTGACTGGGTAGGAGTAGGAGAGATACAAAAATAGATCAAGCTGCAGACTATTAAATACTGTGCCAATCAGCACATCACAGCCTAGAACTGTAATAATATCGCTTTCATCACAAAATCCTTTACAGTTACCTGAAAACAGTTGAAAATCATTACAGAATTAGCAAGATTTCAAGATAGCAAAACAAAAGCTTACTGCCCTTGAAATTCATGGTCTGGTAAACAGGTAAATCTAGTTCTCAGATAAAATCAGGCAGAATATCAGACAAAGTATACATTGAATTGACCTGCTTTTCTGAACCGGCAAACCACAAACTTGCAGCAAATTAAAACAGAGAGTTAAAGCTTTAAAAGCTTTTAGAGGTCTTAACCCAATCAAAAACAACTGTATTATACAGGAAATCACAGCATAGGTTATCATAAATAAAACAATCTTCATTTCTCTGACAAAAGAATTACGATAATTTCTTGAACAGAGATAAAAATCACGACAGCAGTAGCAAGATTTCAAATTAGCAAAATACAGTAGTTTAAAATTTACTTCCCTGATGTCCATAGTCTAGTAGGCAGGTCAATTTGGTTCTGAGGACACATACAAAGACTGTATATTTTGCACAATTGAGTAGCTTGTCAAAACAGAGTAGTGAGTCATGCGAACATTCAGCAATTTAAAAATAGCTAGTTCAAACTTTAAAGGCCTACAGTTTGCATAATACAGTGGCATGCTAAAGAGTACCAAGCCTACAAAAAAATCTAATACAGGAGACAACCCAAACTTATACTGAAAGTACTGAGAAGTATGACCATTTCTAAAACTTCCCTTTCTTTAGTGTGACAAGTGTTTTTCTTTGTAAACTTAATTTTAATTCATTAAACTTTATCACAGGAACAAGGCAAATTAACTAAAAATAGTGAAGAGTGTAGTCTGCTAAATAAAATATAGTTAAAAAAACAGGGAACAAGGCCTACCAGCAATTTCCAGAAAATAGGAGGTTTAGTCTGCTTCTGGATTGCTATCCCAGCTTCTAAATCAGCTATGAATTTTATAATTCAGTATTTTTTCCTTTGATCACAAAATAAGTCCATATTTCCAATGTCTGTGTAAATGATTGTTTGACCAGCTAAGTACCCCAGAATTAATAAGGTTGACAATAAAGGTCATAATTACTTGCAAATCTCAATCACAATGAAAATAGTTTGGCAGACAAAACCACTGTACACATTAGAGCTATTTTTAGAAAAAAATAATCAATGTTTTGAAAGAAAAAAACATGATTTTAATGCCAAGAGGTCAACATAACTGCTGGTATTTAAAGGTAAAATATTACATTTGCTGCTGCCATAAATCATACACTCCTGTAATCCCTTTTTGCATTTATTAATCTACCCTTTAATAAAAGCAACAGTGAAGTATTTTACTGAAATTTGCTGCATCATTATTCTCATGTTAATTGTATAATACACATGTAACATATTGAAAGTGAGAACTGTAGTGTATTTCATTTATTTTCCCCAACAATATAAATATGACAAAACTGGCTATATTTGCTGGAACAGGTTCCTAAAACCCATGTAATAGAGCCCTTTGACAATCATGCAATTCTTACCGGGACACTGTTTCTACTGACTCAGCAATAACTGCCTCTAAAATTAAAAAGAAAATGCAAATTAGTGCAAAACATAAAGGTCTACCCAAATCTAAATACAAGCAGAGAAATGCGCAATTGTGCAATTGAGTAGCTAAGTAATTACCATCTTTGAAGCTCATTCATATGTATGAAAAACATCACACAGTTTCTGGAAAAGAGCTTCTTGTCCAGAAACAAACTATATCATAAAGTCTATAAATAAAGATAACTACTGCCATCTCTGAAGGCCAATTAGGTTTCAAAATTAGAAATGATTAGAAGAAATATATATATATATATATATATATATATATATATATATATATATACTATTTTTTTCTAACCATTTTACAGACACAGTGATCAAACAAATTTCTTATCACCATATGATTCACTGTGCCTTTACACAACAGCTGCATTTATTTCAATTTCTAGCAAGAAAGATACACTGTTGTCATATAACTGTCTACTTATATATTACTGCAAGCATACCTCTCGACCTCTGAGTACAAGAATTCTGGACAAAGTCAAAAATAATGGGAGACAAAGGTCCAAAAATAGGGACAATTATTAAATATTGTTTTTGTAAACTTACAAAGTTAATAGAACAACAGGTTTTGAATTAGCATGCTTTTTGGGGGGCTACGAAGCCTGAAACTCCACAATTTATCATTATTTAGTGATTTCAATTCTCCTGGATTTGCCAGAAAAACCACAAATTGCATCAGAAACAGATCAACATTTTGAGACAAAATCTGGATAGTTGAGAGTTATGGCTGCTAGTGGAAGCATAAGACAAAAATGTAAACATTTATGTGCAGAATATACTCAGATGTGTAAGTAAATTATTCAATGAAACAGTCAAAAAATAAAAGCAAACATACTAACAGTAATTGGCAAGCCGGCTTGATAAGAATAAGAAAAATCACAACCACCAGACCTTTCGGCATGAAAGAAATTTGGCAGTGCACATACTGAGTAAGATGGAAGAAAGAGGAGGCTCTAAAAATTAACCTTACGATACAACAGAAATGACAATACAGAGAAGCAATGAAGTGCAGAAGTGGGGCAGGAAAAGCATTTGCCACTGATAAAAGTATGACAGTAAAGGAAGCACTCAAAAAATAAGTTCTTTAGAAGCATGTTGCAAATTAAATAATTTCTTAATGTTGATAATTTTCAATACTACTTGAAAAATATAGATCTAAAATGTCTGAGTTCAAATATGTCCCTGTAGTGTGCATACAACAAGAAAAATAAATTAAAATGGGAAATTAAGTTAGCAAACATTGTTTTGTCAGTATGGTACATTAAGTTAAAGTGCAAGTTTCTAACAACTTCAGTAAAGTGCTCTTCCTAGAAAGCAACTAAATCTAGTTTCTTGCTCTTCTGGTTTCCCTGTGTTATGTCAAGCTACAGAATAGCAGAGTTATACTTTTCTAAATATTCAATACCAAAAAGCATAACTCAAACACCTAAAATAAAGAAATAAAACTCCATGAAAAGTCTTTGTTTGCAAGAGGCAAGCCCCTCTGTACCTGAAGAAGTCCCTTGCATTCCCCAACACATATACCAAATCCATAGTCACATTACAGTGGAGAAAAGGGAAAAAACACAGGAAGTGCACCATCAGCTTGACAATCCAGCTAAGAACTATAAAGCATATTTCAATATTAAGCATTTGAAAAACAGCCGCTCAGTCACATATGCCTCAACAAACGGGGGAGGGGGGTATATCTTCTACCTTACCAAAGACTGTATCAAGTGATTCTGAGCTGCCTTTGTATCTGCTTTTGTCTAGACTGGTGAATGAGCACAATACTAATTCTTATTAGATTCTAATATGCTATCTTAAACACAAACCTCGTTTTCCTCGCAAACCTATAATCTCAAAGCCCATAAAAACAGCAAATTCATGCAAACATGTTAAAAGTTAAAATAAACATTTTGGTGGGAAGCCACCTTACTTATATATTCTTGCTTCAAAGACACACAAGTTCAGAGAAAGGGTGATCATTTGACCTCAGAGTACCACTGCCAGCTTTTCCATACCATTATAACAGGTGGCAAAGCATGCAGACTGCGATCAATGACATCTTAAGTATCACTCAAGCACCTACAAAATCAGTAAAGTTAAAGCAAGTCAAGGTAAACCTGCTGTTATAATTTCCTAATTTGTGAGAACCAGAAAGTATTGTCTTTGCTTAAATTCTTTAGGATGGCTATACCTGTCCTTGACATACATAGGGTTTATTTTGTGATAAGATACAACTAACTTCCTTCTAGTTACTCCGCTAGATGATCCTCATAACACTGAAAGCTTCGAGTCATCATTCATTTATTTAAATTGTTTAACTACTAAGGGGGTGACCACTAATCCACAGTACCATTTCCAGTCCTGCTTGGGATGTATTAAAAATAGTTTTTAAGACACTTCACATGAAAAGCCAAAGTAAATGTAAAATGGCACAAATTATTACAAGTAACACTGATAACAGTGACTGCAGTAACGAAAGTCACATAATATTAAAAAGATATCAAACAGTAACAGAAGTTCAGTATATACAATAAAAATGTATATTTCTCACAGTTTTGTCAGATATTCTGCAAAGTGTGGTTAAGCATCAGTACCTAGAAACCATCAATAACTTAGAATTACTTCCATTGTTAAACACTGCTGTAATGTGTCTCAATTATACTGGTCTTTAATGGATGACATTTTGGGATCAGTATATAATAACTTGTGTCAATATTTTGACTGAGTCAGACATTGCTTATTAATAAGGGTGCTTAATTTTATCACTTGCATACCTCCTTTGGATGAAGGTTTATCTACTGAGCAGATTCCCCGATGTCATTAAATGCAGCAACCCCATTCTATTCCATTTTGGCCATTGAAAACTGTATGGCCCTGGTCTCTTCATGAACTCCTTCACCCTCATTAGTGGCTTTCTGTACAATTCAGACATCAGCAGTGCTTTGCCATACATCAGTGATATAATCATCTGGCATTCCGTGGTTAGCTACATGATTCAGAACTCGTTAGTGCATTACTATACACCAGAAATATCTTCATCTGGCATACAGTGTCTAGTTACGTGATTCAGACCTAGTTAGTGCACTATACACCAATGATATCATCATCTGGCATACAGTGTCTAGCTATGTGATTCAGACCTAGTTAGTGCATTACTATACACCAGTGATATCATCTGGCATACAGTGGTTAGCTACATGATTCAGACCTCATTAGTGCATTACTATACACCAGAGATATAATCATCAGGCATACAGTGGGCAGCTACATGATTCAGACCTCGTCAGTGCATTACTTACCGCCAGTAGTATAATCATAGTATACAGTGGCTCGCTATGTGATTCAGACCTCATCAGTGCATTACTATACATCAGAGATATAATCATCTGGCATACGGTGACTAGCTATGTGACTCAGACCTCATCAGTGCATTACTATACACCAGAGATTAATCTTGCATACAGTGGCCAGCCATATGATTCAGACCTCATCAGTGCATTACTATACACCAGAGATATAATCATCTGAAATACTAATAGTTGGACTAAGGCCATAACCAACATGATTGTTTATTATCTGCCCAACATTTGTTAATGGCTGAGTGTCAATGGAGTGATGAAAATTCAAGTGATTTTTTTTTCAGAATTTATGCCAAACTCATCAGAAATGGTGGTACTAGCAGTAGTGGCAGATTACCAAACCTGTCAAATATAATGATCTTCAAATAGTTTCCATTCTGCCATTAATTACTCAGTGGGCCAAAAACAGAAAAAAAACATAGCCTACTTTATTTATACAGGCTCACACAAAGAATGATTCTTTGATTATGATTTTAGGCTGGTAATTTGAAGGAGTGCCTTGTTGCAGTGACTGGAATATTTCAGATAAGCTGTGCTTTCTCATCTAATACCCTAAACCCTAGAAAGTCAGTGTACATCAGTAAGAAACTGTAATAAATAATATATGTTAACTTTATTAAATTGACATGCTTATTTCATTGTTACCCAAGTGAATGCAAAAATCACAGGGTACAAGGGCTTTTTAACTATCTGTGTAAACTTAAAAGTGAGTTTTCTTTAGCTGTTAAATCTGTTGAGACAGGTTTCCTTTATATATGGCTACATATGGACTAATGTATCTTTAATAATCATTATCATCTGATTACACGCATTTATATAGTTTTATATAGAATGCTACTTATTCCATTTTTGTTTTATTATTCCCATTGCAATTTATTTAAAATATCACGAGATATCACTTCCAAAAAATACCTCGAAGACAAATTGTCTATATTAGACATATACAGAGCAAAATGTGAAATTGACAGAAATCTTGGACAACCAGAACAGCTAAGGATACTGAACCACAAGGAAAGTACAGCTGTGTGATCATTTACCAGAACATTAGATCTATTAATAAGATATTTTCTGCAAGATTCAGTTCGATTTCTATAATCTATGATACGGAAGAGTATATGCAGTAAGTGGATGGCATTCTTTGGCTTGGTTTTCCAGCAGTAGTCGGATATCCTCTAGCAGAGATGGCAGTCTTGAGCCATGAAATTTAGGGGACAGCCCCTTCCATAAAAAATAAATCTGTGTGCTATTTCTATTTTTTTTTTTCCCGGTATCCAGACAAAGCAGGTAGACACACTGCAACAAACGCTCCTGTGGCATGTTAAAACCTGCAATGTATATCGTCATGAAAAAGACAATAGCATGTAATATATACCTGTCTTATAATATATATCAAGCTCATAAATTTGTATGAAATTTCAAACTGACGTTTACTAAGTTTCAACCAATAGTGATATATACAGGCTAAGTTCCTATGAAGAAATAAATAAATAGATAGACTAATGGAAAAGTTTATTCTTTGTAATAGTGGCTACAAGATTTAATATGCACTCAGTATTGGGGGCAGGAAGATTGCAGTCTAGGCTGCAGTAGTAATTGTATTATTTGCACAATTACAGTAAATCATTACACAACTATACCGTGTACATTACAAGGATCATAGCTGCAGGATCGATACATATCTATTGAAGATTGCAAAGTAATGCTACTTAAAGGCTTCATAATGGTAGCTGTTTTACACAATTTCCTTCAGGTTCACAGTAGCACAATCTGCTCTGCATGTAGACTTTGGATGACCATTTAGCAGCTTCACAGATACACAGGAAATGCATTCCTGTAGAATGCTGCAATGGCTATTTCTTGACTTTATACAGTGAACTTACTTTCTCTAGATACTGACTAGCACACACAACAAAGCAATTAACTACTATGAAAGGGTTTGAGAGGTTAATGGTCAGTCCTGTTACATCCTCCTTCAAGAAAAAGAAAAACAAATGGTCTACCAAAAAGGTTTTACCCATCACATACAATACCTCAAAGTCCTATGTATACCACTGCAGTGTAAAATTATTTCATCTTTGTTTTGTTGCCATGGGACAGAAACATGGAAGCTGAAGAAGTACATTCAGTGTAAATTCAGACACCTCTAGGCAAAGAATATATTTATTATTCAAATACCGCCCTCCTTGTGGGACACTATTAGGATCTTTACACAGAAAGGCCTACAGTTGAGATCTCCTTGTGGAAATATAAACAACTTGAAACAGAGAACTCAACTACATACATTTCTGGCCAGTATAACTGATGCCTTAAAGGAAGGCAAAGTCAGCATATGTATTACAAACATTAGATCCCATGGTGAAGCTACTGGGTATCTAAGAGGTCATACACATAAAACGTCCTTCAAGAATTGTTTAATAACTGTGTTGCAGCTAAAAAGCTTCAAAGATAAGCATGCAAATGTGGCTGAGAGAGTAGAATAATAAATTAGTAAGCCACGCCCATTTTAAATACGGGTACTAGATCCTGAGATAAATGACCGAATGAAACTTAATGGACAAATTCTGACACCTTCTCGAAATTCTGGTCCAGATATAGAGAAAACAGCTGATACTATAGTGCAAATCAAGTGTGGGTACATAATTTACAGCTACAGACTTTATCTTCGTTAATTTTATATCCCAAAAAGACATGACTGTTCCACAACACTAAGATGTCCTTTTCTGGATTTATCAGGCACAAAATAATCTGCAAATAAAGCCAACTTTTCTTGATTACTACACCAATTCTGAGTCCCTTATTTTATTTGCCAATGGCTCTAAATATAAAGCAAACAACAAAGGAGAAAGGAGACGCTCCCTGTCTGGTTCATCTGTTCAGACACAAGTTTTCAGAGGGGAACCCTCCCAGTTTAATTCTTTTCTCTGATCCTTCATATATCCTCCTAATTAACCTTATTGTTGGATAAGGGAATGCAAATGCTTCAATTGTCCTATACATAAAATCCCAGCTTAATCTGTCAAATGTTTTCTCTGAATCAAGTCCCCCCCAACAACAGCAGTATTTTCTTATATTCTGCTTCTCTCTGAATCATCATTGCTTTATTAATGTTGTCAAAGGTTTGCCTCCCCTTCCCAAAACCACATTGATCTGTATCTATCAATTTTGTCAACACATTTGCCATTTTTAGTTAGTAAAGACAAACTTTATAATCATGGTTTAAAACTGAAATGGGTATATATGAAGTTGGTTCTGATGGCGGTTTACTGTCTTTAGGTATTACAGACACCACAGCTGTCCTCCAAGATGTCGGTGCTTCTCCTCCTTTTAAAATACTATTTAACAAAACTATCCAGATCTTTATCACTTTCTTCCCTCCTAACTTCCATACTTCCACAGGAATAACACTTATTCCTGCAGACTGATTATACATCACCAGTTTTATCTCATCTCCTCAAACCTTAACTGTTAATCGTTGAGCCTCATCTACCTCTGACCTTGGCATACTTAAGTCTTCCATAAATATTTCCATTTGTGCTCTTTCTTAATTTCCAAATTTCTCTGTTATACAAACTTTCATAAAATTGCCAGAATATCTCTAATACATGTACAGGATCTCTATAGTTTTTTTTCTTGGTATAGGATCCCTGAGTTTGATGCCAAACTTTTCTACTTTCTGTTGTCCAAGTCATTGTGCTAAAAGCTTTTTTTTTTTGCTCTGGAGTTATTATACAAAAAAAGTTGCTTATCATCAATCTTTCTAAACTCATGCATATTATCCAGATACTCCCTTATTTTTTCTTTAGCATACTGCAGTTGTTCCTCTTGTTTCTGTGAGAATCACCTTATTCTACAATACTTTAATCTTTGTCACCACTTCCAAATAATTCCTATTACTTAACCATATCTCTTTTCCTTTTATTTCTACCCTATTTTTAAATTCCATTTTCATTCTATCCCACTCACTAACTATAACTTCTGACGAAACTTAAAGATACTTGCGTATTATCTCAACCAGATTTTGAAGGAGGCATAATTGTCACTGTTGTTGGTAAACAAGTGTAAGTAATAGTGAAAACATATGTTCAAAGTCCTAACTACTTACTATGCATCACATTGGTTAGGCAGTAGGAGCAGGAATAATGGCAAAATTTCTTTTCCTGCTGAGCATGCATTACCGACATAAGTTAATGTGAAATAAAATGAACATGGTTGCTAATGTCCTTACTGCTAGAGCAGAAAAGAAGTAATCGTTCATCACAATGACATGTAGCAAGAGACCAGTACTCGTTAGTTGTTGGACTGTGACTTTCAGGTCCGTCAGGGTTGATACTACTTGGTTTGGTTACTTTTGGCTTGATAATTTGTACAGCTCAGCATAAAATGGAGTGGTGCTGGTGCATTTAGGCAATTATTCTTCTGCCATGGCTTGTTTGTATCACTGTTTTGTTTGCATCACTGTAAAATCCTATTAGTGAAAAGGGAAGTTCGCAACGCTCCCCAGTCTTTACCTTTCCTGGCCCTCTGAAAATGTTTTTTCCCTAAATCACAAAGGATTGTAGTCAGTCAGCAATGCCATGCGTCAGCGTTTCATACAATTACAAATCTGGTAGGGAAAAGGGATGTTCCCCATGCTCCCCAGTTTTTACCTTTCCTGCCCCTCATAAAATGCTTTTTCAATAAATCCCTGAGCATTGCGATCACTCATTGAAAGCACCAAGCATTACACTCAGTCAACAATGCCATGCGTTAGCGTTTCATACAATTTCAAATCTGGTTGCGATAATATGCAAATGCCAACTTTTCCATCTTCACTAACAACCCTTCAATAATTTCCATTACCATTCCTTAAATTCCTTTCTTTTAATAGATAGGTGGGAAAGCACCAGTGTTTAATATTTACTTCATTATCCTGAATTTTTATCTTAGTTTTTATTGGTGCATGATCTGAAATAGTTGTTGGATATGCATTGAAGCTTTCAATTAAATGCACATACTTCTGTGAAATATAATTTCTATCTTACCTAGTTATTGTGCCTTGGGAAATAAGTAAAATATCCGAGTGCCTATTACTGAATTCATGTCTTTCATACCAAATATTTTCATAAATTTCTTCAGATAAACATCCTCTTTTGTTATATTTTCCTTTCTAGGTCCACTAGATACATCCTCACATTTGCAATTCAAGTTTCAGTCCCCACTTACAAGTGAATTGTCCCTGCTGAAAAGTATTATTTCTCCCCAAATCTTCTTAAGCTCCATAACAGCAGTTTTGGGGGGAATATAAATGCATGCCATCATACTTCTCTCTTTCTTTACCAATAGCCCCTTACTACCACAACTCTGCCATTATCTTTTCTATCACTATTGGTGTGCCTCTAGTACGATTACTCTCCTTTTCCTTTGTCCCAGATATTCTGCTGAATATCCACCCAGAAATCTTCTCTATCAAAATCAAATGCTCATTTCTTTCCAAAACATCTCCTGCAGCATTGCTACTTGGACTCTGCATGTTTTAATATAAAAAGAACTTATATTCTTACCATAACGTTCCATGTTTGTTGTCCTGTACCTCGCCTTCCTTCTTTCTGGTTTGGTTCGGAGCCGATCTCAGCTCCGACTCGGCCACTTCTAAAGCTCGAAGAGTCCTTACTGGCTCGAGGCTAGTGGCATATCCCAGCATGCTTAGTGGTAGCTACCCAGATCTCATTTGTGACAACTAACCACTTGACAGGAGAACTATAAATGACCAAATAAAGGAGATAACTGAACAATACTGCTTCCTTGTTACTGAAAAAACAGAACAATGGTGACAAGGACTATACAAACAGCTGAAAAGCAAAGAAAACTCAGCCATATCAGACAAAAAGGGACTATACCAACAGCTGAAAAGCAAGGGAAACAGCCAAATCAGACAAAAAGGGAATTCCTCTCAATCATCCAGGATGGGGGAAGGAGGGAGGGACACAAGAAGGAAGGCGAGATAAAGGACAACAAACATGGAATGTAATGGTAAAAACATAACTTCTTTATGTTATGTTGTCCATCTTGCCTTCCTTCTTTCTGGTTGGGACAGCACCCCCAGCACCTAAGTCATGGGTGGCTCATTAGAAGAGAGACTTCAGTACCATGGAACCAAAAGATGCCCTGTTCTGAGAGGCCATGTCCACTTTTGTAACGAGTAATGAAGGTATGGGGAGTAGCCCATGTTGCTGCCGCACAAATAGTATCTAATGGAAGCTTGGCTTGAAAAGCTATGGAGGTAGCCAAGGACCTAGTAGAGTGTTCCCTTACCTTTCCCGGGACAGACACATTCCGAGACTCATAAACATAAGTAATAGTACTGGACAGCCATTTTAACAAAGTCACTTTGGAAACTGGTGAGCCTTGCTTATTCTATGAGAAGGATATTCTATGAGAAGGATACAAACAGCTAATCTCATTTTCTGATGTCCTTGGTTCTTTGAAGATAAAATCATAACTGCCTGTGGACATCCAATTGATGTAGCTTATACTTTTACCTTGTTACCATCATTTGGAAAGAAAACAGGGAGTTCAACTGACTAATTCAAATTATACTCTGAACAGATGTTTGGTAAAAAGGAAGGATTAGTTCTAAGAGACACTATCTTTGTGAAAAATCATATAAGGCGGGCGGATGGAAAGTGCCTGTAACTCGGAAACCCACCTAGCTGATGTAATAGCACTCAGGAAGATTGTCTTCCATAAGAACTTTAGAGGACAAGAAGTGGCTGGTTCAAAGGGAGGGAGGATTAGAGCTGCCAGTACTAAATTTAAATCCCAAGGATGGAGAGGTTCTCTGATGGGAGGCCTTAATAGGGTTGCACCTTTCAAAAAGGCCCTACATAGCTTGTGGGACATGACGTTAGAACCCAAGGCCCACATGAAAATTGGAAATAGCAGCCAGTTGAACTCGAATTGTAGCAGTCGCTGCTCCTCTCTCAAAAGTTTCTCCCAGGAAGTTCAAAATTTTTGAAATTGGTGCGGTAAAGGGATCAATGTCATTTTGCTCGGCCCAGAAAGTGAACCTCTTCCATTTACTAGTGTAAAGTTTCCTAGTAGTTGGTTTGTGAGAAGAGACTAAAATATGCTGAACCATAGGTGAGACACCCGGAAGCCTGGCTAGGACTGGAAGTGGAGAAACAAAGCTGACAGCTTGTGAGTTTGAATGGAGGGATGAAGAGCACCAGACTGATGTGTCAGGAGGTCTGGAACCGGGTCCAGAATCCAAGGCTCCTCTTGCAGGTAATGCCAAAGGAACAGTAACCATATCTGATGAGGCCAGTACGGGGCAATGAGGATCAGCTTGCGGCTTAACAACTTTGCTTTCTGAAGAACTTTTGGAATTAGAGTAAAGGGGAGAAAGGCATAAAGAATCCCAGGGGGCCAATCATGGATTAGTGCATCTCTGGGTAACTGACCCAGTGGGGGAACTAGGGCAAAGTAGCTTGCTGCATTTGTTGTTTAGTTGTGAGGCAAAAAGATTGCAGCATGGCTGGCCCCATCTGCAGAAGATCATATCCGGCACATCTTGTTTCACAGACCACTTGTGGGGCATGAGAATTGCCCTGCTGAGCTTGTCCGCTATCACGTTGGACTTCCCCGGGATGAGCGCTGCAACCAAAAAACACTGAGAGGAAATCGCCCATTGCCATACTCGAAGGGCCTCTCGACACAAGGGGTAAAATTTGGTTCCGCCCTGTTTGTTGATATACCACACTACTGACATGTTGTTCGCCTGAATTGCTATATAGCATAAAGGAAGAGAGTCGTAAAGTGCTTGTAATGCTAATAGCACCGCTCTCCTCTCCAGGACACTGATGTGCAAATGGTACTCGTGAGGTTGCCAAGTTCCATGGACTGTCTAACCCAGATAATGCCCCCCCACCCTATCTGGAAAGCATCCGTGGTCACTGTGGCTACTGAATGAGGGGCTACAAAGGGTCTGCCTAGAGTGACTATGGGAGAGTGGAGTCACCACTGTAGATCTTTTTTGCAAGCATCCTTGATTAAGATCACGTGACATTGGTAGATCCTGATATGACCACTGAGTGAAAAGGAGCCACTGCAAAATCCTCATATGGAAGCGAGCTAATGGGACTAAACTAATGGCCGCCGCCATCAAGCCCAAGACCTTTAGGTCTAACCGTGCCTGAACCTTTGACTTTGACAATAGGAGAGAGACCTGATTTTGAATGGTAGCAACAAAAAAATGAACAGATATTCCCTTTTGCTGCGGTGAACTGTCCAATAAATAATCCACAAACCAAAAGACAGCTGATTCACCCAGGCTAACACTGTGCTGAAAAGCAAATAAACTTGATACAAGTTCTGTTAAAATGCAGAATTTAATGAAAAAAGTAAAATAAAATAAGAACAAAAATAATAAAATTAACGATAAGTGCTTTCGAATAGTTCTTCTTCAGATCATATAATCAAATGGGACATTCATCTGTATATATGAGTCAATCAGAATTATTCACCCAATCAGAATATGAACACCAAAATTCGGACCAATCCATGTTTGATTTTCTCCATCTGATTTGCGTAAACCAGGTTAACAAGCCATAGTAATGATGAGATATGCAAAATAGGTGATGTTGGTGACCAATAGCACTTCCAAAAGAAGTAACAGGTGAAAAAGCTTGCTTTCATGCATGCTTGGAGGCATGCCTCACACCATTGTGTAAAATATGCAGAATAGGTGAACTAAACAGCCAATAGTGGCTTCCAAGAAGCAGCAAAAAACAAGTCTGCTAGCCTTCATGAATTCTTATCAAAAACGTATTGAATAATTCCAGAAGCAATTTTTTACATATTTCTAATGTTCAATGTCACCTAGTAATTATCCTTCTATATTCCTGTCTTAGGAAATGAAGTCTCAATGGTGACATTGCCTATTTTTATCAACAGCAATGTTTACTATTCTTCTGTCATCCTTTTCACCGAACATCAGAGATACGTAAAAAAAACTTCTTGTGGGTTATTTAGAAAAAGAAAAGAAGTTTCATGGTAGGAATTTATGAAAGTTAGTAGATTTGTTTTCTGCCGCTCTTTGGAAGCCACTATTGGCTATTTAGGTCATCCATTTATTGTTCATGCTATTTTTCCGAACAATGGAAATATGTAAAAAATCCCTTCTGGAATTATTCAATAAGTTTTTGATAAGAACTTATGAAGGCTAGTAGACTTGTTTTTTGCTGCTTCCTGGAAGCCACTATTGGCTGTTTAGTTCACCTATTCTGCATATTTTACACATTGGTGTGAGGCATGCCTCCAAGCATGCATGATAGCAAGCTGTTTCACCTGTTACTTCTTTTGGAAGTGCTATTGGTCACCAACATCACCTATTTTGCATATCTCATCAGTACTATGGATTGTTAACCTGGTTTACGCAAATCAGATGGAGAAATTCAAACATGGATTGGTCTGAATTTTGGTGTTGATAATCTGATTGGGTGAATAATTCTGACTGACTCATATATACAGACGAATGTCCCATTTGATTATACAATCTGAAGAACTATTCAAAAGTGCTTATCGTTAATTTTTTATTATATTTGTTCTTATTTTATTTAACTTTTTTCATTAAATTCTGCATTTTAACAGAAGTTTTTAACACTGGATTTTACAGACAGTTTATTTGCTTTTCAGCACAGTGTTAGCCTGGGTGAATCAGCTGTCTTTTGGTTTGTGATTTTGAATGGTAAGCACCCTTTCCTATGGGAGCTTGGCTATCATGCCTCTTGTATTTAGTTGAGCGCCTATGAAAGTAATACATCGAGAAGGCAACAAGGCAGATTTTTCGTAGTTTATTGTGATTCCTAGACATGCACTAGTGTCAATCGTGTGGTTCCTGGCCGTTAAGGGATGATGCTTAGTGGTGGCAGTGAGGAGCCAGTCTAGATAAGAAAACACCTGGAATCCCAAACGTCTCAGGTGAGCCGTGACTACTGCCATGCATTTGGTGAACACCCTGGGGGCTGTGGTGAGACCAAAGGGCAGAGCTCTGAACTGGCAATGACTGGCTCCCAGCCGGAAGTGTAAATGTCTCCTGGACTGCCTGTCCATTTTTATATGGTAGTATGCATCCTGGAGATCGATAGAGCATATCCAATTGTCCTGACCCAAAAAGGATAGAATGGAATGCAGTGTCACCATCCGGAACTTGGTCTTCTTTACTGCCCTGTTTAACTTGCCGAGATGCAGGATAGGTCTCCAGTTCCCTGTCTTTTTCGGAACTAAAAAGAACCTAGAGTAAGTTCCAGATTTTATCTGGTCTGCGGGGACTTCCTGGATGGTCCTTTTTTGCAGCAAACTTCTTACTTCCAAGGCTGCTTGATCCTGAAGACTGGGTTGAACATCTGGGATGGATTGTTTTTGACTTCTTGGGGGTATTTGGGAGAAGGGAGTTTTGTAACCCCTGAATATTATGCATCGTACCCACTTATCTTCTGTTATATCTTGCCAGGCTTCTGGGTACAGTGAAATTCTGCCCCTGACTGCCTCCAGAGGTGGGCAGCCAGGCAATCCTTCAGGGATTCTGAAAGGGCCTGGCAGAGAACGTATCTCTGTCGCCCTGTTGTGGACCCCCCAGCTGCGAGGTCGACATCTCCCGTTATTTCCCCCTCTGCCCCTGGGGGGAATCATCTCCATGAGTGTCCGGCGAAGCTCCCTGGGACTTATGGAACCACATTTTACCATTTGTTTGGCCTTTGGTATAAGGCATGGACAGAGTGGAAAAACAGACTCCTACGGTAGAGAGTTTTGCCATCTCATTCACTCCTGGTAAGAGTCTCTCTAACTTGCGGCCTGAATAAGGCCGAGCCATCAAAGGGGGCATTCATAAAGGAGGACTTAAAGGGCTCCGCAAATTGACAAAGGTGCATCCAGGAGTTTCTGCGAAGAGCCACCCCTGTGCCTGCAGCCCTACTCTCTCCATCTGCTGAGTAAGAAATCAGGTGCATGGAGGTGACAATGGAGGTTAGGGTCGCTAGCTGGTTAGCCGACTTGGAAGTCGCTCCCTCAGCTAAGAATCCTGGAGGGTATCTCCCAGCTCTTTTAGGAGATCCTCTGAAGTCTTGTGAAATGTGTCAAATAGTTCAACGCCCGAAGAGTAAAGGCCGCTGAAGAGAAAACACACTTCCCATATCTATCCATGGCTCTAGACTTCTTGTTTGGCAGATGGATAGAAGAGGAAGTCTCCACGAGTTCCTTCTTGGTTGCTGCCACCACCATAGCATCAAATGGTATGCCTTTAGAGAGAAATGTCTTGTCCTCTGGTGCGGTGATTAACTTGTTAGACCTTCTCGGAACAGGTTCCATGTTCTCTGGATTAGTCCACTTTCCCCTCTGCCTAAGGATCTCCAGGATGTCTGAGAATGACACATCCTCAGAGGGGGATTGTGGGGACCCTTCCGAGTCATCCAAGTCCGTGTCAGAAGTGATGGACTCAGGGGACTCCACGTGCTTCCTCTTACATTTTTTCTTCCTGGGAACCTCCTCTGAGGCATGCTCAGGAGAGATCTCAGAAGAAGAGGGGTCGCCCTGTGGGGCGTCCTGGGGCATCGATTCCCTATGCTTGGGACGGAGAGGAGGATCAGAGGCAGACACCGGTATTGATGGGGATGGAGCCAATGGAGCAGAGGGTGGAGCGGTCTTTGTAGACAGCACACTCCTCATCACCTCAAAGGCACTACGGTCCAGAATGGAGGGAGGTTCTGGGGAGCCCAGAGACCTCCTCCGCACCAAAGGTGGTGGCTCCGAGGCAGATGAGGGAGCTAAACTCACCTGCACCAATGCATGAGAGGGAGAGCGGGTCGGACAAGAGTCCAATGCCACTTCACCCCTCAGAGCCGATGAGAGAGTCTTGGTGCCCAGATCCCTCGACAGGGTGGACTATCGAGGAGGTCAGAGCAGATGTCGGAACAGACTGTTCCACCACTACTACTACCATGCACTCCGGCTCCAAACAGGATGCAGTTGGAGGAGGAATCGTGACAGGGACTGGTTCGGACAATGGCACCACTTCCTTCTGGGCTTGGCTCAACAACAATTTAGCAAATACTGGTGTCTTGAGCAGCTTCTTCACTACTTTCTCCCCATCATCCGATAAACTCTTGGATGATCAAGAGGAGTGGGCCGAGGACCGGTGACTACCTGCCACTGACTGCAAAAGTGGAGACTGAGGTACAGATCTCACTGGGTCCAACGAAGGAGATTGCAATCTCTTTTAGGTCCATGATGGCTCCAAAGTCACAGATGGAACCATCTGAGCAAAGGACTTCTTGTAGCCAACAATACGCTCTGAAGGTTCTGAAGATTTTGATTTAGACTTTGTCAGCACCAAAGGTGGAGCCGACAAAGATGCCAGTTTGTCATCAGATTTTTTAAGGGACGAGTATCGGATGCTACTTCAACCTGGGGTTTTAATAACCCTCTCAAAATAAATTTGTTGCACCTCTCCTGCAAAACTTGTGCGCTATAGGCATGGCAAACAGAGCACAAGTCCTGCAGGTGGACCACCTCTAAACAATACACACAATTTGTGTGCCCATCTGTAAGGGGCATTTTCTGGCAACATGAGTCATTTCTCGAATCCTGACTACTTAGGAATTTCTTTAGACATTATAAACACCACAAAACAGAAGGACTAACAACTGGAGAGTTTTTTTGAAGAAGAAAAAAAGGGGAGAAGGGGAGGGGGTAGCCTCTAAGTTAAACAGCTACTGATCCCAAAGAGATAAGGCCTCTAACTAAAATGGTTTCTCCCTAGGTAGCAAGGAGGGATTAACAGGACAAGAGAACAACCCTCAAGAAAAAACAGGCTGCCGACAAACAGCACACAGGTAAAGGCCTGAGAGAAAACGACGGCCTAACAACAGCAAAAACAGCAGCAATGAGGATAGGAGTGATAAAGAAGGAGAAATCACTAATTTAGCCTTAAACAATAACAATTTTGATAGAAAAGATCACTACTAAGCCTGAGCCAGCAGAAGACAATCTCAATGCTGCAAGAGGCAAACGAGATCTGGGTAGCTACCGCTAAGCATGCTGGGATAAGGGGCTAGCCTCAAGCCAGTAAGGACTTTTGAACTTTAGAAGTGGCTCAATTGGAGCTGTGACTGGCTCCAAACCCAACCAGAAAGAAGGAGGGCAAGATGGACAACATAACATACTTGTTCCTTTTTGTGTAAACCTGTAAGGCCATTTGCATTCCAAGATAATATGGACAGTGTAGCCATTATGATAAAAGTTATTGTGACCACTTTTTTTTTGAATATTTGTCTTACATGCACACACTAATGTTTGGCAGATCAGTCTTTGAATCTGTCACATTTTTCAAGAGTTTTTGTTTTAATGAAAACCATCAAACACAACTAAGTACATTTTAGAACACCCTCATAAGCAATTTACTTAGAACACAAAAAACAATCTACATTTTCAAAAAAAGGAAGTTTAACCCCTCTAGATAGGAATAATATCCCCAAATCGACAACTGCACCCACAGGCATTACCTAACTTAAAATTGTTTACCCATGTTACAGCCTGTACTCCACACTGATTAGTGTCTGTTCTTTTCTTATTACTACTCCCTTCTCAGATGTGAAAAACAGAATGTAAGCTTTCAGAAAACATTACCTTTTAACCTTAAGGCACTGGCCATCTTTAAATAAAACTAAATTATACACTGTTCTATAAAATACATTAATATTAAGGCTGCTAGGAAAGCAGCTATTTCTTATTCACTTCCAATAATTTCAAACTGTATTTTTACTTGCACTTGGACCTTAAATGTTTTCAACAAAAAAATGCTCAGAACTCTCAAGATTAAATGCTTGCACCTGTAGATAGTTTGTCTCAATGGAAACAGTCAGCAATTAAAAAATGCTAACTTTACAAATACATAAAAGAATCTAAAAAAAATTAGCACTTCTCATGGCTTTCACCATTTTGTCATTATTTTCAAGCTTACTTGTTTACAGAAAAAAATAAGTTATGTACTCACCATAACATTCCATCTGTATTGTCGATTTTTATTTCTCCTCACATATGGGTTTGGATCTGATCTGTAAGATCCAACTTGTCTGTTATAATACCTTGTGGCAACCAAAAAGCTCTTGGGCACCTCCCCCATAATGCATCCCTCTCCGTTACCTCAGATCTTGTTTGCTAGGGGTATATAAAGGGAATTTCACATATAAATGACCATAGTGAGACCACTTCTGCAGCATGGAGAGATATAGCCAATCTACCAATAATGAACTTCCCACTCTACCAGGAGCACAGGCTGGGGAGTTTGGAGAGAGGGTATGTGAGTAGAAATGAACACAAGTACATAATTTCTTTATTTGATATTGTCAATTGTCATTTCATCCTCACATACTGGACAGAGTCCCCAGCCAACTTCATCTTGGGTGAACTCATGGAAGGATGTTCCTCAGAACCATTGAACCAAAAGAAGCCCTTCCCCTAGAGACCACATCTAATTTGTAATGAGTGATAAAGGTATGATGATTAGCCCATGTGGCCATTGTAAAAATTTTGAACATGGATGCATTAGCCTGAAAAACTGCCTAAGTGGCCATGGTCCTGGTTGAGTGAGCTTGAACAGACTTGTGAAAATTTATACCTTGCTTGGTGCAGATGAAGGAAATGCAATCAGACAGCCATTTTGCTAGAGTAACTTTGGATACTGGAAGGGCCTGCAAAGGAAATAAATAATTGATTTGTCTTCCTAAAATATTTTGTCCCGTGTAGATTACAACATAATTGCCTATGAACATCCATCAAATGCAGTACATATTTACCTTTGTTACTGAAGTTATGAAAAAAAAAACAGGCAAGTTAATGGTTTGATTAGTATTACAACTTTAGGTAAAAAGGAGGGGTTGGTACCCAAGCAAACTCTGTCTTTATGGAAAATCACGTACGGAGGTTGGGAAGCTAAAGGCTGAATCTTTGGTATTCTTCTAGTAGATGCAATGGCCACTAGAAAGAGACTTCAGAGACAAAGATTTTATATCACATGTGGCTGCGGGTTCAAATGTGGGCTGAATGATAAAATCCAGTACTAAGTTTAGGTCCCATGGAGGGGAGGGGAGTGGTCCTAATGAGGTGGTCTTAGCAAAAGGGTCTCCTTTTTTATTTCTCCAAATCTTTTGGGTTTCTAATACTATGATGTGAATGGACCTCATTCCCAAGTCAAAGTACGATTAAAGTTCATGAAATTAGTATTGTTTCAGTCTTTGATGACAGCCAAAAGTGTTCTTTGCAGCACCCACAATGTGCCCAGTAATGACTCCTTTTGCAATTTGCATGGGATTACATGGATTGGTAACATATCAGAAAGGCTTTGCAGAGTTTGTGGGAGATCAGTGACAAGTCAGCTTTCCCAGTGTGAAAATCAGAGAGTGCTGTTAATTGCACTTTAATTGTAGGGGCAGCTGCTCCATTATCAAAAAGATGAACCAAAAATTCAAGAATGGATTGGACTAGTGCAGTGAAGGGATTTACAACATGCTGTTGAGCCCAGGATACAAATCTTTTCCATTTGCGCCTATAAAAAGTTTTTGAGTGGAAGGCTTATGAGAGGATAGTAAGATACGACAGACTGGGGAGGAGAGCATAGGCTGTCTGGCTATTAATGGAACTGGAGAAACCAAGCCGTCAGCTTTAGGTTGAACAGACTGGGATGAATCATTCCTGTCTAATGTGACAGTAGGTCTAGAGTGGGATTCAGAGTCCAAGGTTTTCTCAGCAAATGAGGCCAAAGTAAGGGAAACCAGATATGTTGGGGCCAAAATGGGGCTTATGAGAATCATCATTCCCTTCAACCTGTCTGCTTTCTGGGGAAATTTGGGAATCAAGGGAGTTGGGGGAAAGGCATACAGTATACTGGGAGGCCACTCATGTAGCAGAGCATCCCTCGGTGACTCCCCCATTCGTGGAATGAGAACAAAGTAATTGCTGCATTTGTTGTTCAGGGAGCATGCAAAAAGGTCATAGCAAGTCTGGACCCACCTGCGGAAAATTTCTTCCGCCACTTTCTGGATGAGGGATCACTTGTGAGGCATGAGGATGGATCTGTTCAACTTGTCCACTATCATGCTGGACTTTCCCAGAATCTGCATTACTAAAAGAAAGCGACTGGATGAGATTGCCCATTGCCACATTCGGAGTGCTTCTTGACACAGAATATATGATCTGGTTCCTCCCTGTTTATGTACCAGACTACTGACATGTCTGATTGAATCACCACCGTTCCTCAAGGGAGAACATTCTGAAAAGCCTGCAATGCTAGAAGCGTTGCTCTCATCTCCAGGATGTTTATGCATAAATTGGCTTCAGTGGCAGACCAGGTGCTGTGGACCGTCTTTCCTAGATAATGCCCTCCCCACCCTATCTGGGAAGCATCAGTTGTCACCGTGGCCTGTGGCTGTGGGAGAACAAAGGGCTGGCCTTGTGTTAGTTGAGTGGAATAAATTTACCAGGAGAGATCTCCTTTGAAGGTGTCTGTAATGAGAATCTGGTAGGACATAGGTTGGTGGAGAATTGACCACTGCGTAGCTAGTACCCATTGTAGTATTTGCATAGAAAATCTCGCTAGCAGAACCAAAGTGATAGCTGCTGCCATTGATCTCTGAACTTGTAGGTTGTAACATGCTTCTATCATCCTGTTTTGAAGCAAGTTGTACGTTTGGCGTCTGATTGTCTGTACCCTGGAGGATGGAAGTTTTGCGATCATCTGATTCATATCTAGGAGTGCTCCTATAAATTCCAGTGTTTTAGAAGGTCCCATCTGAGATTTTTCATAATTTATGGTAACGTCTAGCTCTGTACAGGTGTGGATAACAGAGTCTCTCTTGCTTGGATAAGATGATGTCTGGTTGGGACAGAAATGAGCCAGTCGTCTAAATAGGAAAATGCACAGAATCCTTGTCATCTCAGGTGAGCTGCTACCACTGCCATGCATTTGAACACTCTGGGGGCAGTAGAGAGACCAAAGGGCACTGCTCTAAACTAGTAATGACTGGCTCCAAGCTGGAAGGTAAATGCCTTCTGGAATGCCTGTTTTTCTTTATATGGTAGTACTATGTTCCAAAACAGGAAGTATGGACTGTATCATGACCATTCAGAACTTTTGCCAAACTGACTTTAGTCTTCTGAGATCCAGTATTGTTCTCTAGTCCCCTGTTTTCTTTGGAACTAAAAAGAACTGTAATCAGAAGAAAATTATATAATAACGTTTGAAAAAATATCACTTATCTGCTCAAGAGCTACAGGAATGACCACGTCTTCGCAAAGCAGCAAATGAGATGTGAAGTAACAGGGAGGGGTGCATTATGGGTAAGGGGAAAGGTGCCCAAGAGCTTTTGATTGCCACAAGCGATTGCAACAGCAGAGTCAGACCAGACAGATCGCATCCAAACTTGCATGCAAGGATGAAATGAAAACTGACAATATCAGAACACTTATTTTAAAATTAAGCCAAGGGTATTAATCCAGACTTTCACCTTTGCAAGAAAGAAAACATCTCAACTCTGCATACAACATAATCAGTGCACTTTTACACATCACCCCCACACACACACAATTACAGTATATTAACTTAAACTTGCTTTTGTAGAGCCTTTTTTTACACTGTAAAGCCTATATATTGTACAACTAAAAAGTACTTGTTTACTTTAATATCTTTATCACACACAACAAATCGCTGAAAAGACTCACCCTAGCCCCCACATTTAAAACACCAGACTACTACACAGAACTGATTTACTATATAACATGCAGTTTTTTATCATGACATGTTTTATAGAAATACTGTTAAGAACAAAAATGGTTTAATTTAAGGTTATTTTCTCCTTCCTGTGTCCTTCTAAACATTAATGGCATAGAGTATTTGTGTTATGGTCCACCCACAAGTTTAACAGTCAACCAAAGTCCAATTTTCTCAGCCACTTTTTCTTGCAAAGCCACATTTCACAAATGTGATTGATGCTTTATAATCTCACAATTATTCCCTAATTTCAGTCTTGCTGGTCTTCTTCCTACTCTTGTCCCTCTCCCAACACCAGACTCTGGTCGAAGTTCAATGTACTCCTGATTCTTTTAGCCAACTCCTGTGCTATTTTTCTCTCTATTAAGCATTTCTCTTTGGAATTTTGGAAAATGTTTCACTGGCAAAACTTTTCTATGAACTTTATTGTCAGAAGAATGAAAAGTAGAGTTGGCTTCTATTTGATAGCTCACTTTATGTTAGACAAATTTTTGTATTCCCTCCTTAGCTGTTCTGCAACAAAAAAAAGTCTCTGCTCCTTCAGGAAAAAAAAAATATATTCTGAAGATGGCTACATAAAGCAACTCAATTCTTAGACATGCCGCTCAACATTACCTAACTGATGGGACAAATTTGCTTCTCTTCTGCCTGGTTTACACTGAATAATCATTTTTCCACAAACACTGCTATCTTCAATTTTTAATACCTATCCTTTCTGCCATAGTGCTGTCAGGATCAACCCATTTTTGCTGGTATGATTACATCTTTATTAATACAGGTCTTGGCTACTTTCCCATGGTCAGGCTTGCAGCATAGACTCAATGTGCCCTCTCAATTAACATATCCTGACATAAATACCAGTCCAATTACTTATTTGTGCTTTCATAAGATTAATAGTCTGTTACTTCCAGTTTCTCCTGTTCAGCACAAATCTCAGGCTTTCTCTGTGCATGCTGTCTTCCAACTCCACCAATTTTTGAAACAGCTCTTTCCAAGTCTCATATTCAGCCAGCCTTTTATTTCAACCTCTGATTTTTGCAGTTTTATCAGTTCATCTGAATAGCTAATTAATTTTTTTGCAGACTTTTTTTATTTGAGTTGATATACTCCTTCAATGCTTCATTTATTTTAATCACTACGGAGTATATCAGATTCATTTTTCCCTCTAAATTGCTCAAAATCATCTATTGTATCAAAGCTGAAGCCTGAACTTTTTTTTTTTTTTTTTGCTGAAGAGCTGCAGGATTCGTCCAAGTCAGCATTCTTTGCTGAAGAGCTGCAGGATTCGTCCAAGTCAGCATTCTCTCTTCATCATTTCTAGTTTCTTTCATGTACTCTACATTTCTTCTTTGCTGGCATCCAGGTAGTGTACTTACTAGCCAGTAAATTAATTGTGCTCAACCTGGCAAAATAATTACCAATTATTTCTTGATTTCTTTCATCACACTGGGAGTTGAAATTAAACTGTTGATCAGTGTGTAACCATCTTGGAAGTCTCCACTCCTAAAGGATTTTAGTGGAATACAAATGTCCATCTAAATGGCAAACCATCTGAAGAGAGGTGGTAGATTTCAGGATGTTTTATGATTAAAGCAGAAGAGGGACAGAGAATACAGGTATGCTCTTTAATTATATGAAAAAGGCCTTACACTCCATGGAATGAGGCTTCCTTTTCATGATGTTTAGTATAACTTGTGCTAAGTTTAGGAAAAAAGTGGCAGAGCTTTCCAGAAACCTGACCACCCCTGACCACCTGAGTGAGACACAAGAGGAAATGATCATATGTGATGGTAAAAGAAATAGTCTACCTCCCTGCACTTTTCATTCTGGCTTAATGAACTATTAGCAAGAAGCAAAAAACAGTCATGGCTGCATTATAGAAAAGGAATCAATGGAAGAAGAATGGTAATTTATCCACTTTGCTGATGACAGTGTCTTAATATCAGAGAATTTAAAGTAGTGCTAAGAATGCTAGCAACTGTTAAAATAAAGTGGTAAAAAGCAGGTTAAAATACACATATAAGAAAACCATTCATGTGATGGTAGATAACTTTGCAAAAGTGTTTTCAAATTCCATCATTACTTAAAGCAATTTTATAACACATTTGAGTGGACAGAGTTGGAGTTGTATGCCCCTAACACACGATAAGTTGGTACTGCTAGTTTAGCTAAGATTTTGTCATCTGATCATTATTGCTTACATTTTTTTTTTAACCTTGGACTAAATTCTTTATACCAACTATAGTCATATTATTTGTGTGTGTGTGTGTGTGTGTGTGTGTGTGTGTGTGTGTGTGTGTGTCACTGTCCGAATCACACATCAGAAAGGCCAAAAGGACTTTACTTATGATAGCACAAGGTCCAAGCCCAAGGACTATTAGATCTAGGAAAAAAAAAAAAAAGTTAACTTCACTAATGCTAACCTCAGAACCAACTTGGCCGTTATTCCAGCTTGTGCCTTCCAAAACTCTTGAGCTATACTCTACCAACAATGCTCTTCACCAAATTATCTCAGATCGAGTTTGCAAACTACAGTGACAGACAAGAAATATTAGATTGCAAGCTGTATCAGAGTCCTTATTTATGAAGCCACTCTCTGGAAATATTCGATCCACCAAGAATTCTAAAGGCTGGGGGAAGAAGGGAGGGGATGTCAAGGATTACTGAAGATTAACAACATAGCTAGAACGTTATGGTAAGATGTAACTTCTTTATCTAAGGCTGTCAATCTTCACATAATCCTTGACTGTGGGACAGAGTCCCTAGATACCTGAATCTTGTGAGGTCTCATAGAAGAATATTCCTGAGCACCATCAAGCCAAATGATGCAGGTCCCCTAGAGACCTGGGCCAGTTTGTAATGTGTAATAAAGGTATGAGGAGATACCTATGTAGCTGCTGCACAAATATCATCTAGGAAAGCTCTAGCATGAAAAACTGCAGAAGCTGCTACAGCTCTCGTTGAATGAGCTTTTACAGGACCTGGTTGGTAGAGTCCTTTTCTGTTGTAAACAAAGGTGATACAGTCCTTAAGCCATTTTGCCAGGGTAATTTTAGATACTGGATTGCCTAAAGAGAATGAAGAAAATGCAAAAAATAGCTGATCAGATTTTCTAATATCCTTTATTCTGTGAAGGCAGAAATGTAATTGTGTTCATCTAGTAAATGTAGACAATATTCCCCTTTATTGAAAAAACTGGGAAAAAAGACTGGGAGATGTAAAGTCTGATTGAGATTTGACTCAAACAGCCTTTGATAGGAAGGAGGGATTTGTCCGTAGGGAGACCCTGTGTTAGATTAAGTAGGGGTTTGCAGGACAAAGCTTATATTTCCGATATTCTCCTGGCAGAAGTGATAGCTATTAAAAATAAGATTTTCCAGGACAAGAATTTTAAGTCAAAACTTGCTGAAGGTTCAAAAGGGGAGAAATAAGTGACTGAAGTACCAAATTCAAATAACATGTTGCAGAGGATTCTTTAGAGGTCTGAGCATTAAGGTTCCTTTCAAAAAGGCTTTATAAAGTTTGTGATGAACCACTGAAACCAATATGGAAGTAAGATATTGCAGCAAGCTGTACCCGAACAGTAGTGGCTGATGAGCCTGTCTCAGACTAAGGCTAAGAAGCCTTTGTCTATGGGTACTGAATATGGGTCAAGATTACAGTCTAGCAACCACTTAGTAAACTTTAGCCACTTGTTATGACACAATTTTCTAGTTGAAGGTTTGTGGTGGGCCAGAATGATGCATTGGACTAGGGATGTGAGAGACAGATGCCTGGTAGTCATGGGAAATGGAGAAGCCATGCAACGAGCTTGAAATATTGTAGATTCGGATGAAAGGTGTACAAGGGAGCCAATCGTGAAGGAGAGCATCTCTGGACAACTCCACCGGGGGGGGGGGGGGATTAGGGAAAAGTAACTGTTGTTCAGAGAGGAAGTGAACAGGTTGCAGCAACGTTGGCCCCAGTGGTGAAATATGTTGTCCGCCACCACTGGATTGAGAGACCACTCATGAGGCACAAGGATGGTTCTGCTCAATTTGTCCACACTCACGTTGGAACTACCAGGAATGTGCGCTGCACTCAGAAAGGGGTCACAGGAAATCATCCATTGCCAAACTCTGAGCTGTTCTCGACAAAGAGGGTAAGATCTGCTTCCCCTTGCTTAATGTACCAGACTACCCTCATATTGTCTGTTTGTACTGCAATCGTTCCCAAGGGGAGGGTATCTTGAAATGCCTGAAATGCTAAGAACACCGCCCTCATCTCTATAACATTGATATGCAAGTTGGCCTCCAGCTGGTACCAACTGCATTGGACTCTCTTTCCCAGATAATGCCACTCTACCCTATCCGGGACACGTCCGTGTTCACTATGGCTTGTGATTTAGGAGGGACAAAGGGACAGCCCAAAAATATTTCGGAGTGAAGCCACCAACTTAGGTCTTCCTTGCATTCAGTGGTGATTACAATCAGATGGAACATTGGTTGATTCAATAAGGACCACTGGGAAGCCAGAAGCCACTGAAGAATTCACATGTGATATTTGGCCAGGGGGACTAGAGTGATAGCAGCTACCATTGACCCTAGAGCCTGTAGAATGAGTCTTGCTGTTACTTTCTTGCTTCAAATGATCTGGCTCACTTGTGATCTGATCCTTTGGAGTCTTTCTGTGGGAAGTGACGCAAAGCTGGTGACTATGTCTAGCATAGCACCAATGTATTCCAGCTGTTGCAATGGTAATAGATGGGATTTTTCTTAGTTTACAGACCCCTAAAGATGGAACAAAGGAGAGGAGTGTAATCTCGTGCCTTTATTAGTTGACACCTGGTGGAAGCAGTAAGGAGTCAGTCATCTAGATGTGGAAACACTCAGAATCCTAGCAGTCTGAGATGAGCTGCTACTACTGCCATGCATTTGGTGAACACCCTGGGGGCTGTGGTGAGACCAAATCACAGTGCCCTGAACTGATCGTCACTGGCTCCCAGCCGGAAGCACAGGAATCTTCTGGACCACTTTCCCATTTGTATATGGTAATATGCATCCTGAAGATCTACTGAGCACATCCAATCGTCTTTTTCCAAGAATGGAAGTATAGACTAAAGAGAGACCATCCAGAATTTGGTTTCTTGAACTGATTTATTTAGCTGAGGTCCAAAATTGGTCTCCAGTCCTCTGTTTTCTTTGGCACTAAAAAGAATCTTGAGTAAATTCCGGATCGCCTCTGTTCTAGTGGGACTGCTTGGATGACTCTTGTCAAGCAGTTTTTGAATTTCTAAGACTGCTGCCTCCCTGTGACTGGGTGGAATGTCTGGGATTCTTCTTGGTCTTTCTGGTTCCTCTGAAAGAGTGATGTTGTAACCTCTGGTAATAATGCTCTGCACCCATTTGTCCATCGTTATTCTTAGCCAGGCAGATTGGTGCAGGGATAACAGTCCCCCACAACTGCCTCCAGAGAAAGGTAATTGGGCCTCTTTTCAGGAGTGCTGACAGAAATTACCAGGGAAAGAGTCTATGTAACCCTGAGTCTGCAGGCCACCTCTGCCTCTTGAATGGCATCTTCAATTATTACTCCTCCCCCCCTGCCCTGGGGAAAGTCATTGCCACGCGAGTCCTGGAAAAGTCCTTGGGTCTTTTCTTGAACCATAGCCTTCCACTTCTCTGGTTCCTAGAATAAAGCATTGAGGAGTGGAAAAGCATACACCCAAGGCAGAAAGGGTCTTCCCATCTTTCTCATATCTGGCTAAAGTCTCTAACTTTGGGGCCAAACAATTATGATCTGTCAAAAGAAGCATTGACGAAAGAAGACTTAAATGGCTCCACGAAATCACACAAGCGCATCCAGGTGAGTTTCCTGATGGCTACACCTGAACCCGTTGTTCTTGTCCTTTAGGCAACATGAGCAATTCGCCTCATGGATAAACTGAAGATAGATTCTAGGGTGGCGAGCTGAGAAGTAACTGTCCTGAATTCCTTCAGCTACTGCTCCTGAATGAGTATCTGAAAGCTATTTAATCAGTTCTCTTTGAAGCTGGTAATATGTGCCACATTGTTCAAGGATCTGAGAGCGAAGGTTGATGAAGCGTATACACGCTTCCCAAATCTATTCATTGTCTTAGACTCTGTTTCATAAGCAAGTTCCTTCTTGGAGGCTGACGCAACCACCATGGCGTCCACAGGAATACCTTTGGCCCACTGTTGCTCATCTTTACAGGCAGAGAGAATGCAGTCAGGTCTCTTTGGGATTGGCTTGTTAGTTCATCAACGGGCGAGAGATCCAAGAGGTAGACGGCTGGGCATGAAAAGGCTCTAGGTATAATGATTCCTTTGAGGAAGGCTGGTATGTAGACCAGCCACCCCTCTGTTTAAGGATTTCTAAGATGTCCCTGAAGGAAACATCTTCAGGGGGTGATTTTAATTGAAATCATATCTTCTGTGAAGGGACTCTTCAGGGGAGTCCAAGTGCTTCCTCTTGCACTTTTTCTTCAAAGGTACCTCTTTGGTGGGGTGCTCCAGAAAGGTATCTGAAGATGACACAGCCAATGTGGTTTGATCCCGAGACTTTTTGAACCCTCTGTCCCAGGGTAGAGACTGGAGGAAGCTCCGGTCGAAGGGATGGACAAGATGTTTGGTCCAAAAGGGAAGGAACAGACTTGTTCACCCGCAATTGACAAGGCCCTCTCCATAGCCTTGAAGGCAGGTCCTCCCGTAGAGGAATGGGAGCCTGGAACCAAAATAGACTCCTTCAGAACCACAGTCCCACCCTGCACTGAGGAGGCCACCTCTGACGCAGAAGCCAGGGTCGAACTTACATATGCCAAAACACTGAGGGACATGGAGGGTTCCAAAATAATGTAAGTTGAACCCTGCCCCTCAGAACTGGCAACTAAGCCTTGACCCAGAGATGTCTCCGGTTTCAGTAAACCAAAAGAACTCAGAATAGCTATCATTATCAGAGAAGAAGCTCTGACCAACACCAAAACAGTCAAAGTCGGGAAGGTTGGTACTGAGGGCTCCAAAATCTCAGCTGGAGTCGAAGGAGGAATAGGTAGATGTGTGGAAGAAGGTAAGGTTCCAGAGCCAACAATGCTAGGAACAGGGTGACAGGAGATAATCCCCTCGCCGTAAAGAGCCGGTCCACCAGTCCCATGATATCAGATTCGGGTAAACTCTTGGTGGACCGAAGAGAGGAGGCTGATGGAAATCTGGGTGAAGTCCCTCCAAAAAGGGACTGGGAGCATAGCCCACAAAGGGATCTAATGAGGGGGAGTAAGTTGTACAGGGTAAAATAATTATCCAAGAGTCCTTGGATTCCAAGTGGTCGGTTGATACTGAAGGGGATGTTGTCTAAACCGATACTGTTACCGAGGGCATTGATGCTAAAAAGGTTGGTGCCAATGATAACGAAGATGGAATATCTTGGCCCACCAGCGCTGAGGAGGCTGACAGCACAGTGGGATGTTTGGCCATTTTAGAAGGTGGTTCTGAGGAGCATGTCAGAACTGAGTGACTTTGCTTCTTTGGTTTGGAACAGGAGGACAAACTGGCTTCTGTTTATGGACCAGATAGGGCTTCCTTGAAGTTCGACTTAAGAAAGCCTTTTAAGATGAGTTTTTGTGATCAGGGTTCTAGAACTAAACCCGCGACAGATCACACAGTCTTCTTGTAGACAGACCACACTGAGACAATACACAGTGTGTCCATCTGAATTAGGAATTTTTCTTTCACATTTTTGGCACCTCTTGAAGCCATAGGTGCCGTTAGAAGGTTTATCGGCCATAACGAAAAAGCAAGGCCACCAGATACACCCACCCCTAGGTATAAAAAGTGAAAAGGGCCTTTTTTTTGTTTTATTTTTTAAATAAAGAGAAGAAAGGGAATAGAAGGGAAATACCAATAATGGTATACAGAGTTACCTGAAGGCAAAGGGAAAAAGTACCAACAATGGTGCTTCAGAACATCTACTTAATGGTAAAAAGGGGAGAAAACACATGTGCGCACACATTATAAACACTTTCTAAAGGAGGAGTGGGGTAGTATAGATAGGAGGGATTACAGATAGAATATAAATAACTAGGAAAAACAAACTTACAGTTTTGAAGAATAAGCGAACATTCGAGAGATCGAGTCTGGCACTGCGAAACAACAAATGATACCTGAGGTAATTTGGTGAGGAGCACTGTTGGTAGAGCTTAGCTCGAGAATTTTGGAAGGCATGAGCTGGAATAATGAAGTAATTTTGTTTCGTGTATTGGAATAACGGCTGAGTCGGTTCAGAGGTGCGAAACAGAGCCCACAGTCAAGGATCATGTGAAGACTGACATCAGATTATATGGTTAAAAAATATTAGGTAGCAGACTCAGTCAGCCAGTGTTAAAATGAATGTGTAAATTATACATGCATAAATCTTGTAACACTGCAGGTAGCAGTGTGTATGTTCTCACTGTAGTGAGGCCAGGTAAGAATAGTGTGCTTTTTGCAGTACGCAAGTTAAACATTTCCTAAGTTTTAAATGGCATCAGGTTAAAATGCCAGGGTATGAGTTTTGAAAAGAAATGAATTTATAGTACTAATGCTGCTGTCATTTAAAATGTCTACCAGTTTCCCTTAGTAATCCTGAAAAGTGTCTGCATATCTCAGCATGTCTTGGATGTGAGATGGTTCCCTAGCTTTCTCCTATGCAATAGTAGTAGTAGTATAAATGCATATGCATGTTTCATAGTTTTATAGTATAGTACTAGGCATCTCTGCCTGGGGCATTTGTAAACTAGCCCCATAGTGATGGCTTTTGCCACCATGAACTGGGATGTTGTTCCCAAGGGGGAGGCCTCTGGGTTATGAATCTATCCCTCCAGCATGTCCTATTCATACTTGTGCAGCTCTCGTCTGATTTGGATTTTTGGGGGTGGGCATGTGTCCATCAGATCCTGATTGGACATGGCCTTGTCGTCAGGCAGAGATCACCTCTGACAGGCGGTATATGCTACTGAATAGAGCTGAGTTTTCTTAGTCTGGGGCAGAATAAGACATATGTTGGAGACCCTTGGTGCAAGTATGAAAGAGTTTATGGGGAGAGGATTCTCCCAAAAGTTTGAAATACCATCTGAGTTATGAAATGCACATAGATAATTATTTCAAATTATCTGATTATACTTCAGAAGTACAATTATAAAATAAAACTTAATACAGATAAGCATTTCTATGATCCCGAGACACAGTTATGTTATACAAGTTTAAAACGGATACTAGTGTGTCTTGTCACTGTCGCAATAATGCTATATCACTGATAAGTATGACTTGTCAATGATTATTTTAAAACTATGCTTAAAGTTTTGGTATAAGCCACATGCTACAGGCTAAAAGATTAATGCCACATATGAAACAATCATTCCTGTAGTTTATATGATGGTTTACATTTTTTATGCAATAATAAAAACACAAAAGAACTCGGGTATGGCCCAGGTTTACAGTATTAGTTGACGCTTTAATATTAAAACATAAACACTTTCGCAGGAAGACCTGTTTCATCAGATGCTAATAATTACTACCAAAAAATCTTTCTATTTATACAGCCTCTAGCAAAGCAATCACATGATTACAAATTGAATAAACTCAATTATCAAATTAGACGCGGTTGCATTGTTGCCTCACAGCAAGATCTCCCATTCGATTCTCAGCTAGTGTGTGGGGATTGTCTGTGTGGAGTCTGCATGTCCTCCCCGCGGTAGAGTGGCCTCTGAAAGACATGTGTGAATGGGCGTGCCTTCGCTGAAGGTTGGGCGTCGGGCTGGCAACTCAGCACCATAAAAATCTACTGCCAATTATTAGCGGACCAGACTTCCGCTGTGGCGACCCATAACCGGGAAAAGCTGAAAAGACAAACATGACACGATCAGGCTTAGATTAACTGGCTAGAAAAAATAATATGTATTGAGAAAGCAGTTATAAAACAAATACCTACATGTATACACATACATATGTATATACATCCTTAAATAAGACATTTATATATATATATATATATATATATATATATATATATATATATATATATATTAAAAAGCTATATATATATATATATATATATATATATATATATATATATAAGCTATATATATATATATATATATATATACATACACACACACACAAACTCCAGTGGTGAGACAGTATCTAAACAAGGGTCTAGCTTTTAATTTAGGTTTAAGCGGTACATATTCATTTAATCCATGCCATGCATCTCCTCTGAGTCTAATAATCCATCTAGTCTCTAGCTGTTCTGTAACATTGCTTATGTCTCCACCCCTAATATTTTCAAAGACGCTACCTGTGGTCATAAATTTAAAGATGTGCCCAGAATTGGTGCTAATGACATGTTTAGCCAAAGCACTAGTTTTATTTCTCTTACTAATATAATAAATGTGCTCTCGAATCCTTTCTTTAAAAGATCTATTCACTTTGCCTATATAGAACTCTTTACATTCAAAGCAATAGGCTAAATAAACTATATGTGGAGTATTGCAGGTGGCATACACTTGAAAATGGTATACCTTATTTTGGTCTGGATGTTCAACGCTAGCTGTACTGTCGATATACTTACAATAATTACATTTACCACACAGGTATGTCCCAGCTGCTTTATTCGAATAAGAAACACTTCTAGGGCAACACAACTGCCTTTTGAAAGAATTCATATTCCTAAATAAAAACTTAGGTTCAGCATCTATTAATTCACAAATATTCCTATCAGTGGTTAGAACACCCCAGTGCCTTCTCACTATATCCATATATATGGATATATCATCTGAATAATATAGGGGAACCTTTAATTTCATATTAGATGCCTTTCTGGGGGCCTGATCACCCCTACACCTACATTTTTAGAAGTAGGGGTTAGCTATCATCTCTCTCAATTCTGTTACTTCATTAACATTAATTCGAACATCTGGCTCATTGTATCCAAACTCAATCAATTCTTGATTCAATACCTCAACTTGTTCCTGAAAATCCTCTTCACGTACATTAAAAGTCTTGAAGCTCTGAACACCTGATTACACATCACATTTTTGAAAATATATGAAGGGTGCATACTATCATAAGACAGAAGGTGGCTTACATGGCAGGATTTCCTAAAAAGCTTTGTGTATATGCTACCAGTACTATCCACTTCTACACATCCATCCAAAAAATTAATGCTTATTTTAGAATATGTAAAAGTAAACCTCAAGAAGGTGGTGCTTGTATTGCTGTATCTTTCAAAATCTTTAAATTGTTCTTCAGTACCTCCCCATGGGATAAACAAGTCATCCACAAACCTCCTATAAAAGACTACCTTGCTCACCAAAAGGTCCCTGTAGAATGTAAAAGGCTGTATAAATGGAAAGATTTTTTGGTAGCAATTATTCGCATCTGATGAAGCAGGTCTTCCTGCAAAAGCACTTGTTTTACTATTAAAGTTTCAACTAATACTGGAAACCTGGGCCGTACCAGAGTTCTTTTGTGTTTTTATTATTATTTGTTTTTGGAACTCAGGAAGCTGTCTGGGCTGGTACAAGTTTTTGTGGTTTTACTTGCTATTTTGTTATGTAATATTTACTGTTTTGTTGTATTCTTGCTTTTAATAACAATGTATATTCTTGATTGTAAAAAGATTGTGTATATGCCAAGAGAACAGCAACATTTACTATTTTGGTTGCCTGATGTTTTCAGTATGTGTTCATTAGCCTCTGTGAGAAATTATGATACGGCAAACTATATGTTGGCAGTCCTGCTTCATGAATATATACACCTTACCATCACTACAGTAGGTAAAACAATCAATCAAGGGGATAAAATAGTAAGATTTGAAACTTACTGACAGCATCATATTAAAATATGGATTTTATAATAGTACAATGAAAATAAAAAAAGCTACCATATTATCTTCAAGATCAGTATAAAGAAAACACTATCTAAATTCACAGGTGTTTATTCTAAGCAGAACTACCCACGGTCAGAAAAATTCCCCAGAAACTAAGAATTTATACGTTTATGAATCATGCACATGTATGTATTTCAAAATGTTCAGTAAATTTAACCTTTTTTCTGTTCATCTTGCAATGAGCACTCATATTCTCAGATACTTACTTACTGGCAATGTGCACAGACAGAGAACTTTACCCCTGACTGCATTGAGAGTATAAAATGACATTGCATTGCATGCAGTTTGTACGCAATGCATCCTTCTCATGGATTTATTATTTAACTAATACGCATCACTATTTTTCTGGTGAGCTGGTGAGGAGTGCAGTCAGCCGTTGATGTCAGACACTGGCGCTTCATGCTTCTAGTTGTTCAGATAGTGCATGCTGATGCAAAACAGGGAATTCTGTTCACTTCTTTAATTTAGAGACAGAATAACAGAGCTTTATTAGACAGTTTAGAAAGCGCTCCTGGTTTGGGTCCTTTGTCTCCCCATTGTTTTTGATTTTGTCCAAAATTCTTGAGAAAAGAGGTTGAGAGGCATGACTAACAGTAAAAAAACAAAAACACGTGCAGATGCCAGTAGAGTTCGGTTATAAACACACTACTGCATTTCAGTGTTATACGGCTTTGTTCTACATTCCTGCCATTATAAAACACTTTTCTGAATGCCATACTTATCAGAGACTATAAAGTTTAATACACATTTCAATACATAAACAGAGATACAATAGTTACAAGTTGCACAGACTAATATCAAGCCATAATTATGGGACACTGTCATAGACTGACAATGCAAGCTATACTAACCATAGTCTCTGAAAAAGGCACATTTGCTTTCTTAAGTAAAAAGTGTTCATTTCATTGCTCAAAGAGGCTGTGGCCAGTTCATAAAAGATTTCTCACACGTAAATAAAGCAAAACGAGTTTATTAATTTAAGGGTCTCATTGTTTCCAGGAATGTACAAGAGTGACTTACTTTTTATTTTGTTTACAATGAGGACACAATGCTGTAGATTAAAAATATAATTGTTTAATAAGAAGCTTACTGTTGCTGAAATAAGTCATTTTATACTTTGAATAGCAGTACAGTAATATTCATTGGGGAGTAAAAGGTCAATTAGCCTTAAATTGTTATTTTCAGTGGTTTGAATTATTACTGTATTATGCTCAGATAGTGAGACAACAACATGGAAAGCATATTCAATGAAACAGTTTGCACAGGCAGAACCATATAAATATGTACAACACCATGGTCCATTTTCAATAAATCTGCTTGCTAGTGATATTTTTTAAGAGTTTAAAAAGACTTTGCCTAAAATAGAACTCAAACCAGAAACACTTTTTGAGAGTTCAATATCTCAGTTGCTGCCAAATATGAATATTGTCATTGACATCTGTATAATATTTATAACTCAGTAATCTCTCTCTCTTGAAAACTGCATTAGCATTACAAGTATTTAAATTGCATTCCCCTAAAGCTGACACCCAGACAGAGTTGCTGCAAGTAAACAAGTGATACTCCAATCTGTATAAAACATGACTGATGGCATAATGTTTAATGTACAAAGTTTGCTTATCGGAAAATAATACTTGTGTAATTACTGATAGCAAGTACTAGTTTAACATGCCTTGCTTCTGTAAATATGTTACAAATAGCAATACTATAAAAGTTAGTAGTCGTGTCTATGCGAATGCTATAACAAATAATTACAGCTGGAATGACAGCAGATTTCTTTATCAAATTATTCCAAATCAGTTATTTCAACTATCTTTACAGAGCACGTCTTCTAAACAAAACCTAGAAGGCCAACCTTTAAAAAAAGTAAACTCTGTCAGTGAGAATCTGCCTGCTTACTTAGTAATTTGCTGATTTTATGTATACATTTAATAATTAGAATAATTTATAAAGCAAGCAGACTATTATAAAATATTGCAGCTGTTATATGCCTCTGCATTACATTTTAGTAATATATATTGAGCTGCGGACAGAATTATTGTTTATATTAAACTACATTACTACTACACAACAAGGCATTAATTTCATCATGCATGTACTTTATAAAAAATAAGGGGTTGACAGTGCTGAAAATGGTTGTAAACTATTGTACAGTAAACCAAAGCACAAAATGTCTGTTACTAGTAAATGGTTTCAGAAGCCTAGACAGAGGGAGCATAACAAGAATGTATTGGTTGTTCTTTCTTTCGGCTTTTTGCCCGGTTAGGGGTCACCACAGCGGAACTCCAGTCCGCTAATGACTGGCAGTAGATTTTTACGTGCCAAGTTGCCAGCCCTGACGCACAACCTTCAATGAAGGAACGCCCAGTCACGCATTTCTCCACACAGTAGATGCTCTAGCTGAGAACAGGACGTCTTACTGTGAGGTGACAATGCTACCACAGCAATTATTGCCAGCCAAACAAGTTATCAAGGAAGCATGCTAAAGGGACATACATACCGGTCTAAAAAAGGCAAAGCAATGTGTAAGAAATGGACTTACATCTAGTAAATCATACTTTGCTCTGTGAATGGTAATAAGGTAACATGCTCAATCAAACGTTCCTCGCATACCTTAAAGAGCTATTATAAAACAAACAGTTATGGCAGGTGGCAAATTAAATTAATTAGTTAAAAGAACTGCCTTTAAATAAACAGTCACAATTTTAAATGGCAAATATAACTTCATAGCATGTATCTGATGTCAGGGCATATGTCTGCATTTTAAAGGTTAATTACCCAGCTCTACAAAGCATACTGACACTTTGTATTGTGCTTATTAACAAAAACTGACATCTGTCATTTATTTTGTTTCTTTGTGGTAAACGGTATACAATTCTGTTAAGCACACCATTTAGTAAGCTACGGGTATTAGCACAATTATTCCCCAGAGAAAAATATATATACACATATGTATAACATCATTAAAATAAGCAGTATTTTAATACAGTGTCTGTGCAATCAAAACACCAAATTCAACAATATTTGTCAAGGTTCAGAGAAATATGTTCAAACAAAATGAGTAAAAAAATTAGAAAAAACACCCACAGATTCAGTCTGTATTCTACATGTCTAGTTCCTTAAAAATAAAGTAGTGTACGACTACTGATTTTGTAATAATGCCACTAGAAAAATGCATATCCATTATATTTAAGTATCTCTAGCTAGGAGTAGTTGGGGCCAACAGTAAAACAATGCAGTCTTGCATGTCACATGGCCAAAATTTCATAATGAAATTGTGCATGTCTGCATTTATGCTTGTATTACAGGACAGTCAATGTTTTGTTAGGACACTGTTGTCAATTCTTCATAACTGATATCAAGCTGTGACAATGCCTAGTATTAGGCACCTCATGTGCCAAATGTTTGGGTCTGACTGAATACACTTAATTAACCATGCAGTAAAATGTAAAATACTTCATAGCAATCTGTTTTAATGTAAAGAAACCAGTAAACTGATTTACACGTTAAATGCAAAAAAAAAAAAAAATATATATATATGTTACTGCTTGTCACTAAAAAGTCAGCAAAAATTGCATATGTCAGCATTCCTTGAATTTACCAAAGTGATTTACATAATAGGTTGTGTGTTATAATAAAAGGAAGGTGCATTATAATCAAATGAGGAGTTACTATCAAGCAAGCATATGCAGCTAGTCACATTTTCTTAATGCTATTGTATAAAATATGCTGCCTTTCCATGCATATTAATCAGATTGTGCAGTACGTGCTAAAAATAAAATACTAAAAAATGAATACCTGAGGCAGTGCAGCTGTAAAATAAATAAATAAAATAATTTGAGAAAAGAGCACTGCATCATGCAGGACCTGTTATAAATATTAATATCTCCCGAATTTACAAGTGTGTTATGTTAGCAAAACATCATATTTTCAGTAAAGGTATGAACAAGAAATCTTAGTCTGCTCAGGAAATAGTATTATGGACAAGTAAATAAAAGTATTAATTTGCACTGTTTAAATCAGTGCTGAAACTCTGAATTAACATACATAACTGTGAATTAGTACTTTCACATTATTGGGTCTATATTATGTCATATGGTCGACACCGTATGATAGAATTTTTGAAAGTTTGAACGTTTCAACAGAGATCTCCATACAGAGCAGAATGGAAAGATTTCCCTTTTCTGCACTGTAGTGCGATCTCGGAGTTGGTATATTTAAAGAGTGGGGGTGGTGCATGGGGGCTTGCCCCCCTCTGCTTAAAATGTTCAGGTAAGTTATTTGTGTAGTTTTTTTTTTTTTTTTAATTACATTTTCGAACTTTTAAAAGTTAAATCATATGGTGTCGACCATATGACAGTCAAAATTTTGAAAGTCTGATTACCCAATATAGACCCCAGATTATTAATGATGCATCTATCAAAGTCATGTTTAAATGTTTCCTAAGTATAACAGATAATCATCAGCATATACACTTAAAAAGACAAATTGTATTCCTGTGACATTAAAAAAAAAAAAAGAATGCAATTTAACATTTAAAGCTTTTACTTTGTAGTAGTAGTCATATTTGCTTCTAAGGAGATGAGGACAGGTTCAGATTTAACCTACTTCGACCTGCTCAGGTGTGGACAGACCAATGACTAGGAGGCCTGGAAAAAAACAAATACTCCTGGATTTGTTAAACTTTTCCAGCATGGGAAATTCCTATCAACATTTTTGTTCCTTAGACATGCACCGAGCCTGCAACTCTGGAGGACAGGGAGCCATTTACCTGCCTGAGGGGTGTAGCCCCCCTCAGGTATACTGATCCTGTTGCTTGAGAGGTTCTGTCAATCCTCTGGCCTTTATTTCTTGGGAGTCTAAGAAGACGAGTTGTGACAAGTGATCATTCTACTGTTTGCTCTAAGATTCTACATATGTTTAAAGCTTCTATTGCCTGGGAGAACTAGAAGACTGGTCATTATAGTGACCGTCCTACTGCTTGCTACAAGATTTTACATAACACTCTGTTTTAAACTACGTAGCTTGATCAGCAAAGGAACACAAATTAACAAAATCCCTGTTTATGCATGCAAAGTCACATTTGCTAACTGCAGTGTCCCAGTGAGTGAAAAAAGGGTTCATAGGTTAGTACTAGGCTAACTGCCCTTGCGATCCATTGTAAGCCTAGCCAATTATCCCTTGAGACTCAAACCCTGCACCTTGTGTTTATAAGGCAAACACCTTAACCATTAGGCCACCCAAGGGGCTGCTAAACTCTGCCCAACACCTGCTATGACCCTGTTAAATGATAAACAAAATGACTGGTGTGGATATCATTCAAATAGCCTAGTTTATAGCAGCTACAACAAGCTTAAGTGTAGACTGCCTAAATCCCTGTTGTCAGTAATATTTTGTCATGTGCATAAAACATTACTCCATGTCACTGCACGTCCATATACCCTTTCAAATAAACTGGAAAAATCACCTGTGCATCATAATGGTTAAAACAGCAACCACCAAGACAGAGACTTTATAAATGGCCAAGTCTTCATCTGCAAAAGTTTGTTTTTTTTGGCTCTGCATTCTCAGGTGGTCAAACTGATATGCACAGAGTTTTACTTGCTACTTGCTTGATTACTTCCATGTACTGTAGAACATATGTTAGCCTTCCAATTCTGCACATTTCAGTGTAAAGCTTAAGAACAAACATTCCTAAACTCATATTTGACAGAAAAGAAAAAAAACATTAATTTTGGAAATCTTATAGTTCATAAAATTCCTGCAAACTAAATGATGAGATTTTTCTTTTTTTACACAATGGCCCACCTGAACATGCAAAACTGGCTTGGTCTCCACATATGTTTCAAATTTAATAACTACGTAAAACTGTGCTGCCAGATCAAGAGCCTTGTGTCCAAAGAGCATTACCACTGTTTTGCTTGTCTTAATAAACATTAAAAAATGTATTCAGTTATATCATGTCAGTTGTGCTGTATTGCAATAATATGTCCATCTCATTATAAGCAGCAATTTATTATTTAAATAACTGACCTTATGTCTTTTAGAGTAAAAAAAAAAAAAGGGAGGAATATTTGTAATGGAAGTTTGTTTGTTTGTTTCTTTTTGCTTTTCCCGGTTAGGGGTCGCCACAGCGGAACTCCGGTCCACTAATGATTGGCAGTAGATTTTTATGTGCTGGCTTGCTGGGCCTAACGCACAACCTTCAACAAAGGAATGCCCATTCACGCATGTCGACACACAGAAGACACTAAATGAGAATCGAACGGGCAACGTCTGTGAGGCGACAATGCTACCGCAGCACCACCACCGCAGTATATTTTCAAATTACATCATTACTTAAAAAGTAGTTTTATAATGCATTTGAGTGGTCAGAGTTGCATGTCTCATGACACACTAGTTTAGCAAGAATTTATTGTGCACTCATTATTGCTTACAGTTTTGTAATCTCAGACTGAATTCTTTAAAACTGCAGTCATATTATTTGTGTGCGTCTCTCTGCTTCAGGTAGCAGAAAGGCCAATAAGGCCTTCATTTATGATAGCACAAGTTCCATGACCAAGGACTATTAGATCTACAGAAAATGTGCAGTGACACCTGCTGTTTTAATGCAGCTATCTAGTTCATCACCTAATGCATCTTTTATATAAGGCCAGAAGTTTAATATCACCTGTTAGTAATGTTTGCTTGCAATATGCATAGTAGAGTTGAAATGTGAATTTTCAAATGTCTAATAATTCTACATGCTTACATATGTACTCTAACTTGTCTTGGGTACAAATTCAGTGTTTCTGCGAGACTAAATGTCATATATTATTTCATTAAATATGTACTTCAAGTGCATCACACACTGGTTTATTTGAGATAAAACCTAAGACAAACTGTCCAAAATGTTAAGAACATTTAATGCAAAAAAAAAAATAAAATATTTACTTTCTTAGAAAAATTATAACCAATTAAAAGCAAAATCTTTGTAATAATCAGAAAACTTTAAGATAATATAAGCCCAGCCTGTTACAACTAGCCATAAAATAGTCAAAGGTTCAGACTGCTAGTTAAGCGTTCTTTCAAAATTACATGTTGTTGTCGTGTCTTTCGGCTTATCCCGGTTAGGGGTCGTCACAGCGGAACTCCGGTCCGCTAATGTTTGGTAATGGATTATTACGTGCCGAGTTACCAGCCCTGATGCACAACCTTCAACGAAGGCATGCCCATTCACGCATGCCTCCACACAGAAGATGCTCTAGCTGAGAATCGAATGGGACAACGTTTTGCTGTGAGACGACAACGCTACCGCAGCACCACTACCGCGGGGCTCTTTCAAAATTACATGCAGTACTGAAATGATGCCTTCCTATTTGCAAATAGGAAAACAGAAAGTCAAAGTGTTGTTTCTTAACATTATCATTTCCATGACAATACTTAGGATTGACTGCACTTAGATTTTGAGAGAGGAAACAGTTGAAAGGCATTATAACAAAAAGTATATTGTCACATTTGCGTGACTTATTTTTACTCTAAATGATGTTGTGCTTAAGGTGCCAATCAGGCTTTTCAGCCATTAGTGAACTTTTGTTTTTTTTCTTTAAGGAGAAATATTCCTCATGGAATTCCTTCTCCCTGCAATGATGCCACTGAAGATTAAGTGTGATCTTTAACGTCAGTGACATCAATTCAGGGAAAAATGAGAAATGTGTCCATAGATTTTAATTAAACTCAATCTACCACTGCCTGACAAGACATCACCAAGGAAATCTTTGGGCCAAAGTTTCAGTAAAACGTTTATGAAGCTTTTTATTTAAAATAAATGGCCCAAATAAATTAGGTTTGGCTAAGGCAAAATGCATTGTGACACTTTACTCACCAAATGCCTTGATGCAGTATTAAAGTGTGGCAATACACTTTAACACACCCAGCTAATGCTAAAGCGGATGGAGTTAGTGGGGCATACATTAATAGGATGGTTAATGTTATTAAAATAACGGTTGCCTCTAAACTTTTGTAAGTTTTTGCATACTTCCACAAGAATGAGGATTTTTAATAGAGTTAGGATTTCTAACAGGAATAATTTTATCTGGAGAAGAAAGGTCCAAGAAAAGGGATAAGTAAATGGAGACAGAGGGAAAGATTGGGGGCATTGCACCTGTGTATGTTTGTATGCTGGCATATTTTATGGTGTGTTGGTGAAAGGCAAGACAACACTAGACATTTTAGGGTGGTAATTTGAGCGTGTCAAAAGGGGAAGAGCAAGATGTCTGCTGAAGAGAAGGTGCAAGAAAACAGGGCAAGGTGAATCATACTTGATTAACAAAGAGGAAGATTTATACACAAAAACACAAGTGTTTGTGAAGAAGATATAGAGAATGAATGTCTTTATGGGAAGAAACTGGTGTAAAAAATCTAGGGATAAACAACTTTGAGAATGGAATTGCAGCACTGAAGGCCAGGTGATGTATAGGGAATGAGGTAAATGGAAATGGAGACTAGGAAAGGATAAGAAAATAGGAGCTCAAAAACAGAGAATGGATAAGTTATTATCTGTGAAAAAGTATGTAGGAGAGTACAGGTCATAGACAGAAAATAAGAAAAACCATGAATGTCAACTGGTAGTTTCCAATAGGGGAGTGGTCCCACTTGAAAAGCAGACTTGGGGAGGGGTAATACTGGTATTATATCATTTAAGGACATGGGATCTGGGAACATATGTAGACAGCAATCTGACCTTTGACCAACATACAACTAAGATAAGAAAATCATTCTATGTTGCCCAACCTATGGGCAAGGGTATGGCATCCAAGTTCAAGAAAGTTATAGTACCACTCTACTCTGCCCCCATCAGACCCATCATTGAATATAATGCTCAGTTTGGCATATATCTAACCAGAGACTTGCAACAGTTGGAACGCCCACAAAGTTTCTCACCTAGAGAATTCAGGTCATGAATAACCTGTCCTACACTGAAGTCTTTATCTCAGCATTCAGTCTCCTACAAGGCTGCTGAGAGAGAGAGATCTTTTTCTGGCTTACAAGGCTTCCTCAGACCCAGCCCTGATGGATCTGTTGCACATGTGCAAAACAAACACAAGAAACATTAGATCCAGGGGTCTGAATTTCGCTTGTGACAAACAGAATGTGCTGGGCAGACAGGTATGTCTCCCATAGGCACTATGGAATAGGCTCCCATCCTTGTAAAACAGAGGTCAGCCCTGACCCTATTCAAACAAGACCTTGACAATTGGAGGGGAAATCATAAATCTACCCCTTCCCTGTTCTGGCCTCCATGTCCCTTACGAACAGAGACCATCAATAAGAAAAAGTATTATCCTAACACCCCCCTACACATCCTTTACTTGCCTACAAACATGCCTCCCATATAATACTTGGGGCCCAAAAGTTTGGAATGTGTTGCCAGGCTTGTAAGGGAACTAGCGTGAGTGAGAAAATCTAGGCTAAAACAAGAATCACAGGACAGGACCAAAAAATAAGACCATTACACAGATGGTATGCGAGTTCAGGCTAGATTAAAAGGCTACAAAAAATAAGAACGTAGAAGGAAACATCTGAAGAACAATGGAAGAATATGGAGGGCATTGTTAGTTGGCAGAGTCAATACAATTGTACAGGTGCTTGTATAACTCAGCATAGGTGTCTCTTCCATCAGTGGGGGGAGGGGCTATGAAGCTATTTATGATGTCACGCAAGAGGCTGTAATTGACCTTGGAGACGTTTTTTTTAGTCTAGTTGTTAATAACACAACCCCCCTACTCCCCCGTTAGCGTTACTTCTAGCAAGACTAATTTGTGGTAAGATCTCACCAGAGATTGACACACATTTGGGGTGGTTCAGTCATTCCCCCATGTTGGTGAGCACCAGATCCAGGATGTTTGAGCCCTTGTGGGTGTGTCAACCAGCTGATCCAGTGCATTGGAGTTAATGAAGTCCAGGAACCTTAGGGCAAGTTAATTAGAACACGTATAATTTACCCAGTCAATGGATGGGTAATTAAAGTCACCCAAAACCAGGGCGCTTGTTTGCATCTTGATTGACTCAAGTAGATCCAAGAAGGCAGAGTAGACGTCCTAATTCATGGAGGGGGTCGTATACTTGACAATGACCTGAGGAGGGATCTTGCATATAGTCAATTGAACCTGAAGTAATTCAAGGGAATTGTGCTGTTTAACTCATCTTTAATGAATATTGATACACCACCTCCTTTAGGTTCTCACACCTTCAGTTTGTGGTCCGAACATCTGGAAAGAAATGTAACCTGGTATAGCTGCATTGCTCTCCACAGCCTTAACCAAGGTCTCAGTGACTGCACAAAAGTCCACATCTTCCAAGGTAAGCAGGAGCTTCCAGTGAGTGCAATTTCTGGTTTAGACTCCTAGTGTTTTGCAGCATAACCTTGAGGTTGTTTTTAGTGGATATTTTTATGTCAGGAATTTTGTTCTTGTGACATTGCCTAAAAAAAGGCACTATGGGGGTGGCAACAGCCTTAGCCAGTAACTGAAATCCCAGGGGTAACAGATGAAGACCATCTCTGGCAAAGCATTGAGCTCTGTCGACCTTGTCATCCCAGGTTGCCAGATACTGGATCCCCCTTGAAATAAAAATCCAGTTGATGAATGCCTGCAGAAACGCATGATAAAGCAACTTCTCCCATAGCCAACTCCAATTTAGTGTATCAAAAGCTTTGCAAAAATCAATTAGTAGGACCCTCTCCATCCCCATTACTTTTTTTTAAGCAAAGCTGAATATTTATCCAGGTTCTTATAGCATCAGGCCCACATATCCTCTTTAATAAATCCTAGGTGATTCTTAGAAATCAACTCTGGTATAATCTGTCATCACCTTAGAAATAATTTTTTAGTTCCGCTTCCAATAGATATTGGTCTATAGCTAGCAGATGACTGGAGATCATTATTAGGTTTTAAGGAACACCATTACTTTCCAAGTGAACATATGGGAAAGCACCCAGAAGTAATGACTTGCTCATACACCCACAACAACAGTAGACTTCGTATAAATTCAAAGGCTTTGAAAAAGTCAAAGGTCAAGCCAACTCAGGCCTAGCACCTTACCCTTGGTATATTGTCAACTGCTGTCTCCTGTTTTGTAATATTTTTTAACAAGGGCTCCCATGACTTCATTATGTTCTCGTGGCGGCAGAATATGAAAAAGCTGGAAGCTGTTCTGGTTATTAACATTAGAACGTGATGCTGACTGTGCAAATTCCTGTGGAAGATAATTAACTTGCACTGGTTCAGTACGGAGTTTGTCATTCTGATCTTTCAAAACTGTGATACCAGACTTTTAGACATTTCCCTATATTTTCCTGCAATCATTTTGTTAGTGGTCATTCCTACAGTCCAGTTCAATAATTTCTCTCTCTCACATTTTTCACGGAGACTTTGACACTGTATATTTGTTAACTGAAGTTTAGTGGTTTTTATTTGCCATATCGACGCTTTACTACTGCAACTCATTAACGTGTACTCATGTTCTAAGCTGGCAAGCCTATCAGTGAGCAATTCATCTGTGTGCACATAGCAGACCATTATTTAAATGTCACCCATTGTTCAAACTCTTGGCACTTCCCTTTAAGGCATTCCCAACTGGCAAAATTATCCTCCAGGTGCTCTGTTGAAGCCTAACGAGGATATTAACACTTCTAATTGTGCTTTAGTTTCTACCCAATACAATAGGATGGCGTCAAATGTCCATCGGTGGTAGAAAGGAATCCAAATTTTCAAAACTAGCTGCATGGTAACCGTGGCATGATCTGATAGGGAATTAAACAGTATAGGGATATACACTACCCTTTCTGGTATGGGCCTGTTTACAAGCTAGTAATTCAACCTACCTGCTGCATTATTAGCACTAAAAATACAAGGTAAGCTAAAGACATAGGACTGCATTCACGGTAGACATCTAAAGGTTGTAGCTCATTCATCAAGCTATTTAATGCCCTAGCAGTTTTGGGAAGACTGATATTCCCCTCTAGGGAGTCTATTTAATATATACCACATTAAAAATAACCCCAGATTAACAAACCAAACCCTAACTCAGATAGAGAATATAAATACCACGGAGTTCCAATAAGTGCTCCAATACCACTGTAGTATACTGTCACAAATTCCGTTGTAATACCATGAACCAACTTGCTAAATAATTTCACAGAAAAACGTCCCAAACAGTTCACCAACACGAATGGAATAAAACCAAACCAGTTTTATTAACGATAGCACTCAAAAGATGCTGGATGACCTCAGCGTCTTATGCCAAAATGTGAGAACAATTAATAACACTGAAAAACATAGAACAATGAAATAAAAAACGCTGTATATTGAATACTGCGGACAATATTTAAATTTAGGTTAAGCGCTTTCACCCATATCGTATGGGCTTTTTCAGACCACCATTAAATTGAACTGTCTGCCTTATAAAACTTCCAAGGTGCCAAATTTGAATTTAACTGTTCAAATATTTAAAGAAACACTACATTGTAATGTCAATTCAAATTCTAAACTATGCTGCCCATAGCATTTGTTGCCTTATTATTGCCTTTATAACTGAATAGTCCGCTTAAACGCAATCAACTAAAATAAAATATAAAGTGCAATGCATCTATAAAATACACAATTTGTATAGTATAATAATTGTCAGCTTTTTTCTTATGACATCATTACTACTACATAAATTAAATTATGAATATGAATATAAGTATAAATATCCATCAAATACATATATACCTATCACACTTCCTACACTAGAAGAACCCTCCATCCTATTCTGTAACTCAAAAGATATCTGAATTATGTATGTAATATAAATAAATATGTATATATAATATACACAGATTAGAAATGCGTGAGCATCTCTAATTGATAGATTTAACAGTTTAAACAACATAGATCAACAAAGATGGAAAACTACCAAAAACAACCATATATGCTGTAATAAAAAGTGTAATTAGAAAATACACTTGTAACAAAAATAGTTGTTTATAACAGAATAAAAACACAAATATGATGAAAACTGACAAAAATATTATTCCCTTTCATACTGCTGTCAAAGTGTGTCAGTAAAGCCTAATTGTGTTGTATAATGTCTCAAAGCCTATTTGTATAAGATGATAATATATAAATTATGTATATTATAAATTATAAGCTATAAATTTAACTCAAGAATAGCTTTCATAGAAATGCTATCATTGAGTCCCGGAGGTGTAGTGGCATCTGTGAATAACTGCCGCCATACTTCATGATAGTTCAATAATTTTTTGTTATCTCTACCTCTGGCATCAAACCTAATATCTAATAAAGCAAATTTGAACTGATGTTTTGGACCATTCTGATCAATATGCTTAAATAAGGCACTTTTCTTGTCCATTTTCCTTAGAAGTGTGTTCATAAATACATTTTTTTTAGGCTTCTTTCCATTTTCCCCGCATAGTAACAAACACTCTTGACAGATAGCAATATACACAACCATCTTAGAGTTACAATTCCCCTTAATTAACCTTCTTCTTGGTCTAAATATATTGTTTAAAATAATTTATTTTTTCTCTAAAATATAACATTGGTTGCATGATCCACATTTGGTGGTGTGTTGATCTATATCCTTTCTTTTTTCTTCTCTTAGTGTACTACCTTTTTCTAGATACTTTTTAATGTTCGCTCCCATTTTATAAACTATTCCTGGTTTATCCCCTACTATATTCCTTACAGTCTCATCACTGGTCAATAAATACCAATAATTCTTTATAATTTGTGTCACATCATCTGATCTTGGACTGTATAACAAAATTAAAGCTCTTTGATGGTATCCTTCAGTATTGCCTTTGGTCAGATGTTTACCAATTTGCGTATTCCACTTCATTACCTAAACCTAACAAAGGTTTATAGGTGGTGCCCCATGAAACTCCGTGGTATTTATATTCTCAGTTCCTTTACTGGAGATTATTACCTAACTCAGATAGAGTTTATACCTTTCTGAAACTTGACCAGAACACTGGTGTCATCCACATTTGGGCCATAGTAGTCCACAGCAGCTAATGTGTTAAACCCCACCTGAACCTACAGAATAACTCATCTGCCCCTATCATTAGTGATGGTCAAGGTGACAGGTGTGATGCAGCAAAATGACTATGCTTAGAAGTGAAAGCACAGGAGAGAAGATATGGTTTGCCTTTCCATCTGGGAAAAGCATGACTGGCACTTTTTTTTAATCTTGGTTTCCTGCAAAAAGGCAACCTTAATATTTGAATGTTAAATCATAAAACATGGCATCAACATTTAATGCTGTAAAGACCTCTTTAATATTCCAAGATATGCATCTGACTTTTTGATAGTCAGAGATGTGCGTCATGTTACGATCACTTTTCCTATACAACTCCACCAACCTAATAGTGGATATAAGATAACACAACTAGAATAAAAAATGTAACACGCAGTAAAAATTTCAATAATATAAAAAGAGAATAAGTTGGCCACTAAAAATCAATAAGCTGAAAGCATAAATTAACCTGGTACAACAAAGACGGTTAAAGGCATATCACAGTAGAGAAAGAGCTAGAACTAAATTTTGCTGTACATCCTACTCTGTGCCAGAGTAACACCATTATAGTCTGCAAGCCCTCCATAGACCAATTAAGATATCCAGATTAAGCAAATGTCAGTGCAACTGCGAACCCAGATACCAACTAGTGTGCTGTATTTAGTAAGCAAAGTTACATACATGTCAAATCTTAAAAACAAACACAGACACAAAACATTTACCGAGTAAGTCTATACAGTGTTCTCATCCCCATTCAAACTCAAATGCCACAGTACAGACAGAAAGGTGTTACCCAAGCCAAATGTATGAACATCACAGAATGCAATACAAGACCAGGTGGGCCAAGGAACTTAACACACATTTTCTATTCAGGTAAGTACTTGTACTGCTGCTGACTCTGTCATAGTATCCATTGAGAGGTAGACATCCACACTGTCACTACACAAACCTTTCATCTAAGCTTGCTTTTGATGGTTATATACATCCTGATCCTGAACACTCTCTACACTCTTGCAAACTGTAGTACCTCAGCTACCCCTAGTCTTCCTCTTCCAGTCAACCACCGTAATTGGTCTACGTCGATGAATGAACTTGAATCTTAGGAGCATCTACAATAAACTACCAGAGTTACATGCATATATAGTTTCATATAGCCCTGATATACTAATAGCCACAGAATCGTGGCTAACACCACGTAGTAAAGACCAGGAAATTCTCCCTCCATGCTAGATCAGCATTAGAAATTACTGCCAGCATAAGAAAGCTGGTGGCTTGACTATGATGTAAAAAAATCAATTTGAAATCACTTCCTATCCCCTCACCCACCCCAACTTTCCCAATGCTGAAATAATAATCTCACTCCTGTACATCAATAAACACAAAAGCATATGCATTGCTGCCATCTATATTCCTCCTGGAAACAACATCCAATTACTAGAAGAAATCCTGTATTGGATCTCTCATATCAACAAGGAAACCATCATTATTGGTGACTTTAGACTACATTCTTATCAGATTTGACTCTCCCACACACTCCCATTAATCTCTTTGCTTTTACCCAAGTCATCATTACTGCTAATCGACTAGACAAATGCAGCAATGGGAAGCCTACATTAGACTGGATCCTCTACACCCCTAACAGAATTAACACTGCTGGCTGCCTACCCAACACCATCAGTGACCATGTACAGACCTTTGCCATGAGACAATCTAATCATGTACATAAACACAATCTATAATATGTGTACACTATCTTCCTTCAATAATGACACCTTCATTAGCTACCTCAACAAATGCATCTGGAATATTCTAAAATACTTATCCCTAGATGATGCTATAACTCATTTTAACACATTCCTTAATTTATTAAATGAAGTAGCTCCCATCAGATCAAAACAAATCACAGCAAGCCCCACCACCATGGGTCACAAGAGAAACCAGGCAACTCATGCAAAACACAGATAAAGCATGGAAAGCATACATGGTCTACTGACAAAGCACCACAAAACTGACAATATTTTAGACATCTTGGGAACCTTTCCAAACAAAAAATGAGATCAAACAAAACTGAACACTCTTCCAAGTTAACCACCAACAGAACCTCAAGCTTTTCTGGAACACAGTAAAAAAAAACTATTACAACCAGGCCGAATTGCAATGCCTTCACCAACTACCACAAATATTTCTATAGCTACCCAATTTAATAAACTCTGCCCTCCCTGATTAAACCACCCACCAGCATCACTATCCCAAAAAGTACTAATCACCAATAAAAATCCTTTCTCCCTTCATCTAGTAACTATCTCTATCAAAACCACCTCCTGAAACTAAAAAAGTCTACTCCGGCTGCTGACATTCTGCCACCAGAATATCTCAGTATCTCTGCAGATGCTATAGCATACCCTGTGTGTATACTCAAACTGATCAATTACAGAAAGCTATGTCCTTGCCATCTGGAATAACTCCCACACCATACACTACATACAGGGGGAACCATCCATAGATCTCTTCCATTACTAACAAATAGCCATTCTACCCTCCCCCCTTCAAAATATTAGAAAAATGCATTCATTCATTCACAAATCCTTTCCCATCTTCAGAATAACAATCTCCTCTCTAATACTCAACATGGCTTCCGACTTCACCACACCGCCACCACTACTACTCTGCTCAGTTTTACCGAAATCATACACTCGATTTGCTTCTTATTTGTTATTTACTCCAGTAGAAACACCAGCAACCTAGTAACCTCCCTCTTCTTAGACATGTCAAAGCATTTGGCAATTTCACACCAATGCCTGCTCCAAAAAATATTTTCCCTAGGACTCTCCCATTCATCCCTTTGCAGATTTCAGTTATCTCACAAATAGAGTCCAAGCTGTAAAAACAAGATCTCTCCCCTTTCAGTCTGACTCTATTGGTGTACCTCAGTAATCTATTCCAGGCCCTTTACTACTCAATATATTCACTAACCATCTTCACAAAGCCACCAAAGAAGCCGCCATGGTACAATACACAAATGATGCCATGCACATATGCTCTACACCAAGTCTACCGCTACTCCACAAGATGACACAGGACTCCTTTTCCTCAGTTATTTATTTATTATTTTATTTATTTTAGAGACCTAGCTAGATGACTACAAACTACTTTTAAATGTTAAAACAAAAAATTGATGCTGTTTTTACCCAAATGTCCGTCGGCACAGAAACAATACTTCAACATCACATCAGCAAATCAATACCTCAACTAAAACAGTTTCCTACACAAAGCTACTTGGTGTCTTACTTGCTGATAACATAAAATATGGTCAACATATCACTCAAGCTAGTAATAAAACACACCAAATATTAGGCTTCCTCTACAGAAACAAACCTTTTGTGATGGACTCTTCTAGGAATTCCTTAGCAACATCTTATCTTCTCCCTTCTTTTTCTCTGTGGAGCACCCATCCTAATTAACCTTCACACCACCTTAAAAAATAAACTAGAGGTATACAATTAAATAGTTACATTTACATCCAGCTTGCCAAACAATTCACACCACTGCCTAGCACTGAAGCACCTACACTGGCTCGAACTACCTAATTAAATTTCCTACTCCCAACTGCTTACTGTCCACAAAATAATACACAAATCTGACGTCTGCCCATCTCTACAAAACATCCTCAAACACTACTTCTCTCCTAGGAATTTCCACTCACAGACCAAATTTCTTCTGACCATGACTAAGTCTCAGAAGAATGCAGGTGACTCACTTTACTCAACCTATGTTGTTAAGTACTGGAACTACATCCCACCCACCCTAAAACAAGACATTACCACACGTTTCAAACACAACCTAAAGCACCCCACAACTGCCACATGGCTACGCTCATGCTCCCCATCCTAACTAAACCCACCATTTTTCTGTTGGTTTTCCATTGCCAATCTTTCTTTCACCTTTCCTACCCCTGTCTCTCTCTTTCACCCCCACTACTGCTTCTCCAACTTACATCTGCAATTCTCTCCTACTAATACCCCCTTCCTTACCTTGTCATCTTACCTAATTACTGTTAACTCAATCTCTCCAACATCAGAATGTTTGCTACTTATGTTTTTCTTGGTTTCTGCTTATATGTTTCCTCCTCATCATCTTTTTCTGTTCCCGCTCTAGCGACATCCTACCTCATTAAAATCAATATACATATACTGAACCTATGTGCATTATCATTGCTCTTGCATCTCCAGCTATTACATGTTAACAAGTCTCTGACTTGTAGAAAGTACAATTTCAAAAATATGATAAATATTTTTACCATTTGTCTCAATACTACTGGCAAAGTGATGCTTAAAATGCTTAATTTTTGTTGTTGTTCATTGTGAATATGTATTTTATGGGGAGCTTTTCTTCGTGGGCCTCTGCTGAAAAATGGGACCTGTGCTCAGTTGGACTTTCCCAGTAAACAAAAGACAATGAATAAATAATCACTCCAAGACTGTTACATTTTAGTTATTTTCTCTGGGGATCTCTCAGCTGAAGAGAAACTTGTTTTGCCATTATTTATGCTTCCTGTTAGATTCCCTTTATAGCCCAGACATTGAAAATGGATTGATTTGATGAATATCCTGCCTTCAGGGAAGGTCATGGTGGATCCAAAGATTCGCCACAGAACCTTTTCAAGCACCGCTCTCTTCTTGTCTCTTCCTTAAACTTTATGGTTTTGATGGGAATTTGAGTTTGATCTTTCATTCTTCCTCCACTTATGGCTCACACTTTATGTTAGTGACCTTAGCACAAGAGCATGGAGACTGATAACGGATCTGTAAAAAGCGTCCTTTTCTATGGGTGTGGAGGGCAAATTGTAGAGACCCCTTAATAACTGACAATGTTGCCAAGATCCTTGAAAGTCTACAGAAATGTCACCATTTTTTTTGTGATACAAGGAGGCAGTATACTCCGGGATGAATTTAACATTACACCCAGCCCAGCTATTTCAAAGTGGTTAGGATAGCTTCCCATTTGTTAAAGTCAAGGGATTTAAAAATGAAATGCCTTGGCTGATTAAGCTTTTGATTTTTACTATTAATCCAGTGAGCTTTCTTCATAATGGGTGGATGCAGGGTATTAAACAATATGGCCACCTCTTTCTTCGTGGACTGTAGTAGGTTGTTGCCCTCCACTCCTTCAGGCAGACCTATTACCCAAAGCTGCTGCACCTTCCAGATTTTCTAAATAATTGATCTTCAGTATAAAGTGTTCCTTGCTTACTATTAAATCTTGTAGCTAGCTACAGTGGGGTCCAGTGATCGACTGTTGATCGGGTAACATTACATTCTGTTGGGTGATAATGGTTTCTAAACTCTGCAGCTTAGATTTGTGAACAGCAGTTGCTGTACATCCATCACTGTGAAGTTCAATAGATTGGTGACAGGGGTGGCACAAGTTGCCTCAAGTTCTTTCATTACCTTATTATCACTGTTTGCCATTTTGTCTTATAGAAGGGTTGCCAGAGATAACCAGATGACCTTAAAAATAACTAACTTATTAAATGATTATCATGTTTGTGGGCCAAGGAAAAAATACAGACCTGACAGAACACCTTTAGGAGCTGCAGGCTCCTTTTACTACAGACCAATGTGAAACAGCCACACAGCTGCAACACAAGTGCAGCAGTGGCAAAAGGGAGTAGACAGAGGCACTTCTGATGTTCTCCTCCATGGGCAATCCGGTGTGCAGCCCATCTTTATTCTTTTGATTGATAGTTACAGGATCATGTACAAGGGCTTTTTTATGCCCTCCAATACATTCTCATGGATTTCCCATTTCAATAAGCTTTTCTTTCAAAACATTCTTTTAACTTTGCAATATATCAGGTTCAGTAGTCGAAGCTTTCACTCATTTGGTAGGATTAAGTTTCTCTTTGCTTGATGATATACCATGCCAAAGTCAAATTGTTTGGTAGAAAGCTATCACACTCAGGGGAAGACTGTCCAGAAACTCCTGCAGTGCTAGCAGGAAGGCCTCATCACCAGGATAATGATATGCAGTTGGGCCTCTTTGTTGGATCCACATTTCCTGCCATAGATAATGCTCCCCCACCCCAATGCATATGCATCCATGGCAACCGTGATGGGTCGTGCTGATAGCAGGTTTATCAGCTGGACCCACCCAGGAAGAGCAGCTCTGCCAAGTTCTAGACAGTCTGATCATATGGGATATTGGATCTTGGATATGCGATCATTGCACTCATCATCCACTGAAAAACTCTCATGAAGTGTCTGAGTTGTGTTAATCCTAAGACTCAAACAAAGGTTGCTGTGGCTATATGTTGACCAAGTCAAATTTTGATTGCTTCTTGAATTGACTGAAGCTTGCCTATGAAAAGATTTGTCACCACTGCTCCAGATAGCACCCACCAATTTTCTAAATTGGGTCTAACTGTGACTTTTGTAGGTTGACAGAGATGCCCAAGGACAGGAATAACTGCAGAAAGTAGTCCATTGCTCTGATATGAGACTCCTCTGAAGTTGTGGCCATCAGCCAATTGTCCACACAAATTTTTATCCCTAGCAGTCTGAGATAAGCTGCTACTGGAGGCATGCATTAGGTAAACACTCTGGGGACTCCGATGAGTCAAAAGAGTAGAGCTTAGAAATGGTAATGAGTGACTCTCACACTTGCAAGAATGAATCTCCTACACTCCTTGGCAACCTTTACATGAAGGTAGGGGTTATTCGGTGCCCAAGTGCATCCAGTTTCCTTCCTGAAGACAAGGATTACCTGAATCATGACCATATGAAAAGTAGTTTTCTTAATTTCATTTAAGTGATTGATGTCCAGTATTTGCCTGAGGTCCTTTGTCTTCTTCAAAACTAAGAACCACCTTAAATAAAACCCAGATCTTTTTTGGTTTGGTGGGACCTCTTAGATTACTCTTCTCTGTAGTATGGTGAATGCCTCTTGAATTCCCACCATCATTTGATGGAGTGGAATTGTCTGGGAAAGAGAGATGACATCCAAGGTGTCAGTGAAAAGGGTACAGAGTAACTGTAGATATTTCCTTGCTTCAGTTGTCCTGCATTAAAGCCAGACACACTTTTGGATACAAGGAAATTGCCACAAACGCCTCCAAAGTGAGACTGTCAAGCAGGCCTTCAGGGATTCTACTGTCTGTTTCTGAGGAAAAGGCTACAGATCTCCTAGTTCAGTGGACCACCTTTACTCTCTACAGTCAGAGGCTGCTGAAGACCCCACAGTGACTTTGTGGAGCTCTGACTGTGTTGCTCATATCGGGCCTGTTGGGATTTCAGGACCATATGTTCTTTTCACCCTTTTAACTCCTGGTAAAGGGTTATGTTCCCAGTTTCTCAGAGATCCTAATAAGCATTGAGTTTTACCTTTTTGCTCACTTTGTGCAACCAGTCTTTTTTTTTGGAACCATCGTGAGGACAAAAACTTAAAACTCCCTTGAAGTGTTCTACAGATCCAGCTAGCCTCAGCCAGGCCTGTCACCTCATAACATTAACAACCTACTGTCATCACTGCTCTATCTGCAGCATTATGTAATAGGTGCATGGAGACTCTGGTTATAACGTATGTAGTTCCCCACCTGTGACTCCGGTTATTTATTGTAATGGATTGCTCCGATAAACTGCTTGAGGAATATTCTCACTTCCCTTAGCAATTGGTGATTCTGGACTCCTCGTCAGGGGGAAAGGATCTCCTGGGCATGTTCTTTGACTTCTCTTTTTTTGGCAGCTAAAAGAACAATGGAGTTCAAAAGAGGTCCCTTACTCCAGTACAGCCTATTATTGGGAGTCTTAGGAATAACAGTTATGTACTTAACATAACTTGGTATCTGTGTTATCCATAGTCACCATTCATCACATATGGGTCTAGGATCTGCCATCGGATCCGAGCCGGCACACTAGACAACAACTTAGCTCAAACTCCTCCTCTCCCATAATGCTCTGCTACCCTCTAACCCCTCAGATCGAGTTTGTCCTGGAAGACAGACAGAAAGGACTCCCCACCAGACAAGGTCTACCGAGCTCCTGCCAATCCTTCAGGAGGGGGGATGGAGGGTGGGGCCGTGATGAAGGGTGATTACAGATAAGCTATGGTAAGTACATAACTATTAATCTGATGTTATCCTAGTCACCATTCATCACATATAGGTCAGAATCCCCAGTTACCAGATATTCTTGGGTGGTCTCATGGAAGGCCATGCCAAAGAACAGTGGAGCCAAAGGAAGCCCTTCCTCTACAAACTAGGTCAAGTTTGTAATGAGAGATGAAGTTATGTGCTGAAGACCAAGTTGCCACTGTGCCAATGTAATTCAAGGCTGATGAGCTACGAAGGCAGCTGAAGTAGCCACTGACCTGACAGAATGAGCCCTAACTGGTCCAGGCAATGGAGAACCACGGGAGGAGTATATGAAAGAAATGCACTGAGAAAATCACCAAGAAATGGTGATTTTTGAAACAGCTTGGCCTCTCCTGTTGATAGAGAATGCCACAAACAAATGATCAGAGAGGAGAAAGAACTTAGTTCTGCGTAAATAAAAACAAAGCTGTCTGTGAACATCTAAGGTATGTAAAATGTATTCCCCTTTATTGGCATAATTAGGAAAGAACACTGGAGTGGGATAGACTGATTAATGTTTGCTTCAGTGGCTACTTTAGGCATACTGGAAGGGTTGGGTCGCAAGGCCACTCTATCTTTATGAAATATCAAATAAGGAGGCCTAATACTAAGAACCTGCAATTCTGAAACTTTTTTGGCTGAAGTTATTGCCACCAAAAGGGCAGTCTTCCAAGAAAGAAATTTGAAATCACAGGCTGCAGCAGGCTTGAAAGGGGGTCTAATTAGAGACTGTATCACCAAAGCAAGATCCCACAGTGGAAAAGGATCCGTAAGGGAAGGACGCATCAAAGAAAATACTTTCAAAAAGGCTTTGCAGAGGTGAGAAGAAAATGTAGGTTCATTATTGAGATGAAAATTAGAAATTGCTGCCAACTGGACTTTGATGGTGGAGAAACTAGCGCTCTTCTGAAAAAGGGAAGTCAGGAAAAAAAGAATGTCAGAAATAGGGGCTGAAGAAGGATCTAGAGTCCAGCCTTTAGCCCAGATAGAGAATCTCTTCCACTTACTTTGGTAAATTCTCTTGGTAGACAATTTCTGAGAAGCAAGAATAATGTCCTTCACAGGGGACGCAAGCCTGGACTTCGCAATAATTACTTGAATTGGACAAACCAAGCTGTCAGACAGAGGGTCTATAAATTTGGAAGTGGACAGAGAGATGGATGGGAGTCTGAAGTACTCTCAGAATTAAAGGTAAGGGTGGGAAGGCATAAGGACCTGGAGGCCAGTTGCGAGTCAGAGCATCCCTGGGGGACTCTTCTCCAGGGGATCAGGGAAAAGTAATTGCTGCATTTGTGGTTGAGAGGGGAAGCAAACAGATTGCAGCTTGGTTGACTCCACCGATGGAAGATCTGCTTCAGCACGAACAGATTCAAGGACCATTCATGAGGGGTCAGAATAGCCATGCTCAGCTTGTCTGCCAGTAAGTTGGATGCTCCGGGAAAGTGTGTTGCAAGGAGAAAGCGCCCTAAGGACATCGCCCACTCCCAAACTCTCATGTCTTAGCAACAAAGCAGATACAAATGTGTGCCCCCTTGCTTATGTACCATACAACAGCCATGTTTGTCTGTGTGAACTGCTATCGCCCCTAGAGGAAGGCAGTGCTGACATGCTTGCAACAAGAGAAGAACTGCTCTCATTTCCAGGACATTTATGTGCAGTTTGGTCTCTGACTGGGATCACGTCCCTTGGACAGTCTTCCACTGAAAATGCCCCCCCCCCCCACCACAGTAGGAAAAGGTCTGTGGTCACCATGGCTGTAGGAACTGGGGAGAAAAGGGCCTGCCCGCCAGGAGGTCCGGAGAGTACATCCACCACAAAAGATGTTTCAGACATATTGCAGTGAGTCACATGGGGACAGAGGGTGGGAAAGAGGGGACTACTAAAATGCCTGGGGTCCACTGCAGTACTCTCATGCAATACTTGGACATCAGAACCAGACAAATGGCAGCTGCCATAGAACCTAGAGCCCTTAGAATGAAAGACAATGGATGTCGAGTTTGCTCCAGAAGGGACTGATTGTGAGACCAAACAAGAAGGGCGCTCCGGAAGGGGAGAGTTGCAATTTCCGAGATCGTGTCCAAATGAGCACCTATAAATTCCAGTTGTTGAGATGGAGTCAAGGAAGACTTGGCAAGATTCACTGTTATTCCTAACTGGCCAAAGAGATCGAGAAGAAAGCATGCGTTCTCCACCAGTTGATGCTGTGTGGGAGCTGTAAGGAGCCAATCGTCAAGACAGGAGAACACCTGGAATCCCTGCAGCCCGAGATGAGCAGCCACCACTACCATGCATTTGGTGAACACTCAGGGGGCTGTGGCGAGTCCCAAGGACAGGGCCCTGAACTGGAAGTGATTGGCGCCTAGGTGAAAGTGCACCACCTGTCTATTTTGATATAATAGTACACATCCTGGAGATCCACAGAGCACATCCAGTCATTCTTGTGCAGAAGAGGCACAATGGACTCTACAGTGACCATATGAAACTGACTTCTTGACTGATCGGTTTAACTGACGGAGGTCCAGAATAGGATGAAGGTTCCCCCATTTTCTTGGGTACCAAAAAGAAGCAGGAGTAAGATCTGGATACTCTCTGTCCTGTGGGGACCTTTCGGATGGCTCTTTTTTGGATGAGGTTGGTCACCTCTAGACGGGTTAACTCTCGCTGACTAGGTGGCACGTCTGGGAGAGTTCTGCATCTTGGTGGAGGGGGAGGGTCTGAAAAGAGAATGCAGTAGCCCGTAGATATGATTCTTAGCACCCATTGAACATTTATGATGTTTGCCGAGGCTAAAGGGTGCAAAAACCAACCCCTAACTACCTACAGGAAGGGACAGTTGGGCAACACCTCAAGGGCGCTGGAAGGGTTTCTCAGAGAACAGTTCCCTGAAACCCTGGTTTTGCAGGCCTCCTTTGCCCCTCAGGTGGCATCAACCATTGAAACCTCTCCCCCATCCCCTAGAAGAGGAATCTTCTTCAGGCTCCTGAAGGGAAGACTGTGACTTGCGGAACCACATTTTTTTATTCCCCTTTTAGGTCTTGGAGAAAGACCTTTGGGAGTAGAAAATTTGATCCCTACAGCCAACAGCGCCTTCCCCTCTTTCTCACTGCAGGTCAAAGTTTCCTTAACACTTGGTCCAAAGAGAGTGGAACCATCAAAGGGGCGTTGGTGAATGATGTTTTAAAGGCCTCTGCAAACCCACATAAATGCAGCCAGGCATGACGCCTGATGGCAATGCCTATACCTGCCACCTGTGAAGAACCCTCTGCAGCACTGGATATTAACCTCATGGACGAACTGGCTATTGACGTAAGGGTGGCCAACTTGGGAGAGACATTCTTAAAGTCCTCCGCAGGCATGGACTCAGAGGGAGGTGGTAAGCTCCTTTATCAAATCCCTCTGGAGATGGGTAAAATGAATCACGTAATTCAGTGCTCGCATGCTGAAAGAAGCCGATGTGAATGCCCACTTTCCAAATCTGTTCAATGCTCTCGATTCACGATTGGGAGGATGGACAATTAACTCTGTTCCACCAACTCCTTCTTGGTGGCGGCAGCTACCACAATCGTATCAACTGGAACTGCCTTAGACCAAAAGGATGGGCTTAGAAATTTGTCTGCTCTTCTGGGTACCGGCTCCACTGTATTGGGTTACGTCCAGGTCCTGCCTGCAATAAGGCTGATCAATGGGTCAGCAGGGGGGCACCCAAGAGGTAGATGGGCCCATGCCAAAAGCCTCCAGAACACAGCTTCCTCAGAGGACAGGGGCTGGGCAGATCCATCGCCCTTGGCCTTAAGAATCTCCAGTACGTCTCCAAAGATAGCCGTGTCCTCTGTGAGATACTCAATCAGGGAGTCAAGATGTCTCCTCTTACATACATGTCCTCTTCTGAGTAAGTTCCTCCATGGGAGGCTCGGGGGAAGACTCTGAAGAGGTGGGGCCCCCTATGAGGGTAACTCCCCCGTGGAAGCTAGATCAGCCGGGCTGACCAGGATCAGGATGAGATGGTCTGTTCAAATTCTGGGGCTGGAAAGAAACACAGTGAGCAGGGGGAACTACTCTGGTAGTAGAGAGAGATCTTTCACCTAAAAGTGGAGGGACTGGATGAGGTCTCCTCCCCCTCTCCCGCTGATAACACTACCAACAGAGGAATGGACGGACCCTGCCAGAACCTTCAACCCTCCAGACAGTGCTGGTCCAGAGCCATCAACTGCCAAAGCACCGAGGGGCAGAGTATGGTCTGAAAGGCCTGGACCAGAAACAGCCCCCACGGACTCTGGGGTGACAACTCAGACCAGTGGTCTAACCTGTCCTGGGGGAAGGGGAGTAGAGCTGGCCATAGATTCTGATGGGATAGGGATAGGAGAAGTACCAGTAGCCCCCATTGCCTCCCTGCTGGGTGCTGGTTCCCATGTCTAAATTCTGGGAGGTCAGACGAAGAGAAAGAAGTTGGGGGTAGGAGAAGGTTCCCCAATCCTGTCAGCTGGGGAAGCCAGGAGCCCCAGTCCGATTTGAGCCCTCAAGGACAGCATCATCCTGTCCATATTGGAGTGGAGGATATTCCTGGAGGATTGGGAGGAAACAGAGGACCTAGTCAGAGACCCATGCTGGGACAAGGGCCTTCTTTGCTAGTCCAGTGAGCAGGTCCTGCACGGAGGAGACAATAAATGATCTCCTCCCATAGGATCTGGGGAAAGATCATCCACCAGGATGGGATCTGACATGGGTCTCTGATCTGATGAAACATGAGGGCTCATGGATACAGTTCTCAAACCCTTCAGATCTGAAAGAGTCAGATCCATGGTAGGTCGAAGGAGAAGATTACCTCTCATGGCCAGAGAAGCCCAACTTGGAGGAAGATTCCTTAACAAAGGCGCTCCGATGAACCAGGCCTTTCAGAAGAAGCTTATTATGGTGGTCGACCAGAGCCCTGGGGTTGAATGCAGCACAAATGCATTCAACCTTCAGGTGGCCAGCACCGAGAAAGAGGCACTCCTCTTGCAAGTCGGAAACGGGCATCTTCTGACCACACGTGGAGCATCTCTTGAACCCCAAAAGCTTGTTAGACATGGAAACAACCAAAGCCAAAGGAAAGATCTAGAGAGGAGTTGAGAAAACCAGGCTAGACGTCTAAAACCCTGAGATCTGTCCAGTACCAAAAAAGACTGGAAACAACAGCAACAATAAACTAGTAATAAACTATTAACAAAATATCAATAAAATGTAAATAAAATTATTACAGAACCTAGGAGGCAGCTAGGAAGGGGTTCCTACTCTACCAAATTAAGACAATGGAAAAAGGGAACCAAAAAACAAAAACAACCGATGACCCAACAAACGACCAATGGGAGGGAGAAAAAAACACTACCGGTAACAAAACTGAGAACTAAAACTCAAAAGAAAAGTAAAAAAACTGACAGGAAATCCCAAATAAATGACTACTTACAGAAAAACCATGAGGTGCTGAGCTATCTGTGTCTGATCGACTAAAAGTGGCAAATGAGATCTGAGGGGTTAGAGGACAACAGAGCATTATGGTAGGGGAGGAGCTTGAGATAAGCTGTTGTCTAGTGTGCCGGCTCAGATTTTAGACCCATACATGATGAATGGTGACTAGGATAACATCAGATCCTTTTGTTGCTTTTAGGTATGGGCTCTACTACATCTGGACCAGTCTACATGCAATAGCAAACTAAATCCAACATCTTATCAGGAGGTAGATCCATGCAAATTGATGGTGTGGTCCATCAGAATCCCTTCAAGTAAGGTGGAAGTCAGTAAGGCAGTATCCCCTTTCTCATCATTTCAAGATCTCCCCAAATTTCAGGTCTTCTGGAGGTAAATCAGGGAAAAGTTCCACCCTCAATAAGACAAGCATCTTGGCTGAAATATAATGGAGAGTTCAGGTGTTTGTTCTTACACATCCTGTTCCTAGTCCTCTCAAAAGGAATTTGTCTGAGTAATGCAAAAAGGATGCCTTCCAGGATCATCTGGTTCTCAAAGGACATTTCCATCCTAGGTCCAGTGGGGAAGAATACAGATAGCTAAATGCACCATGCTAGCTGGTGTATGGGGGCAAAGCCAGCATGGTATGCACCTGTTCCCTTACAAGAACCTTAGAGGTCTTCCTCAGTACCATCTTGCCCATCTCTATCAGTGCTCATGGCACTGGTGTTGAGGGCATGAGATGAGTTGACATCAATGTCAACACAAAGGCTATGAACCAGACAGTCCCTGGTACCAGACCTGGTGCTTTCACAGATGAGTGGGTCTTTAGCACTGAGATATCAAATAGTGACTGTGATGAGTCCACAACACACCTGAGAGGATTAGGGTCACTTTTTCTCGGTCAATAGATTGGCACAGATAACCTTGGGCCTAGTGACTCTTGGCACCAAAGGAGGCACTGATATCATAGGTGCCAAGGAAGTCCAAATCATGGCAAAGGTCATGGTCAGACCCAATATTCTTGGTGCCAAAACTGGACCCAGGGGAGGAACCAGAGAAGTGGAGAGCAAGTGATCATCTCTGGCTGTTCTGGTAATACAGATTACCAAGATGATGCCTAACAGCAAATGGGTCTTAAAAAAGGTCATCATCATTTCCCACTCCAAAGGGACTGAAGGACTACGCACCGATCTGGAGGAGTTGACTGAAAGGATAGAAGCCATCCTGGAATAAAAAAAATCTGGATCGCTCATGCTCCAAAGAGAAGCTACCACATCATCTTCTTAGAGCAGAATCAGAAGTGCCCAAAAAAAGAATGGTTGTGTAAAATAACCATAGATGTCCTCTTCTATATACTGCAGCATTCATAACATGAGGGAGTCTGCCTCTGGCTGACTCGTACATCCGGCCAGTATACAAAAGTCTAATGCTACTGTGAGGTATGTGCAATGCTGCACATCAGCAAATATATGTCGGTCACAAAGAGAAGTCAGGTATAAAGCGGGTGTCAGCATGTACCAACCTCAGAGCTGAATGCCACAAAAGCATCAGCTTGATCTTAGGTGAGGAAAACATGCCATCAGGGGCCAGGGCAAGAATCAGAAGGAAGGCAGGGAGGAAGTAATACTGCAGTATATAGTAGAGAACATCTATGGTTATTGGTAAGCCTTTACACAACTATTCTAATGTCCTTTTATTGATATGCTGCAGAATTCATAACATGAGGGAGAGTGCCAAAGATCATGCGGAGGAAGAATTGGGCGGAGCAGGAGAAGCGTTTTCAACAAAACCAAAGCAGAATAGCTCTGGTAAACCCAACCCTGGACCTGGAAATGACATCTAGTTTATAATGTTTAGTGAAGGTATGAACAGAAGACCAGGTAGCTGCCTCCAAGATGGAGCAAGTGTCCGACCCTTTAAAGAAGGGTCTAGAGGACACTGCCCTAGTGAAATGTGCCCTAATAGGAGAGTGGAGATTCTTTACATTGGCTATATCATCATCAGCCCCCTTTTTCTCATTTTTCTACATGGGGTCGGGGTATTGTGTTAACTGTCGCCAACTCTCTTGATTCAGTACCACACTCCTGCCTTCTTCAACACTCATGCCTGACTGTCGCAGCTCTTCTTTCACACAATCCATCTACCTCTTTTGCTGGACATCCTCGCTTCCTTTTACCTTCTTTCTGTCTCTCCCAAATCTTCCTCACCAGATTGTCTACTTTACTACACATGCCCAACCCACCATAATCTGTTCTCTGTGATCTTCCTGTAATTGGAGCTACGTTGGATTCTGCTCTTATGTCCTCGTTTCTTCATCTGTCCCAGTGTCCATCCTACCACCTTTCTCAGGCACTTCATTTCCATCACCTCTAGCATCTTCAACTGTTCTGCCTTTACTGTCCAGGTTTCTGTACCATACAGTAGTACTGGTTGCACCACTGTCTTGTGCACCTTACTTTTCAGCTGCTTTGGCATTCTTCTGTCATAGACTACACCTGATACTCTATGCCAGGTGGCTGCAGCCCCTCTGATTCTAGCTTTGACTTCTTCATTCAGACTACCCTTCTCAACTACCCCCTCCCAGATACTTGAAGCTGTATACCTGTTCCACTATCTTCCCTTCTATCTCTATTCTCAGCTTCTTCTGATTTCCCCAATTTGCTGCCATTACCACAGTCTTATCTGTGCTTAGTTTCATCCCATGTGCCTTCAGATTTGCATTCCATTCTCCTATCCTTTGCTGAAGTTCTAGCTCAGAGTCTGCCTGTACGGCCACATCGTCTGCCTAAAGCAGCTTTATTGATCCGTCCCCTCCAACCTGTTTGCTAATGTAGTCCATCACCAGTATGAACAGCAGTGGGCTCAGAGCTGAACCTTGATGTACATCCACTCCTACTGGGAACCCCTCTGTGAGGCCAAACACTGTTCGTACTTGAGTCATTGGGTCCTTGTACATAGCCTGCACTAATTATACCAATGTTTCTGGGAGAGTACTGCCTGAATCAACTTTCTTGGAACCTTGTCATATGCTTTTTCCAAGTCTAGGAATGCCCAGTTGGACTCTCTCCTCATCTCTAGCTTCTTCTCAAATATTTATCTCAATGCAAACATCGGGTCAATTCTGTTGCATCCTGATCTGAATCCAAACTGCTCATCTCCCATCTTACATTCTGCTACTCTGCGTAGCCTTTTATCAATCACCCTCTCCAAAACTTTCATGCAATGTGATAGGAGTTTGATGCCTCTGTACTGCCCACAGTTGTGGTATCCCCTTTGCTCTTGCATGAGTATGCTTATTCTCCAGTCATCTGGGATACGCCTTTCTCTCCACACTGCTAATAGCAGTGTTCCACTGGCTATATAATAGAAGAAAACAGCTTTTGAAATCCAAGAGGAGATAGTCTGCTTGGAAACAGGTGGCACCAGGGCCCTTGGGTGATAAGAAAACAAACAGGCGTTCCGACTCAAGGATAGGGTTGGTTTTGTTCAAGTAGTATCTGGGTTGCTTGTGCACGTCTGAAGTGTGCATAATCTGCTCACTGGAGGATTAGGGGGAGAGAGAAAAGGTTGGAAGGTTGATAGACTGATTGAGAGATAACTCATTAAGAACTGTGGGCATAAAGGAGGGATTACTGTGTAAATAGACAATATCCCTATGGAAGACTGTGAAGGGGGAGGTAGACATCAGAGCTTGCAACTCAAATACCTTCCTGGCAGAAGTAAATGCCACAAGAAGAACAGTTTTCCAGGTGCAATGTTGTAGAGAAACTGAACTTGCTGGCTCAAATGGGGCCAGGGTAAATTTCTTCAAAACAAAACTGTGATCTCAAGGAGAAGAAACTGGTTTCCTTGGTGGTCTGATGTGAAAGACGACATTTAAGAAGAGTTTAAATTCCAACCTAGAAGCTACAGGTGGAGACATAGGCAGATATGTAGAGAGAGCAGAAAGATGGGGTTTAATCAAAGAGTTTGACAGCCCACTCTTCATCAATTCACACAGACAGTGGATGTCCCAGTGGTCTTGTCCTAACAGTGGTTGTAAATCCTTTTTGAGACACCAGATGGAATACCTCTTCCATTTGGAAATGCAAGATTTCCAAGATGTGGGTTTTCTGGTCGCCTGCAGAATGTGAAGCACATCCTCAGAAAAAAAGGTGTCTCAAGGGAATCAAAACCCTATCACCCACAGAGTCATATTTAGAGTTGACATCTGTGGATGTACTAGAGTTCCCTTGTCCTGTGTGAGTAGGTCCATTCTGTGGGATAACTCGTGGTGAATGCCCTTTGCTAAATGCAGGAGGAGGGGGAACCAATGCTGTCTTGGCCAAAAGGGGGTCACCAGCAAGATTTTTGTTGCCCCCACTGGATTTTCATCAGGGCCTTTTGGTTAAGTGGAAAGGGGGGAATGCATCCAGAAACATCCCCTTCTAAGGGAAAGATATAGAATTCCCCTTCCATGCCAGAGGATGTAGGATGCTGGCACAAAATTTGGGAAGTTGTCTGTTCACAGGGTAGGCAAGGAGATCTGAGATATATCCCATCAATGAACCATGTCCAGAAACATATCCCTGTGTAACATCCATTTGTGGGATTGTGTCATGGACCTACTCAGTGTCTGCCACAACATTCTGAGTCGAGGGAATGTAGACAGCCTGAAGAGAGACTTGACTCTGCAAGGCTAGCTCCCAGGCCTGTAAAGCCAGTCTGCACAGAAGGTAAGACTCTGTCCCCCCTGTTTGTTGACATACCAGAGGACCATGGTAATGTCCGTGAGCCACTTTAGGACCCCTGTGGAAAGCATAGGCTTGAAGATTTGGAGGGTGAAAATCAAGGCCCTCATTTCCTTTATGTTTATGCACTCCTTTGTTTGGACTGGAGACCAGACATCACTGACCTTCCAGGATTCCAGTGCTGCTCCCCATCCTAAATCTGAAGCATCCTTGTACAGCTCTCCTGAGTGGGGAGATGTGGTTGTAAGGGCAGACCTGGATTCCTTGCAACCCAAATAACTTACCAGTCTAACTCCCTTTTCAAGCAGGACAGGAGATGGATAAAGTCCAGAGGATGAGTGTATTCCACCCAAGCTGTCCTCAAGAACCAGTGGAATTTTCTCATGTATAACATGGCTAAGGGAGCATGGGAATTATGGAGGCCATGAACCCAGGAGTTATAGAAAGTCCCTGGCAGCCAAAGATTGAAGGAGCAAGATGTCTTGGAAATAGGAGGCAAGGGACAAGACCTTTTCTGGAAGTAAGGGGGCTAGCGTCCCATCTGTTTGAATCCTGCAGTCAAGAAAAGTGTGGTCTTGAGAAGGGATCAGAGAAGACTACTGATAATTTATTGCAGTACCTAGATTCTCCAGGAGAGACACCATGCAGGAGAGATTCTCCTGAAGGATGTCTGGGAACAGGGCCAGGAGAAGAAGGTCATCTAGGTTAGGAAAAATCTGTACACCCTGTAGTCTGCAGAAGGTTGACAGGAGCTAAGCATTTTGTGAAAACCCTTGGCCCCATAGACAGACCAAAGGGCAAAGCACAGAACTAAAAATGTGAGGAAGCAATAGAGAAGCAAAGAAATTTCCTGAACTGGAGGTGAATGGGGATATGAAGGTAGGCATCTTTATCATTTAATGACACCATAAAGGCCTGGGGAAGTATGAGTGGGGTGGGTAAAGTTAGCGTACGAAAGGTGGGAACTTTCAGAAAGGTACTTAGATGGGAAAGGTCTAGAACGGGCTTCCAAGTGCCATCCTTCCTGGGAACCAGGAACATCCTGGAGTAAAAATCCTTTTCCCACTTGGGAGAATGGGACTGAGAAGGCTGGATATGACATAGTGGAAGAATTCCAGTTGTTCTTTCAGGGGTTGGGGAATGCCCCTTAAGTAGGGAAGAATTTCCCACACCATGAAATATCCTTGTTGGATGATGGAAAGGACCCCAGAGTGCTGGGTTATCAGATTCCAAGCATGGGGGGGGGGGGTGAAGGAGTTAATGGGCCTGGTGGCAGGTAGTTGCAGACTACCAGGCTTAGCCTAAAAGGGCTGTTTCTGAGTGGGAGTAGACGAGGCAGACTTAGATGGAGTTGCTTTCTGGAATCTCTCTTACCTTTGGAAGACAGTGGCCTATGCGTTTTTCTGGCAGAGGTGGTTTTGGTAGGGTAATTCATCTGAAACCTGGAGACAGGGGAAACAAAGATACCCTTGAGATCTTGCAGCTCCTTGCCCTTTCCTTTTCTAAAGATTTAAATAGTTCTGCAGCGAAGTTACCAAACAAGGTTTTGTTGTCCAGAGGGGCCATCCATGATCTTAGCTTTTATATCATCAGGCAAAGTTTGGAGCCTGACCCACAAATACCTCCTCAGGACAGACCCAGATGCAGCTGCCCTAGCTGAGGCCTCCACGGCATCATAACTGCACTTCATGGAGTGGTTTGTAACCTGGGCCAAAGAATTTAGAATGAAGGCGAGATTAGCCTTGGTGGGAGAATCAGGGAGGTTAGAAAGAAGCTTTCCTGCATCTGATAAAAGTGCCATGGAATATTTGGCTGTATGAGTTTGATAATGAATTGCCCTGAAGGCCAAAGTATCAGAGGTATATACTTTTTTCCCCTAATCTCTCCATGACTTTGCTCTCCTTATCTGAGGGAAGCAAGGAGGTAGAAGGCAGAAATTTGGATGCCTTATCTGCAGAGACTGAGATGGTAGCAGGGTCCACATACAGGCATTTGAAGATGAATTTGGAGTCCTCAGGCACCTTATAAAATCTATCTGGAGCTTGGGGGCTGGTGGCTGGGAGTCAGGGCACTTAGAAGCAGCTGTAAACACATCTAAGAAGGCTGGCAGGACAGGGGGTATGGCAGATGGAGAGGGGGAGTCCATCTGTAGGAGGTCATAGTACCTCTTTTAGATGTCAGATACTTGGCAATAGTCTCATTTGAAGAGCTCCTTCATCTTAAGGATAGTTTCCACAAAGGAGATATCCTCCCCAGGATAATCCATAGCATTAGAGTCCTCTTCTGGTGAGGCATAAGCCAAAGGGGAAGAAATTTGAGTTGAATAAGCCAGGGATTCATCTCCTGACGATTCCTCATCATCTGAGGAAATACCCTCTGAGGCCCTCTAAGGAAGTAGAGGGAGGAAATGCAGGAGAAGAGCATGAGGGAGTTGAGGTCTGACTTAGGGCCATACAGACATTGAACAGGCCTTGGAAGAAGGCCTGCCAATCTGGTGCTTGATCCTGGGGGACCGGAGAAACATGTTTAGTCTTGACTTTTTTCTTTTTAGGAGCTTCCATGTGGTGGAAGGTGGATGGGCCAGATGTCAGCCTGCACTCCACAATGTCAGTAGGCACACCCTCCCATACAAAGATTTAGGTGATGCCACGAAGGCTTTTAGTTATTACCAGCTGTGGTTCCCCCCTACTCCCAAGTTAGATGCCTGTGATTCCCTCATGATGTACTGGTAGGGTCCTTCAAGGCTTCTATGCAGTACACGAAAGATACCCTAAGGAACCGTACTGATCCCAGGACAGCCTCCAAGCCCACACTGGGCTAGGGAGGGATGCCTGGAAGAGAGGAAGCAACAGGTAGATCAGGCTTTTTGGCCTTTTTAGGTTCTGGCTTGCCCGAAGGGCCCAACGTCACCTCCATACAACTCTCAAGATGCTTAAGGTGCTGATTCTCAAGATATAATTTTAGGGAAGCTAGACAGCTGCGAAGGGTTTGGGGTATGAAGGCCTTACAGATAAGTATAGGTGGTGTGGTCATGGTCTGGGCCTAAGCATAACAAGCAAAGGTTGTGACAGTCCTTATGTGGAATCTGCCTTCCACGCGGACACCTGCCCTTCCTAGTTGACATGTAATCACAGCACAATACAGCAGCCAAAAAATTAAAAACAGGGTACTTATCTGAACCAATGTTCGCAACTTATCTGGCGAGCGATGATCAGAGCAGGTGATCGGACAGGTGGCAGAAAAGTACTGAGGCTGGTACATGCTGATGTCTGCTTTATACCAAACGTCTCTATTACGGACTTACATTTGCTGATGTGCATTAGACTTTTGTATACTGGCAGGATGTATGGGTCAGCCAGAGGCAGACTCCTTCATGTTATGAATACTCAGTCCTTCATGTTATGAATACTGCAGTATATGAAGAGAAGAAGATTTAAGGTTTATGAAGACTCTTTGGGAGGTGTAGTCAGCCTAGGTTCAACAAAGAAGGTACTTCCAATCTAGGAACCTTAATAGCTGAAACTAGCAACCAGGCTATTCTCTGTTCTCATACCTCCTTTCTCTATTTTTCCTTTTTCTTTTCTGGATGGCTATCATCTTTCGGAGTTTCCCCTTTTAACAGTACTATTAATATAATCTTGTTCTTATGTTCTATGATGGTTTGTTGACTGAAATCTTTACATAAGAAGCAGTCCGTGCTGAAATGTTTCAGCTCCAGGCAAACCATACAAGCTGTGCAATTCTTGAATTCTTGGGGATGAATCTTGTGATTAGATTTTAAACTGAGAAGCCAGAGGTCAGCCTTTTGGTCATTTTGTGAAAATCAAAGTAGGGGGAAAAAAAAAGTACTCCTCAGCAATTTATTTGAAAACAGTCAAATTACCAACATATAAGTATGTTACAGTACAAAAAATGACTATGCTTGTAAATTATGGTTTTAAAGTCAAGTAGAAAAAATGCAAAAGGCCCAACAGACAACCAGCCATGGGAAGAAGCACAATATATTTTTAAATCTCAGTCACTATTAAGAATAATGCCAATAATGTTAACAGGTATACAGCTTGTTATGAAAAAGGGAGAAATGGGAGAAAAAAAAAACGTGACACTGAAGTGGCTTAAGCTGGATTCAGGAGGTAAACAAATGAAAATATCTATTTTAATGAAATGACCAAATTGTGCATATAAAACTAAGTTAACTATAGAAAGTTGATCTTGTAGAAGTGTAAAAGCTACCAAGAGGAATTTTTCTGCACAGACAAATTCAATGACTACGGTGTACAAACTAGATCAACACAGATGCAGGGAATCTCTCCCTATGGATTCCTGGGCATTTAGCATCCAAGAAATATTTTACTTATAAGAAATCTCTAATAAGCCAACTGTAATTTTTCCGTATAAAAGTAACATTCTCATTGAAATTACTCTTATGAGGAGGAAAACCTGAAGATGGCAAAAAGGAATGTTCCTGATTAGAAATAATTGACCATGGGGAACTGGTGATTAACTTTCAAGCTGCACTCCTTTTCAGAGTTGATGGCCTTCTCTCTCTCTCTCTCTCTCTCCATTTTCTGCAAGACTTTGAATGGTACTGATGTCGGCATGGAGTACTGAAAAATGAACTCTGAACTATACTATTCCCTTAGACTAAAATCAGTCCTAATGATTTCTCACAAGAGATAAGAACTTTTCTTGCTAACCTCTTTCAGTAAACTGCAGTCAGAGGAGAAATGCACCTAGCCTTGGAAGAAGTCATCTTACTCTGATGCAAATTTTCAAGCTGTTCTCCCAGGAAGCCACCGGCTCAGATTATTTCACTTCCAATATAATTTTACAGAAGACTGACGTCTGTTCTGATGTCACTACTAACAAATGTGCTTTTTGATTTCTAACTAGGGTACCAATACTGACTAAAGCTTCACTTGCACAGATGTTACCACCTCTGATTGGAAACTACCAGACGTGCAGCCTTAGCAATGGAAGACAACCATGGAGATGCCCCAGAATCCACCGGAGAGAAAACTTTTAAAATAATGTATTCTGCCAGTTTTTGAATGAACTTTTTAACCTTTCCTGCTTTAGGAAGACCCCAAAAAGTATGTTTTCTTAGATTATTTTTCTCTCCTGTTGCATCAAGCAGTTTTTATGTGATAAATGAAGACAAAGCCTTGTCTTCTTATCTATAGCCTGTCTGAAGTTTCAGCCTGTCTGAAGTTTCCACAATATTCACAACTGCAGACATTGTATTATGGGTTCAAATTAAAAAAAAAAATCACTGGGATAGAAATCCTTAGATTCTATTGGTCTGCTGCATTCGTACATACCAGACGACACAGCCACTGAAAATAAAAGTGGTTCCCCAACACTCAAAGAATCACCCTACTCCTTGGGTCAGTGATAGTCAAACTTGATTAACCTAAAATCCTTCCACTTATTATCCAGTACACTGAAACTTAAAGACATGCATCATGCAATCTCAGATCTCTCTCTCTTCACCTCCAACACTACCCTCTATACACCAAGCACAGATCAGCAGAGCACTCCTAGTCTATCATGGCTCCAAAATCATGGAGCAATCACCAGACACACATCAAAGACACCATCTTATTGTCAACATTCAGGAAAATTTAAAAATATATCTCTGTAGATGAGCAAAATGCAAATGCTTCATCACAAGAAATATAATTTAATTCTCTCTGCCCAGGTGAAACATCACAACACCACTGTAACACTAAAAACACTATTGGCTCACTAATATTATTTCAGAATGTAATTGTATGGCTCCTGCTTTGTGAAATTCTTGCTTTTTTTTCACTTTACCAAAAGTCTTTTAATTCTTCATAAAATACCTTTGCTATGTTCTTATCCATGATGCAGGAAATAGTCTCTTAAACTTTGTTCATAAATGTTATTTATACAATACTGTCATTTATGTAATTTTTTTTTATTCCTTGTGCAATTATATACTCTGGCTGAACAAAGAGTACACAAGGATCAGTGTTCAAGCCTGGTTAAAGCATGCATGCATGCATAAATAAAGGAAAGATGGATGTGAATAATCAGTAAAAAAGGAATAATGAACAGAGCCATCAAAACATGTCTACATTGGATTCCTCTGCCATAACACTGGAGGCTGGCATTGAATCAGTCTTTTTGCATGTCTTTGAAGACTATTCAGGCATCTGCTTCGGATATCGGGGGGGGGGGGGACTACAGCTCATTATCTCAGAGGGTCCTAGTGGGATTACACAGATACTGGTCAGTATGAGGTTCTGGGATCTCTTAACGAATCTTACCAAGGGTCAGACCCTCCCATATTTGTCAGGGCTGATGTCCCTTCCAAGACAAGACAAAATACAAAGCATGTTTTAGTCCATCCTAAGGATCCTCAAAGGGAATGGCAGCAGTTTACTCAGGGTTTGTTTTCAGCCTTGATGGGCCTGAAGCCTCCTCAAGGGGGTTTCAATGCCTGCTACTCCTTGGAGTTCTACCCCTTCTAAATGGCTTAGGGAACCAGATTCCTTGGATGAGGATTCAGAGTCTGATGAGGGGTCTTCCAATTCTTCACAGATGCCTTTGCCTTCTGGTTCTGATGAGGTCTGTTAGCCCACAGTCTTCTTTTGAGGAATTCTTCTTTGGGGACACAATTGCTAGGATGATGGAATACTTTTAAGTGGGATTCTTCTCAACTGTCTGACATTCAAAGAGATTATGAGCTACTTCAGGTTGACACTCCTAAACCATCTGCACTTCCTCCTGTGATGGCTACCTTGTTAGACACTTTCATTGCTGCTTTAAAGTCTCCTAATTCTCAGCCTCCTGCTCCTTTAAAGTCTCCTAATTCTCAGCCTCCTGCTCCTAAGAAATCTATAAGGTTCCTGAGGATTGTCAGTTTTTATTTAAATGTCCTTCTGCTGATCCTACTGTGGTGTCACAGTCACTTCTGACAAAACTTCTAAACTTTTGCCCTCTTCCAAACTTTTGCCTTGTGATAAGAATAGTAGGTCAATGGAGAAGATTTGTAGGAGAGTTTACACTGCTTCTACTTTGAATTTTAAGGCTATTAATTATCAAAACCACATGACCAGGAATGCTCTGGCCTTGATTGCTGGGCTTGTCAGGTTATTTCTGACCTCTGATTCTTAAAGCAAATCTTCTGCCTTATCTATTTTAGGTTCTGCTTCTCAGGTGGCTCACCACTCTAGTAAGTGTAGCTATGATGCTGCTGATGCCTCTTCTAGGACTAAAGCTTTTGAGTCTGTCATGAGGCATTATTCTTGGCTTTGTCTCCAGTCTTTGCCTGAGGACATTAAGGCCGAGTTGTTGGATGCTCCTTTGGATGGTATATTTTTGGGACTGCTGCTGACCTGTTTAAATCTCTTCAAAAGAAACGTAAAGCCTTGCAGGACCTTAAACATTTTTGATTCTCCTAGCCCCAAGTTCCAGTGGAATTATTTTTCTAGATCTGCAGTATTCGCTCACTCCTTCCAAGCCCCTCTTGTTTATTAATTTTTTTTTGTTTGTTTTGGATTCCCTTCTGGCTGAGTATTTCCTCTTTTTCTTCTGCATTTTTTTCTTTCTGGATGTGCATGGACTCCTCTGTCCCATGGAGACTGTTCTCTTCTGGGGCAATTCAGTTCTGGATAACTGTATTTGTACATCACTTTTATACCCTGTTCTGTTCAGGGAGCATGTGTGTAACATACGGCACATACAAAATCATTAGGCTTTGGTATACTGGTCGAATGTCAGATTACCCTGGGCAGGAGAGACTAACGTTAAGAATACTGCAACAGTGAAGAGAAGGACATCTACTGTTATGGTAAGATTTTACACAACTGTACTTTCTAAACACAAGTGTACACTTACCATAAATGTAGATGTTAGAGTGTATTCACTGTTGCAGTCATCACATTTGGGTTATCTGCCTGCAGGTAGCCATCAGGTGGCCCGAATACCAGAGTCTTGGGATTTCTGTGTCAGATGCTGTCGCCTCTTCCATGACGTCAGAGGTATAAAACATGCAGCCAATGCCATTACATGAGTTTTTCTTGCCCCAGATGTCAGGAGCCCCCTAAACAAGAAGCAATTACATGATGTGGAACACCCCTAGCAAAAAGTAAATACCAATGATATAAGGTATGCCAAACAAAAAGGATAGGTAGAAGTAAAGAGAAGTTAGGGGGCTGGAGGGAGGGTAACCAGGACTGCAACAGTGAATACACTCAAAATCTACATTTACGGTAAGTGTACACAACTGTACTATGTTCTTTGTGTTTCACTGTTGCAGTCTATCACATTTGGGTTGATTGCCAAAGCTGAGGATGGGTGGAAGCAGTCAAGAAGTATTACGGCTGGCAAGCCAGCCCCGTAAGACTGCTGTAGCAAATCCAGCTCTGGATTTAGAAAAGATTGGCAAGTGGTAATGCTTGGTGAAGGTGTGTACAAAGCTCCAGGTTAGAGCTTCCGGGATGTCTCTGGCAGGGACTCCCCTGAGAAATGCTCTAGAGGTTGACGTAGCCCTAGTGGAATGTGTTTTGATCCCCTGTGGGGCAGGTTTCCCATGATGTTTGCAGCAGAAATGGATGCAGTGTGCTAGCCATGTAGAAATGGCTTACCCTCTACCCCTGTAACAAAACTGACTAGCAGCTGGTCAGATTTTCAGAAAGGTTTAGTCCTGTCCAGATAGAACCTAAGCTGCCTGTGCATGTCAATGGACTGCAGGATCCTTTCTCCTGTATTCTGAGGCTTAGGGAAAAAGTTGGCAAATGAATGGATTGGTTTAAAGCCACTAAATACCACCTTTGGCATAAATGATGGGGTAGTCCTGAGGGAACCCTGTCCACATGAAAGATAATGAAGGGTTCCATGGCAATAAGGGCCTGCAATTCAGACACTCTTCTTGCTGAAGGGATGGCTAGAAGTAAAGCTGTTTTCCAGGACAGGAATTTTTAACTCTGCTGAAGCAGCAGGTTCAAAGGGTGGAAGTGTGACTTTTTCCAATACAAAGTTAAGGTCCCAGGCTTTGGTGGGAGCTCTCCTGGGGGGGGGTCTTAAATTTTTTAGCTCCTCTCAAGAACTGTTTGACTAGAAAATGAGAGAAGAGGGGTGGCTCAGTATTATAATGAGCTGAGATGGCAGAGGCAAGAATCTTAATTGAAGAGAAGGATAGGCCTTTGTGGGACATTTCTGTTAAGTAATCTAGTATATGAGGTAAGCTGGGCACATTTGTGTCCCTTCCTCGAAACTACCTCCAAGAACAGTATCTATTCCACTTTTCTGAATAGGATTTCCTAGTAGCAGGTCTTTTTGCCTCCAGGATGACATCCAGCACCTGTTTACTGAGGGTTCAGGGGATGAACCAGGCTGCTAGGTTCAGGGTTTATAACTAACTGAGAATGCAAAATCTGGCCCCTCTGCTGGGACAGCAGGGAGGGGGTCTAAGGCAGGTGCCAAGGTGGCAGTACTGTCAATACCATTTGTTTTTCTGAAGTGAGGAATGCCATCTGGGAAGTTGTGCTCAAGCTTGCTCCCAGGAATACAATTTATTGGCTGGGTACCTGATGTGGTTTCTTTTTGTTGATGGTGTACCCCAGCGAAGTTAGAAGTCTCTGTACAAATGTCAGGTGCTGGAGTAGCAATTCCTAACTGTTCGCCTGAATCAGGCAATCGTGCAAGTATCTGTGAATTAGACTTTTCTCTGCCTGCAATATGCAATGGCTGGAGCTAGGCATTTTGTGAACCCTGGGTGTAGTAGATAAGCCAAAGGGAAGTGCAGAGAACTGATAATGCATAGAGCCTGCTGTGACACGTAGGTATTTCCTGCAAGATTCCCTTATGGGGATGTGCAGATAAAAAAAAAAAAGGCTTAAATCTAGGGTGGCTAGCCAGGAGTCATTGGCTAGCATAGGAAGCAGCTGTTGGAGAGTAAGCATCTTGGAATCACCAGGAAGGGGTTGAGAATAGACAGATCCAGGATAGGGTGCCAAGAGTTTTCTTTCCTGGGTATCTGAAACAGTGTGGAGTAAAACCTTGTTCCCTATGCTCTGCTGGGATAGGTCGAATAGCCTGGATACTGAGAAGAGAAACTACTTGCTTTTGAGGCTCTGCCCACTGGTGTGGGGGGAGGTCTGGCTATCCGCTTGGGGTAGGAAGTGAGTTGAAGTAGAATCTGTATCCCAGGGATACCATGTTCAAGACCCATCTGTCCTGGGTGATGTACTCCCAGTTTTTTGCATGTAGGACAAGTTTCCCACCTAAGAGTGCAAGTACTTGGGCAAGGCTTGGAAGAATTAAGGGCGAGTCATTGTGAGATTTCACCATAGGATGTTGGCTTACTACTCCCTGTTTTAGAAATGGGAGCACTCCATTGCTTAGATCTGTGCATATCCTGAGATTGTAATCGTGGTGGTATGCTGCCCCTGGTTAGGACTGATAAGGTCTGGGAGGGACTGGAAAGGACCAATTTTTAGAAGGCCAATGCCTACTGAATCTAGGTGGCTGTACCTGTAGGAAATACTTAGTTTGCATACATTTAGCTTTTTCCTCCACATCTTTTTGAGGACTTCTGTTTTATTGCCAAAGAAGCGTTCATGATTTAGTGGTGCATCGAGTAATTTTGCTTTGACATAGTCTGGCAAGATAAGTTCCTTAAGCCAAGCATGCCTTCTAAGAACAGATCCAGTTAAGCATGCCTTCTAAGAACAGATCCAGTGACAGCAGCCCTGCAAGATGCTTCTAAGATATCAAAACCACATTGCAAAGTATGTTTTCCAACTTGGTTAGCAGAATGCATTAACTCTTGTAAATCTTTATGTTCTGCACAATCAGGAATCAACATCATTTTCTGTTTAATTAGCTCCATGATATGTTGCTGATACATTAACATATGAAACTGTCAATTTAAAGCCCTGATGGCCAGAGTAGCAGAGGTGTATATCTTCTTACCTCATCTGTCTAAAGCCCTAGAGTCCCTGTCTGAAGGGGTAGGGCTTTTGACTCTTGTAGCCCTAATGCCTTTAGGTCCCTGGGAAATGGTATCTGGATTTGCAGTAGGATTCTTAAAGAGAAACTTGTGGGAGTCAGGTAGTCTGTAGTACCTATCAGGTTTCCTGGCTGCTGGAGGCAAGGTATCGGGGTAATGCTGGATTCCAAGAAGACATCATCTACAATCTCCAGAACAGGGGATATAGCTAGAGGCCTGTGCTGAGGCAAGTCTAAAAATTCTCTGAGTCTCTTTTTGGATTGTGGGTAGTCCTGGCATTCCCAGCAGAAATGCACTCTTAAGGTATGCAAGGTTTCACCAAAAGAAAAGTCCTCTGGGGGGAGGCAGAGGGGGTGGAATCCTCTCCATCTGAATCATCATAGGAAAATAAGGGGATGCCCTGGTGATCAGAGGGATCAGCCATCAGGCTCACGGTCTGTAGAACCAGAAAGAAAATCAAGCCTTTGTCTTATACAGGGGGAGGCTGTCTTCCCCTAATTAAAGTTATAAGGTCTTCAGCTATTCTAATCATTTGTTTCCATGGTATGGGAGCTAGAGCATGCGCTTTGGTCATCGGTTTTCTAGGCGAAGTGCGAACTCTGGGCCTGAGAAACTCAGTAGTTTAAGTTACAAACAAAGATGTCGGTTTCATACAACCATCAGAAGGTTGGAATACACCCTCAGAAGCCGGTGCCTGTACAGCAGCTCCGGACCCATCCAAGGTAGAGACATCCGCAGGTTCCATAGTTGACGAAGCTACTCACGACATACTGGACTCCGAAAGGGTCTCAGCAGAGGCCTGCAAATCTGTAGAAGTGGGTATCAGGGGCTGCAAAGGCGCCTCAAGGAGTATCAGCCTATGCGGTCTGCCTCTGTCTTTATCCTTACATTTTTTCAGAAGATCAGTAGCTGGATGACTTATCAAAGCCATTTTGGAAAACTGAGAACAAGAGCGAAATAATTAGCGACAAAAATAGCCTGACGAATAGTTCGAGCATTGAACAAGGCACTGAACCGACAGCGAGGAACATCATGGTCTGGGCCTAAACAGGACACAGTAAGAATGAAAATCTCTGAGTTATTTGCTTTCCACAGGCAAGACAATTATTAACTTTTTCTGGCATATGTTTAGAGCAAGAAAAAAGGATCCCTAATGGGGTCCTTATCTTTTAGAAGACTTCAGGTCTGAAACTCGAAAAACGAAAATTTCAGGAGTCTGCCAACTGGCACTTGCGAACTGCTTCTACTTCGGGCACCGCATGGCAAGAAAGAAAGATGAAATAGCGTCGGCTGCATGTTTTATACCCATGACGTCCTGACGTCATGGAAGAGGCGACAGCATCAGACACAGAAATCCCAGAACTCTGGTATTCGGGCCGACCGAGGGCTACCTGCAGGCAGATAACCCAAATGTGATGACTGCAACAGTGAAACATGAACATCAGGGATTACATTGCAATGGTAGCTTAAGGTCAATCCTTAAAGCAATCAAGAAAGTTAAACAGGCCGCGTGCCTACATTGTCCAACTCTGTCACTTTCTGTGGGTGGCACTGAAACAATAGGATTAATTCTAGCTGTTTAGGTTAGTGGGATCATTTTACTGTACTGGGGTAGTGACGGACTTTGGTTTCTTTATCTCCCAAAAGGTAATGACACTGTAGACCTTAGTCCTATGATCAGACAAGAATTACTTTAGCAACGCGTTCTATTAGGGCAATACAACTTAAACACACAGAACGCAATCAGTTCTGGCTAATCTCTTAGAAAGCTCATCTTCTTTGGAAGAATTTTGCTGGTTTCTAAAGCAGCATTTCTGCACATACAGAGAAGAGTTAAAATGGAATTTCAAAAATAAACATGAACAATTTGCCTAGTCTGGGAGGCATACACATCTTAATACCTAAGCTATCCAAAAAACTCACAGTACTATGTTACCCACAAAAACACTGCAATGCACAAATATGATTTTGGATGTTACCTCATTAGCGCATATGGCACTCATTCAACATTACTGTACATCAGATTGTGATATTAACAAACAGTGAAAGGTCTTGCAGTTTGGTGCAGAGGTTTAATGCTCTGTGTTGCTAGACCTAGACTCTGCAGCTCTCCTGGGTAGGATTCACAGAACTGTTGCTAGGTGTTCTGATGCCCTGTACAGTTCCCCAATCTGTCATCCCCCAACACTAAATTGATATCCAAAAAATAAGTAGCTTCCAGCAGCTAAATACCACACAAAGTATGATGTGCTTCACTCCTGGTCACAAATGTAGCATCAGCATTCATTCCTGAATGCCAGTACTGTGCTACTGACATATCAGCATCTGCTAATCATACCAGTCTCTCTGCATGTGACATGTCTACCTCATTTGCCCCAGACTAGCTATACCTCTGATGATTCTCCCACCCTTGATTTGTCAATGGTGAGACTCTGAGCAAGTCACTTAACTAGACATTACTCAAGAGTTGCCCATGAAAAGGGACAGTCTGTCTAGTGAGATTGTCTGGTTAACAATATTTTTTCTCCTAAGAAGCAGAAACTGAAATGGTTGTGTACCTTATTAACCAGACCCTGCAGACAGAGGTTTTAAGAGATGAAGGCGTTGGTAATAGGGGGTGCCTTTCTCCTTTGATCTAGACATTGCAATGGAGAAAAGCAATAGAGCAATCTCACGTATACTGCCACAGTATTCCAGTTAGAGAAGGCCCCTCTGGAGGGTGGTGAGAATGGGAGTATCTCTGCACAGACATGAAGCATTGAAAGCTTGTTGACGGATGCTGCCTTCATACACATTTTGTTAAGGTGGTCTGATCAAGTCTAAGTAGTTAAATATCAAAACAAAAAGAATGTGCCGACAGCACTTAAACTAAGCCTTACCAAAACGAAAACACTCCAACGTAAAGCAAAGGTCTTGCTACCAAGTCAGAATTCTTGAAATCCAAGTAGTTTAATATTTAAAATGCAGTCAGCAAACTCCAGAGTAAAACAGGACAAGTGCTTTCAACTTTGCTAGCCTTCTTCAGATCCTGTTACTTCCTGTTTTACAAAAGTTTTTAAAAGACCAGTCACCAATGGTAATTTGCAGGCTGATAAGGAACCAAGGCTCAATGGCTTGGTTCCTTTAAAGCCTGCACTGAGAAGGTGGAGACTATAGAGATGGAGTACAAGCAGAAAATGATCGATTTCAACAATTGGCTAAATCTCTGGTGTCATTCTAAGGGGATCCAGTATCTGTCTGCTTGGGATGACATGATTAACAGACCTCGATGCTTTGCCAGAGATGGCCTGCATCTGTCTCCCCTGTGCTTCCAGATACTGGCCAAGGCTCTTGCCACCTCTATAGTGCCTTTTTAGGTGGTGTTCCAAAGACCAAATTACCACCGTCACAGATACAAATGAATGCAATCTGAGGGTCATGCTGCTCAACGCTAGAAGTTTAAATCTGAAAATGCACTCGCTCGAAGCACTCCTTAAAATGGAGAACATAGACATTTCTGCTGTAACAGAGACCTGGTTCAAGGCAGTAGAAAGCACGCCTGCACTACCAGGCTATAACGCATTCCACACCTTTCGGCCCCAGAACTTGTACCAAAGCTCCAAAGGCGGTGGTGTTTCCATATTCATAAAGGATGTGCATACCTCAAGACTGGTAGCCCAACATACCACATCAGAGATACTTCAGGTGCAGCTAACAATGGGTAAGACAGCGATTCAGGTCGTAGCCTGCTATAGGTCCCCCAACAATGTCCCAAGACTCACACTCCACGTTCCTAAGCACATTGGAGAATATTAGGGTCCAACCTAACACTCTCATACTGGGTGACTTCAACTACTCCTCCATTAACTGTGAAAACTACTCGTGTACCAATACACTTCTCAACGTTTCCTGGAATTCATTAATTCAAATGTCCTGGACCAGCTGGTTCTTACCCCCCCACTAGAGGTAGCAACATCCTTGACTGGTCATTACTAACATGGGTGACCTTTGCTCTATACCAATAGTTTAACTCCTCCCTGGTTAGATCTGACCACAAACTAATCACCCTGGAAATCCACATCCCTCCCACCAAGGTAACCACCATGAAAAACTTCTCCAAAGCTAACTTTGGGCGCCTAAAAACAGAGGTGGCTAACTTCATAGCACCCATGCAAATGGAGAATAGTTGCTTGACCACCAAATCATACAACAATTCACTGTACAAACACGTACAAAAATGCATGGATCTCACCATACCCAATACAACCAAGACTCTCTCCTCCAAAAAAAAAGAAGCCAGTTTGATGGTCCCCTGCCATAAACAAACTCTACAACAGAAGGAGGAAACTGATGTGGAATAAGGTGAAGTCCCAAGACTGGAAAAACTTCCTCATCAGCCTCAACAAAGAGTCGATATCCCTCATCAAATCCTCTAAAGCTAGCTATGAAAACAGAATTGCAGCAGATAGTAAAGACAACCACACGGCCTTCTATAGTTATGTAAAGAATCTCCATGGCAATACCCAGATTTGCTCTGAGCTACTGCACAATGGTACCTCTTATACAAAGCCAACAAATATTGCCAATATACTGGCCAACAGAGTCAGTGCTAACTTTACCCCCCCCCCCCCAAAAGGATCAATCACAATACCAGTAGATTGCCAGGCACCCAGTATTACGGCTGCACAGGTTAAAACAGCACTGTCCAAGGCCAAGAATATAGCTTCCATGGGACCTGACAATATCCCTGGCTGTGTTCTACATGAACTACAGAGTGAACTGGCACCTCACCTGTGTGCCCAGTTCAATCACAGCCTCACCTCAGGCTTTGTCCCTACCGAATAGTGCATTGCTACAGTCATCCCTCTCCACAAAGCAGGAGCGACTACAGACTCTGGAAACTACTGCCCAGTTAGCTTGATGAGTCAGATATACAAAGCTATGGAACACATCTTCATGGACCTAATAAACAAGGATATAGGGACTCTCCAAACTCTGGATCCCACACAGTTTGGTTTTGTGAAAGGTATATTCATGCCTGCTCAACTTGGTCGACTTCTTTGAGTCAGTCACCAGAGCTGAGGATGAAGGCAAGGTGGTTCCTACAGCCTACCTTGATCTGGCCAAGGTGTTTGATACCATTCCCCATTCAGGAATCATAGAAAAACTCACTGAACTAGGCATCAACCCCTCTATCACTAGGTGGGTTGCAAACTGGCTCACAGATAGAACCCACACAGTGTGAAAGTAAAGGACTCCAAGTCAGACTGCTGACTAGTCATGAGTGGAGTTCCACAGGGTTCAGTCCCGAGTCCTCTCCTGTTATCTCCTTCTTTGAAGTCCAGGCCAGCACAAAGGGTCTGTGGCTAACTAAGCTCGCAGACGATTCCAAGTTGGGAACTATTATTAACTCCCCAAGTGATGCTGACATCCTACAGAAAGGCCTCACTGAGACAAACGACTGGTGCAGAACAATGGCCTTAAGCTCAATCCAAAAAAATGTGTCATCATGCCCTTTGGGAAAACCTAGTTCCCATGAAGTATCACATCGATGGTAGTCCACTGAACACAGAAGGTGTTAGAAGAGATCTGGGAACACAAGTTGACAGCAGCCTCTCTTTTGACCACCACATTACCACTGTGGTCAGACAGTCCTATGTGGCACATCTCATTACTAAGGGTTTTGCATCCAGGAAGAAAGAGGTCACTGTCTCCCCCTCTACTCTTCCTTCATTAGGCCAATCGTCGAGTACAATGCCCCATTTGGCATGTACCTCACTAGACACCTGCAACAACTGGAGAAGCTTCAAAAGTACCTCACAAAGAGGATCCTAGGCCTTAAACACTTGTCCTATATGGACAGATTCAAAAAACTCCCTCTGTCCCATATCACCTACTTAGAGGCGATCTCTGCTTGACATACAAAGCCATGTCTGATCCAGCTCTGTTAGAAATGCTACATCTAAAGAAATCCCAATCCCTCTGCACCACACACTCCAGTGACCTCAATCTCATTACCACAATCAACAGAACAGGTTGGATGGACAGGTTCATAACCCAGAGCCTGCCCTTGCTATGGGATGGACTTCCCATATATGTCAAACAGGGCACCTCAATGGCCCTCTTCAAGAGGAACCTTGATGAGTGGATGGGAAATAGAAAATTCACCCCGAGGATCACTCCAGTGGCTCTACTCGACAGAGGCACTGGGGACTAAGGTCGGGCGGCACGATGTCAGTGTAACCCTATGGGCTAGGTTTGTGAAGGCTCTAGGGCCATTAGCTTAGTACACACCTATAAACCTGTTGGTGACTGGTCTTTAAAAACTTTTGTGAAACAGGAAGTAACAGGATCTGAGGAAGGCTAGCAAAGCCAAAACCGCTTGTCCTGTTGTTTTGCTTTAATATGTAAAATGCAGTTAGCAAAAACTAAACTACTTGGATTTCAAGAATTCTGCCTTAGTAGCAAGACCTTTGATTTACATTGAAGTCTATGTAGTTCAGCCATCCTTGGCCAACTTTATTTTTAAGTCATATAGTCCTTAGTCTCTGGATCCAAATATTCCTCCAAACATTGGCTTACAGAGTCTGATCATTATTTTGAGAAGCCCTGATGGTGAGGGAGATGAAAGCAGGAACCTGTGTCTGCTGGAAAAAGTTTGCTTAAAAGGACAGCAGATGGCTCCTTATACTATGCTCTCACTTAAGAATGGAAGTAAATAACTGGCCAGAGTCCTAACACCCAATTCTTTAGGTACTTTTCCGTTATTGAGGCAACAGTGAAAATGCGGTTCCAACAGCTAATAACAATGACTACACGCTTTTACCATTTTCCTAACTGACATCCCATCATACAATCTTAAAATATATTTATCTACCCGAAAACATAATGTCAGTAGCACCAATAAATCTGATGTGGAAAGTGTCTTCTTGATAGGAAATCATTCGCAGTGCCAGAAATCCTCTCTGTGTCATGCTCCCTGACTACCCACTGGTGAGTGTTCTGTTTGTGGACGTGCTTTCCCGTATGTAGATAGCGGGTGCTGAAAATGTAGTTTGAAAGGGTGGTTATAAAAGCATGTAAAACACATAGTTCACTTTTTTTTAAGATGCATTTCAAATGTGTGCCCCACCTATCGATATAACAACAACAATAAAGTAATTAAGTAAGTTCCGATTTACGGCCTCTAGCCATGTTCTTGTCTGTGCTCAGTTCTAGTCAGTATTGCATTCAGTGGGGTGCAAGCAGGTACGGGAACTCTTACAGTGCTACATATCTAATAGAAAAATACAACATATGAGACATTAATAAAACATAAACAGAAAGTTTTCACAGAAGAGGAATGTGAATACAAGTTACAATTAATGATTATCAGGATCCCTGCCAACTCTGCATTGCATTACGCGGAATGTTCCTTAGAATAGCAGGATCAAGATGCCCCAACAAACTCGAAGCAGGAATACCGATGTACACAAGTTTATTGACAAATAAATCACGTACAAACTGCTCAGATACTGGAATGGTTAACCGCTTTCATCTGTCTCGACACAGATTTCATCAGAACCAATGAAGCTCCTACAATCCATTCTTTTTATAGCATTTTTGGCGCCAAAATCCTTAAATCAGTAATTTACTATTAAAATGCATTAATTAAAAATACTATTTTATACAACACTTTGTGTTTACAATAATTAAAACAACCCTATCTACTATTAACATATTATATTTGACCAAAACATAACCCTATGAAGAATACATATATTGTCTTTGAGCATCTACTACATACATCTACAAGAGGTATGACATTCATCAACTATTTAAACACTTTGTCCTCCACTCAATGTATTGATACCATGCAATGTTTATTATTCTATATACTCAGTAGGAATATATAGAAACTGATGCATTATTGACCTGCATTACTGTATCCAGATTATCCAAAAGTCAGGTAAATATACTAAATTCCTATACAATATCCCAAAAGTAATATATGTACAATAAAGAATATATATGTACTAAATCCTTTAACAGTGTATTAAGAATTACTTATAAACATGTTCTCCTTTATTGTAACACTTTAATTCAAGGCTAAAAAAGGTTTCAAACTGATATAATCATTTATACCTGGTGGTGTTGTTGCATCTGTGCATATTTGCCATTTACTTTCAACCCATGCCAAGTATGTCTTCCAATTACCACCTCTGTCACTAATCTCTACTTGGTCAATAATGGCGAAAGTAAAATTATGTTCTGTCCCTTTGTCCATGATATGCTTACATAATGCATTTTTTGTATCACCCTTTTTAATCCTGTACATGTGCTCGTATATACGAGTCTTAAACTTCCTCTCGGTTTTGTCTATGTAAAAGGCCGAACATTTTGTACAGGTAGCTATATAAACTATTCGTTGTGAATTGCAATTCCCATTTTTACATATTATCTTGGTATTCATGATATTACCCAACCTAATCTTTAATGTAGTGTTAATATAGGTACATTGTTTACAGGAGCCACATTTTCTGGTGCCCTTCATTCTCTTTTCACTGATTCCATTTATTCCGTGCTCCATTATTCTTTTTATATTATTTCCAGTCTTGTAAACTGTGCATATCTCACTTCCTACTATATTTCCAATAGGACCCATAGTTGTAATTAAAGACCAATGTTTTTTGAGAATTTCAGTGATCAAACAGACATATGGATTAAATCTTATCACACATACTTTCCTATCCCAATCCATGCTCAGTTGTCTCTGCGGTACATTACTATTACCCAACAAGGGTTTATATTTTTGACCCCATTGCACTTTCACATAAGAAATTACATTCTCCAACAAGGTCCTCGGATAACCTCGGTCCTGAAATAATTTAGTAACTGTATCTAACTCACTTTTCATACTTTCAAAAGTGGATGACATTCTCGCTGCTCTTTTACACTGACCCTTCACAATGTTTCTGAGCAAACTCACGACGGATGTTTGGGATGAGAATTTGACATTCCTTACTATAGATGTGCAGGATTTATTTTCCAGCATACCTGTATCTACAGGATTAGAATACTTTCATAGTAGTTTAAGTAAATATTTGGGAAGCAGTTGGGATAGAGTTAATCTTATCATGGATATGATGGGACTAGTTCTAGAACACAATTACATAGCACATCAAGGGGAATTCTTTAGACAATCTCGAGGAGTGGCCATGGGAGCTTCTTGTGCTCCCATTTTTGCCAACATGGTCATGCTCGAGTGGGAGAACCAACATATTTTTCCCAGTGAGTTTTTCAAGTACATTAGGTTATACACCAGATTTTTGGATGACGTTTTCATCATTTGGACTGGACCTACAGATATGATTCCTATTTTTATAGAGTATCTCAATAACACTACAGATTTTTTGAGGTTTACTTATCAATTTGATAAAACAGGTATTGCATATTTGGATACCTGGATAGGCAACACAGGTACTGGGTTTACCTCCAAATTATATAGGAAGCCCACTTTTTCTAACGACTACATCCATCTTAGTAGTTGCCATCCACCACATATTTTCAAAAACATTGTGAAGGGTCAGTGTATAACAGCAGCGAGAATGTCATCCACTTTTGAAAGTATGAAAAGTGAGTTAGATACAGTTACTAAATTATTTCAGGACCGAGGTTATCTGAGGACCTTGTTGGAGAATGTAATTTCTTATGTGAAAGTGCAATGGGGTCAAAAATATAAACCCTTGTTGGGTAATAGTAATGTACCGCAGAGACAACTGAGCATGGATTGGGATAGGAAAGTATGTGTGATAAGATTTAATCCATATGTCTGTTTGATCACTGAAATTCTCAAAAAACATTGGTCTTAATTTACAACTATGGGTCCTATTGGAAATATAGTAGGAAGTGAGATATGCACAGTTTACAAGACTGGAAATAATATAAAAAGAATAATGGAGCACGGAATAAATGGAATCAGTGAAAAGAGAATGAAGGGCACCAGAAAATGTGGCTCCTGTAAACAATGTACCTCTATTAACACTACATTAAAGATTAGGTTGGGTAATATCATGAATACCAAGATAATATGTAAAAATGGGAATTGCAATTCACAACGAATAGTTTATATAGCTACCTGTACAAAATGTTCGGCCTTTTACATAGACAAAACCGAGAGGAAGTTTAAGACTCGTATATACGAGCACATGTACAGGATTAAAAAGGGTGATACAAAAAATGCATTATGTAAGCATATCATGGACAAAGGGACAGAACATAATTTTACTTTCGCCATTATTGACCAAGTAGAGATTAGTGACAGAGGTGGTAACTGGAAGACATACTTGGCATGGGTTGAAAGTAAATGGCAAATATGCACAGATACAACAACACCACCAGGTATAAATGATTATATCAGTTTGAAACCTTTTTTAGCCTTGAATTAAAGTGTTACAATAAAGGAGAACATGTTTATAAGTAATTCTTAATACACTGTTAAAGGATTTAGTACATATATATTCTTTATTGTACACATATTACTTTTGGGATATTGTATAGGAATTTAGTATATTTACCTGACTTTTGGATAATCTGGATACAGTAATGCAGGTCAATAATGCATCAGTTTCTATATATTCCTACTGAGTATATAGAATAATAAACATTGCATGGTATCAATACATTGAGTGGAGGACAAAGTGTTTAAATAGTTGATGAATGTCATACCTCTTGTAGATGTATGTAGTAGATGCTCAAAGACAATATATGTATTCTTCATAGGGTTATGTTTTGGTCAAATATAATATGTTAATAGTAGATAGGGTTGTTTTAATTATTGTAAACACAAAGTGTTGTATAAAATAGTATTTTTATTAATGCATTTTAATAGTAAATTACTGATTTAAGGATTTTGGCGCCAAAAATGCTATAAAAAGAATGGATTGTAGGAGCTTCATTGGTTCTGATGAAATCTGTGTTGAGACAGATGAAAGCGGTTAACCATTCCAGTATCTGAGCAGTTTGTACGTGATTTATTTGTCAATAAACTTGTGTACATCGGTATTCCTGCTTCGAGTTTGTTGGGGCATCTTGATCCTGCTATTCTAAGGAACATACGGTTGTTGTGAGTTCATTTTTATTACGCGGAATGTGACAGATCAGATCATGCAATCGTGAACAGTGGAATTAATGAATACATTGTGTAGTGATTCTGCTTACTATTACTTTTCTTTTTTTCTTTTCAAGAATTATTATTTAATCAGATATAAATACAGGGAAGAGAGGAAAAGTCCAGATTTATGGGCATGTGTATTCATTGTTATTAACTTAGCTTTTGGAACCGCATTTCCACTGTTGCCCCGATAACGGAAAAGTACCGTTCTTTAAGTATAGAAGAGAAAAACTTAAGAGTCTAGGCAAAAAGTAATTATAAGGAATGACACTGGACAATGAAAGAAGAAATATGTTCAACAATACTCTTCACAAGAAACTAGAGAAAAGGAAAGAGAGGGTGCTGTATATTCATCTTGAAGTAGAATGAAAACAACTTAGAGAAGGAAAACATAGTAAATGAATGGCGTAGACTCACCCTGAGACAGAGAGACTGCAATGCAGAGAGAACAAGACAAAGAACATACACTTCTGAGAAACATGGTAACCTTGAACAGAGCCCTAGTGAAATTAATGTTGCTGTAAAATATAGGACCTCTTGGTAGGGGAATAGTTCTATGCACCAAGTTAGTAAAAAGAGAATAATCTAAAAAAAGAAAGCAAGATAGAGACAGAAACAAAAGTCAAAATTTGAAGGTTATTAGTGAAAAGAATTCTGTCTTATCAGAAGCCTCCTGCAATGACAGAGTATCAAAAAAAATCAAAACTGTTGGGGATATTAGCATACAAACTGAAGGTGAGTTGATGAGGAATTCTAAATCCAAAGCTTGAGGATGTGAGTACAGAAACTGAAGGATAACCTGATAAGCAATTATGACTCCAAAGCTGTAAGGGTTGTCAGTGCAGGAAATTAAGACAATATCAGTACATGACAGCAGTATGCAGACAAACTTTCAAGAAGTGTTGTTATTAAAATACAGAGGAGAATGCTGGTCCTTGACTGAGGACCTTAAGAACAAAGTGAGCACAGAAAGCAAGATAAGCATTAGAGTGCGGCGTTCTGAGCCTATTTTTGCTTGTGTAAAATAAAAAATACAGCTGAAGGCAGCAACATGAATCAGGGAATAATATAGCAATAACCCATGCCTGGGTGTGGGCAATGCTGGATTTACCCATGGTTGGTGTGGTTTTGTCACGAGGGCGAAGCCTGAGTGGCCAAACAAAGACAACCATGGGTAAATCCAGCATTACCAACACCCAGAAGTGGGTTATTGCTATCATACAATGACATTATTTAAGAAAAAAAATGAATTACTTTTCTTAAATAATGACATTGTATAATGCCTCCTTGCTGCCCTTCCGCAGCTGTCTGGTATTCTGCGGCAGCTCTGATGCAGTGCGCATGCGTATGCTTACTCAGTACATCAGAGCTGCGGGCAGAAGCAACAGAGAAAGCAAGATCTCCATTGCTTTTTACACACTGTCTCGCTATGTTAAAGGAGTTTAAAATAGCGAGACAGCTTTAAAAAAAAGCAACAGAGAATCTCTGTTGCTTTTTTTAACGCTGTCTCGCTATGTTAACATAGCGAGACAGTGTGTAAAAAGCAAAGGAGATCTTGCGTTCTCCGTTGCTGTAAAAAAAAAAAATTATACTAATGGAAAAAGTCCGGCCGACCGGACCTTTTTCCATTACTGTAATTCTGACTTACAAAGTGCACGCTGACCAATCAGCATGCACGTTTTGGAATATTATTGGGGGGTCGTTGTAAAATGTAAAACTAATATGTTTTACTACGAATCACCCTTTGGAGTGAAAGGACAACATAAGGAAATGAAAAGGAGTGAAACAGTAGTAGCTACTCATTTTAAGACAGGGAAAGAAGCTACATCAGTGCAGGTCACTGAAGTCAGTAATCCCAGGGTAAAGAACTTACCAGTAAGCCCCATAAACATGGAATGATGGGCAAGCTTGTACAGTCAGTGAAAAGTAGTTACCAGATCAGACAGACAGGATGTAAGAACAGAAGGAGGAGGAATTCGATAGCCCTATATTCAGTAGTAAATCAAACATGAAACTTGAAGCTGAAGAACAGATTAATGTAAACGGTTACAGAAGCTTTAGACTGAGTGAACACATTTGCTGTATAGAGTGGCATCTGTAAGGCCACACAAGATGTGCAAAGGGTAAATATTATTATGCCTGTATCAAAGTTAATATTGGAGGTAAGCAACAAGATTTGTGCATCTTAAAGATTGCAAGAAAAAACAAAGATGGCCATTCTGAATACAAGGAAAGCAATTTTAAGGAGAATGGTGAAATAAATCTCTGTGAACTATATCATATTAACAGTGCAGTGACTAGACTGTGTAAGTCACGTACTTCAGGAAGAATAGGTACTTAGGCTAAGTACTGCATACCAGCAAGTGTTAAGAATATAAAAGAAGGGTGCAAGATAAAACACAGAGGATGTGCAGAACATTCTCTAGGAAAGAAGAAATTGTAGACAGAAAATAAATGAATACTAGGGTTCCCACTTTGCGAGGGACAGTCCCTCTTTGGGCAGTTGTGTCCTGACAAAAAATGTTAAAAATGGCAAATGTCCTGAGATTTTAGGACACAATTATTTCCTATATTTTACATAATAGTTGCATAAAACAGTTATCCTTCATCTAAAATACCTAAATGTTATAAGAAACAGAATAAGCAATTAAAATGCTACAAGAGTAAGCTTTTATTTAGGCAAAAAAGTTAAGTTCTATCCTTTGTACTGACCATGGGTGTGTGTCGGCCTGTAAAATCTGATGTTTGTACCAAAAATGTCCCACTTTGGCCATTTGAAAAGGTGGCAACCCTAATGAATAGAGGTGCTATTAAGGAAACTATCTGTGGTTGTGTACCTGCAACTGTTGCTAGAAACACTTGCGATATACTGAAAAACGCATTTAAGTGGCATAAATACTTTACAAGTTGAGATAGGTTGACACCCACAGCATAGAACAAGGAAGGAAGGCTTCAGTTGGACAGCAAAACAGGGTCTTCAGAGATATCTTGCAAAATGAATTCATTTCAATTAAGGTAGCGTTGTCGCCTCACAGCAAGACGTTGTCCCATTCGATTCTCAGCTAGATCGTCTTCTGTGTGGAGGCATGCATGAATGAGCGTGCCTTCGTTGAAGGTTGTGCATCAGGGCTGGTAACTCGGCACGTAAAAATCTACTACCTAACATTAGCGGACCGGAGTTCCACTGTGGCGATCCCTAACCAGGATAAGCCAAAAGACACAACAATATGCATATGTCTTATACGCCACTAGAACTCAATAGGAGGGATTTACAGAAAAGAGTAGAGGAAAAGCTTGAGAGAGACATGGGGAAATGTCTGCCTGTGTCCTCAACTACTGCTAAATTGTGATATAGGTTGTCAAGGACCACCAGTCATGATGAGTCCAAAACTCCTAGTTCATGCTGAGATGGGGATGGGCAGTTGTAGCATGTTGAGCCTGCTGGATACAAACAATTTGTAAACGTTTTGTATATTTAGAATTTTGTAAAATAATGATGATGCAAAGTGTACATGTTTCTTTAAAGTCTCTCAGAATGCATAGCAATGAATGAATCATGGGAATATTCTCACAGAGGTTCTCATAATAATTAGGCAGTCGCATGGACTTAGTTTATCAGTTACCCCAATAAAAATAAGAACAGCCTGGAAAACATAATTAAGAAAGGTAGCTCCTCAGTGAAGGAACAGTATGAAGTCCTGAAAATGAGAACCAGAAGAATGGATTAAGACAGCTCAATTAGGGCTAATGGTTTCATAGGCTAATGACCACTCGGACCTTTAAAAACCTATCCATGCAACCCAAAGGTATTCCATGAGTTATTATGCATTAGAGGTTATTTTAAGGGGTGCATGTTAGTTAAGGCATGATTTAATGGCTGCATTTGTCCATCACAGCCACAAGTGTCAGACTAGGCGTGAACTTTCAATAGAAGCCAGACCAGGGGTGAATTTCCAATTCTCATCCACTGTTTCAGACTACACTTAAACAGAGTTAGAGAAGGGCTTTGTTTCACATGGATGGGAAACCTATTCTAGAGGATGGGGATTTTCTGAGATAAATAGGATATATTGGAGGAACAGGTATGTAAGTCACAAGCAAAGTTTAAATCTAGAAGTTCTGGTGCTGTTCATTTTGCAGAGATGAAGAGGTCCCTCATAGCAGGATCCAACGATATCAGCAGTCTGTAGGAAACAGGGTATAAGAGATAGGGCTTGAAAGCAATCTACATAGGAAATGTGATTACTCCCCGAATTCTTTTTCTGAGGAACCTCTGCGGACATTCCAGCTGTTGCATTAGCTTGTTCAGGTTCATACTGAAGATAGGGTTATACTCAATGATACTAATCTGTGGAACATAATTGATGTATTAAGCTTGGTGGAAGTAGTTGATCTTGAAATTGAGACTGGGGCTTATGAGACACCCCTACAACCTGGACAGAACTCCTGGAGTCCCAGAGCTTGAAGGAGAGAGTGAGGGCTAGCAAACAGGGCTATAGCATGGGACTATCTTGCTAGTTATGGGACAGCCTGTATCCTGAAAGTATTAAACAGACTAGTGAACTGCTGTGAAGGTACCGTTCATTTCGTATTTTTCAAAGCCAGGTGGCCTACTATTATATAGTTTGGCAGTTAAGTAAATGTGTACGTCTTACTTCAGTGTCTCCTTAGATCCTATAATATATCATATCAGTACTCTTCTATCATACGTTTTTTCATCTAATCACAAATAACTGAAAAAAAATCACTGAACACACATTTCACTGAATTTCATTTTGCAGAAAGTTTCATACAACAAATTTCCACCCAAAGTTTTTTTTTGTTTATTTGCTGGGTGGGGGCAGGCCTCCATGCACCTCTTAGCTTAAATATACTAACTCCATGATCACACAACCACAGAAAAAAACAAAAAGCACCAAACACAGTGATTTACTGCTGGCTCACAAATCTAGCCTTCTTGGGATAGAGCATGGAAGTGGGGCATTAGCAATGTACAAATCATGTGCTAGATTAATTTACCTTATAAATTCCTAAGATCCTAAACTACATCAGCAGTGATTGTCCATAGCCTTCTACACTTTTCTGCAAATTGTGATTCAACCAAACTTACTTGCGGTGAAATGTTTCCATTAATTGTTTTAATCATTTGTGACTTAATGAAAGGGCAATGCAATGAACTATCTTGTACCTATATAAAAATAAAAACATTTTATACACAGCACAATGAATTTAAAACAAGCTGATAGCATTATTGGTAGTAAATACAATAAGAAATACAAGTTGTGGTAAATGCTCTTGGCCTAAAAGGCAAAATTCATGAAAACCCTGTGTTTTCCACTGCTCAGTCCAGTTTTGGAATTTACTGGTACGGTCCTCAGGAAATTTGCTATCTTCTCCAGCACTAGGGACACTAACTTGTTCATCCCATGTCAACTGGGTCCCAGTCAAAGCTTTAGCCATCTGTGCCACAGAGCTGGCTTTGTGGTATTTGTCCTTTAGGGTGTCTGTATTTTCACCCCCTTCCAATTGATCAACAGTTATCCTTCACTAAGTAGGAGGCCAGACAATCACTGTAGACACAAGTATCTTGAGATGGAGGCCTAGAGAATGGAGCCTTTCTCTTTGGACTGAGAAATCACAGATCTGGGAGTGCAACAAAACTGCAAAAATCTAGGACCTTTAACAACAGTATGTAAATGTGTGTGTGTGTGTGGGGGGGGGACTTATGAGAAAACTGTGTACAGATACCATGTGTGTGTGTATATGTATGTATATATATATATATATATATATATATATATATATATATATATATATATATATATATATATATATATATATATATAAAAGGTTCCTATTACATGAGTGAACATTAGAAATAGCGAACGCTCATTTGTCGAACCCAAATTCACAAAACCACAGAATATTGAAGGAACGGATCAGCGAATTTCTTCCCAGGGAAAAGAAATTGCTGGGCCGTTCTCTGGACTTTGCTGTTTTCTTCACAGTGGTGCAATCTCGGAGTTGGTATATTTAAGGGGGGGGTGAAGCCCCCCACTTTATGTTGCCTGTACATTTTTTTTGGATCAGTGAATTTTTTTCCCTTGGAAACAATTTGCTGATCTGTTCCTTCGAAATGTTGTGGTTTCGTGCATTTGGGTTCGATAATAGATTGTTCGCTATTTCTAGCATTCTATCATATAATATGAACCCATATCTCTCTCTCTCTCTATATATATATATATATATATATATATATATATATATATATATATATATATATATATACACACACACACACACACACACACACACACACACACACACACATTTATACATACATGAATATATTAATTTTGCTCAAGGAAGGTAATACAATAGTCATGAGTTTATAACTCTTGTTCGGGATTCTGATAAAATATTAAAGAATGACATTTTACAGAATAGTATGACGTATCCATACACTGCAGGGCAGGGCTGCATTTTATTTATACTCAACTGCAAAGACTGAACTAAAAGTAACCCAAATAATGAACTGAGTAACACCGTTCTTTAAGCATTCTTTCCTAACTCAAGAGGCTACTGGGTGGGAGGGTAGAAAAGTTGGAGATTTTGTAAAGGAAGCACTGTTACTGAATACAGAGATGTCACTAAAATAGCAGATCTACTTCTATTGAAAAGATTCCTTCAAATAGGAAACAGTGTGGTTCAGTGGCTAGAACATATAGCCAAAATCATTATCCAGGTAGACGTCTAAAAACAGTCAGTTGGACAAGACAATTCTAGTGAATCATTAAATACCACAGTACTCAGTACTTCAGGTTATAAAGCCAGCACCTAGAGATCTACAATGAAACATGCTATGCTGCATCATATCAAATGTCGTAAAATGTTGATCTTTTTTGTAAAATACACTTACCTCTTGAATCCATAATTTCAAGCTTGCCTTTCTTCTCATTCTTTATATTCTAAAAAAATATAAATATATGCTTTATATACATATTTGCATACATATTTGTGGTGATTACAAACTGTTCCTACATCAGGGTGTAAAGTACTGAGACATAACCTCTATAACTATGTCTAAACCACAATGCTCATGTAAATATCTTATGCATAATATGTTGGCAATTGTCCTGGAACTTTTCTCCCCAGGTCTCCGCTGAAAAATGGACAGCTCTGTCCAGACAGACCTCCTCGGTAAACAAATGTAAAATAAATAACAAATAAATAGATATATGGGGTGAAAGAGATGATGGCCATGCTTAGTGGTGAAATTGTATTGGTCGAACTGTGCTTTCTAAAAACAGACCTGGCAAGAGTTTATCCACAAATACTACCTGATAACTTTAAAAAAGTATGAGACAATTAAAAACACAAAGAAGCTTTTTTTTGTGCCTGTCAGATGATTTGTTATGAATTCAGTACTTTTTTCAACTAAGGGAAACAAGATTTGAATATAGTGTATATTTTTGTGATTTGCTTTTACCGGAAAGACAATCATTTTAATTGCATGACTATATTTGCAGAATTAAAAAAAAAATCAAAATGCAAATATGAAAAATTGCAGACTGAATATTTTTAAAGCAAGAAACATTTTTATTAAAGCATCACTTACTACATAGGCAATCATACGTTTACATAAATGAAAACAAACCACACCGACACAATCCTAGTCTCAAGCATTTTACATCACAAACCATACTGATATACTCCCAGTTGCAAACATTACACATCACTTATAATCTACCCAATCTTTATCACTCAGACATTACATAGCTCATTTAAGTCCTGCTGCCTTTTAGACCTCATTCTTCTCTTGTATGTACTGTTCCCACAATTCCCATTTTTCCTATGTAGTTTGCTGCTACCCTTTTCTGAAGATCTCAATTTCAGTCGTTTTATCTGTTACTACATTTACTACTTCCAGTACAGTTGATTTAGATTTTGATTTCCATTTTCTAGTAATTGTTTTTTTGACAGCCACCATTATTAGACACAGCAGGACCTTACCACGTCTAAGAAATTCCAATTCTGTACCATAGCTCAGAAAAATCATCTCCCTCATCAGACTAATCTGCCCACCCAGCATCTCCGACAGTACATCCCACAGACTGAATGTCTTGAGATATGCTGGACAGGAAAGTAATATGCCATCCCAAAGAAAAAAAGAAGGCTATTCAAGAAGCAGACCCACACCTACCATCACCTTAAATCAAAGGGTTACAGGCATTTCTCTGTTAAACCAATTTTGGGAAGTTAAAAACTTAACCCAAGTACAATGTTTACACATCTGTAAAGCTTACTGAAAGAAAATGTGTCATGGCAAGAGAACCAGCCTGAGCAAAATGCTTTTAGAAAACAAACCGGTAGTAAGATGTGATATGTGTGGATAAATTATGATCACAGTTACCAATGCCATATTGTAGATATTAGCAAATGAACCAAGGTATGGGAGTAAATAACTAGAAAGGGGAAAAGTCAGAGTGGACTGAGGCCAAGCAGAAGTTTGAACTGTGGGTTGCAGACTGCCTTTTGATAAAGAGAGTATACGGAAAGAGAATGGGATAAGGGAGTGTTAAATGAAACACCAGCTCTGGGTGAGTTTATAGCTGATTTGAGAACAGAAGTTGAGGTTAAATGGGATAATTAATATAGCATATAAAATAATGTATGAAAGCTATAAGAATCAATCAGAAGAGTTTAGAAAAGCCTGGGAAAAAAGAGAAAGTACAGTTGTATAAAATCTTACCATAACGGTAGATGTCCTTGCCTTCAATGCTGCAGTATTGTTAACACATGGGATTCCCTGCCATGGAACCCTGAAGTCCAGCCAGTCTACCAAAGACTCTTGCTGCTTTAAGGTTATGCTGAACGTCACCCAAATGCTCCTTGTGTAGCATAGGGCATGAACGTGACATTCAGGCCTACTATAGTCAGAACTGATTGCCCCAATACGAACACCAGTCACAGGAACCCAAGAGATAATGTGCACATCCAGGAAGGTAAAGGACTTGGGGGAAGGAGGGAGGGAGGAAGAGAGTACTGCAGCAGTGAAGGCAAGCACATCTACCATTATGGTAAGATTTTACACAACTGCACTATGGCTTTACATTCACTGCAGCAGTATTCTTAACATATGGAATAGCGCCAAAGCTCGAGAGGAAACTAGGGAGGGGGAAGGCACACAAGAGTTCCCTAAAAAGCCATGAAGAATGGCACCAGCAAAACCAGCCCCAGCTCTAGAGATAGCATCCAACTTGTACTGCTTGGTAAAGGTATGCACAGAAGTCCAGGTAGCTGCTTCAAGAATAGAATGTGTGAAGGGTTTTCAGGATGAACACCTAACAAACTGAACAAGATGTAAAAGCTCCTAATCAAAAAACACATTGTAGCTGTCTGTATGGGGAATCTGTCTCCCACACTGGCATTTACCATTCCTGGATGACAATAACCCCAAAGAGCACAAAACAAGATAAGAAAAAACAAAAACCCCAATGGGGCACTTATCTGCAACTGCAAAGAAGTCAGCAAACAAGCATATATAGACACGGGAGAATGAAAATGCGTTCAACTGGCAGGAAACAGACACAGGTAAACAAATTGATGGTGAAAAGATATGCTTGGGACTGGTGGCAAAGAAGTTCAGGCTATGATAGAAGAAGATTAAGAAAATATAACGATAAAAAGGCCAATCCATTTTCTGTATTTCTTGATCTCTGGAGAGAAGGACAACTGAAAATAAAATTCACAGAAAGCCTTGACTACCTCTGTAGGCTTTAAACGAGATGAGCTACTCTTGGTATCAATGTTTACAATAGCGTCATGAGTTTGTTTTGCAATCATGTATACTAATTTGGTTATGGGCCAGTTTGAAGAATGCCTATAAAAGTTAAAGTTCTTCTTTTGAAGTGTTGGCTTCATGGCACAGATGGATAAAGTCTTGACCCTGATGCAGACAACTTCAACTCAAATACTGAGTGGAGTGCTGGAAAAGCCGAAGAGGAAGGGTGTGAGTTAGCAGTAGCACCAAATCTAATTAATCACAATGCCATCACCTATTAGGAGAGCATGTGAGGTGGTGGTGGTGGTGGTGGGGGGGGGGGGCAAACAGGCAGCATTATTGGTTGGAGTTAGGTCCTTAGTTCCTAACAATCTGTCTAAAGAAGTCTTTGCCTGCTCATACACATAAATGCACAAGCATTGGAAAAGGCATCTTTGACTCATTTAGCAACATATGTGCAGATCAGCTAGAAAGTAGAAGTTAGAATTATTTTACAAAGAAATCCTTCTGGTCATCAAGTGTGGCAGGTTCTGAAAGTTATGTTTGATGAGCAGTTCTCCTGTCTGGGGACAGTTAGGGCCCATGCTTATATACGGACAATCCTCATCTGGGGAAGGTGAACCACACCTTCAAGTCTCTGCAGGCCTGGCAAAACTGAAAGAAATATATAACGGTGAGAACAACAGAATAAACCATCCTTCATGAGTGGGACATAATAATTCTAGTTTCACTGACTATCCCTCTTTGCAGTCTCTCTGCTCTTTGAGCTACCTTACCCCTCTTTTCTCATCTTAATTATGCATATCCAATCACTGTGAAATGTTCCCTAGATCATTCCTGGCAACTCCGGGATTATTATATTTTTAGACCTCTTGGCCACATCAGTTAGATAAATGCAGGATAAAACATTCAAAATGTAATCTGTTACTCTAGCCTTCCTTTGAATTAGTATATACTCTTCTCTCTTCCTTGCGTCCGCAGAATAATCTTGGTTTATATAAATTCTGATTCGCCACAGGATAGATGCAGATCAGGCTTCCACAGGAGTGACAATACCCTTTCCTTAACAGCATATGTACTAAACCTGACAATTATATGTACAGGTCTTGTCATGTAGTGTTCGGTGAGGTATTCATGCCATCATTTATGTTCTCTCAAAAGTGAGTTAGGATTCAGGTATATTTGTCTACTGTGCCAACTGTTTTTGAATAAAGCTTGTATAGTCTCTTCCTTCCAAGCTTTCTGGGACTCTCGCTACTCTTGGATGTTTTCCTCTTCACACTACCTTCCTGGTTGCAAAGAGTAGCTCAATTCCATTCTGGCTTCCAGTGTTGCAATTCTTCATTTTCTTGCAATAAGGTTTAGACCACTTTTGCGTGTTCATTCACTGCCTCAGTCACCTCTCCCATCACCGTGTTATTTTCAGTAATGTCATTTTCTAGCTTAACATTTTTTTTAATCAAGGAACACATCTTTAATAATAGTCACATCTTTCTACTCCTGCTCTGATGCAGTTTGAGCATCCTCACTGCTCACCATCTCTCCTCTGCAGTTTCTCTGCTATGACTTTCTGTCCTTTATTTCCTTTCGCAGACTGAGTTCTTCTTAGCTGACACATACCATGAATGAGGGTGCTAACTTTATTTTTCTAACTTTATCCCCATTTATCACATGACCAATTCTTTATTAAATGTTCTTTAGTAGGGAGCCATGGAGCAAACAGTGCTATCAGTTCCACACCATACCAGACGTTCCCTGTCCTCAAGAGATTTTAAACATTTCTCAGGTAAGATGTGAATGCATATTGGATTAAACAGCTTTCACAAGACTTTAATTTGTCTTTGCTGCCTAGTAAGCATTAAAGGAAGACTCCATCTTGGTATCATGAGCTATTTATTTCATCAAAATCAGTCTACGTAATTACATTTTACCACAAAATGACCTTCATTGGGCCTGCAATACTAACATAATCTTATTTTACTGGTTTGTCTTCTGAGTCTAAGAACCCTTTTCAAATCCCTTTTATGCAAGTCATGCTAGACATAAGAAAATAAAGTCCCATATAAATAAAATGACAGTGTAAGTTGTAAGCATGTTGCATGGCTTCTGGGTCCTGAATGCTTTAACTTTTTGCCTGACTTACCTTGATGTGCATCGTTTTCAGATCTATTCTAACATATCCATAGTAGCTGTGAATAGTCAACAAAATAAAGTAGCTTATCTGCAACTTTTTTTTTTCAAAGGATGTCTAACTGTAGTCCTTCAGGTGATAAAAGGACAGTAACCCACTTTCTGAGGTATCAAATCTAAATAGCAGCTGTTACGTCAAAGGACTTGTAAGAGACATTGAAACTGCCACTGTTATTCCCCGTGTCTGCAGTGGAAGTGTTTTTTAACCCAAAATACTGTAGAAATGTGATGCATTTTTTGAAAGGTATTTTGCCTTTATAACTCCTGATGTGTTATCTCTTATATTACAGTATAACAGCATACCACTTCAAAATGAGTACAACCTTCTGTTCTTGAATTTGTTTTATCAGAACTTTCTGTTTTGCCCTCATGCATTACATTTCTTCTGTTATTGTGTATCCTTTATTTTTTTCATAACTGCAGCATACTGACATTTTAAAATCATAATCACTGGGCATGACTAGGTAGTCGTCATCCCCTGTGCTATGCAGAAGACTAAAGAACTAATGTTTGCAACAATATGCATTTACAGAAAAGAATACCTTCAACAAGTGGAGCACAGCTCAGAAAGATGTGCTCAGCTAGGTTTCTTCTCTCTGCAACAAAGGCAGTAAAGAAAGTTCCACCACACTGTGCACATTTTTAAACAGCAGCTGCTGACATCAACAAGACGGAAGACTGCCTGTAATAGTCTGTAGGCAGTATCTGATAGGAAAAACTACAGTTTCCTGTACCCACTGTGCGTCATGCAGCTGGAGAAAATGTCCTCTGCCAAACCACATAACCTGTTAAGCTTTTAAAATAAGATGTGTGGACTTTCCCTTTCTGTGATTCCAAGGCAAGGAAATGAAGGTTTGCAGGCTTTTTGGCACTTAAACCATACCAGAACCCTACTGCAGGTAAACAATAAGCCTCGGGGTTGAGCTAAATTTCAGGTAAGGGTAATTTTTTCCTTTAAGTGCAGAAAAAATGATAAAAAACAGTAAATGCTTACTGACACAAGCCACAATGGAGATAATTTCTTCAGAATGAAACCATGGGACTAGCAGTATTCATATATAAGAAAAAACTCAGAACAGCACATAACAGTTCGGGATACTGAAATGCCTTCCATGTCTGCGCTTTCACATGCACTGTACCAGTACTGTATCAGGAAGGAAGAACACCACTAATGGAAAAATCTGGCTATAACACCAAATGCAGAAGGTAGGTAATTGCTAAATGTTATGACATTGACTTACTATTGCAGTGAACCTTCCCAGGAAAGGCTGAGGTCCTCCACAGAGACAAATTTACAAAAGCTATTCATCTGTTTGGGCCTGTAGTTCTTAGTAAAAATTATATTCAACTACCCATGGAAGGAATCCTCCTGTTATATATCCTATGGTGCTGAAACACTTATGACAGAAGCACATTTACTTACTCACCCAAGCCCTAAACACTTTGTTTGGATACCCAGCTGTTCAGATCTTTATGGTAGGAAAGAGAATTGGGAAAGTCACAGTACACAAGCCTAATCCTTAGAAAACAGCACATTTAACCTTTAAGAACGTCACATTTAAATGTTTTAATCTTCATTTTTTGCAGGCTCCACAGCCATTATATTTCAGATATATATTATATACACTGTATCCTCTTATTCTAGTAACTTCCCAAGTAGATAGTAGAAATATTTTTAGCTTTATCCATGATCTTGATTTAGCAGTTTAACAGCTACAATTAGCTAATTTTGAGCTATAGCCAAGACTCTGTCTACCTTATGGGATATACAAAAGTAACCTTTCTGATTACAGAAACAGAGCCAAAAGCTCTTAAAATAAAACACAGTAAAAATTTAATATAATTTGCCTTTAAGGAGGGTGCTTTTCTATATACTTATATTTGATTTTTAAATTATTATATTCATAAGTGAAGTGTGCACGACTGATTGAACTTTGTATAATAAGAATCAATAGATTTAGGAAAATAAGATGAAATTTGTTTACAATATGTTTATATTGGTATACAGCATTGGTCAGTCCTGTTTTTGATAAATATTTTAGTCCTTTGTTGTATTATTGACAATAATTCAACATATATTCCTTTGTAAATGTTTTATTATAGATAGAAGAATTAATTGGTTTTAACATAATTGAATAAGGGTAGTGACACAATGAGGAATGAACATCTGATTGGTTAACATACTAACAATTGTGTATTTAAGCTTGGAAGAAATTTACTTATATGACTCTGATGATGCCCGTGATTTATTAGGGCGAACGTGCTAAGTCGCTGAACACACTGCGATGAACACTCTTGAGATTACCACTGGTTGTGGTTCTCATTGTTTTTTTACTTACTTTTCTAATTAATTAATCCTTAAATATCAGAAACTTGCAAAGAGCACCATCAGCTGCCATTTGCTTCCACTGGTGCTCTAACTGAGCTCGATACTTCTCGAATGCCCCTAATTTGCAATTATCTCCCAGATTTTGCATCAAAATGTCAATTTACGACTTCTAAAATGTGTGCCTGTGAGACACAACAGTGTGGATTAAAGGACTGATGTCAGATATTACTTACAGAGCATTCTTCAGAAAATGAATGTGAATACTATTAATTCAGAAAGTCAGCAGAACAACAGTATTTGTATCACGCTTTTTAACAGTGTCCAGAGACTGGCATTAACTATTTAGTAAATATAGGAGCTAATTTCCATCACATGTACAAGACCAGCACTGGTTCTCCAAGGAACCTTTAAAACAGTGGGAAATGTCCTGAAGCCTACACTTTTAAAACCGATGTTGACAACTAAACACTATTTATACTCTGTGGCAAAAGCTTGGAATAACCTATTTCTAGCCTTGCCTTCAAACATGAATTAAAGCAATTCCCTAAGGATTCATGGTACTGCTCATGCACAAATCCAAGTTAAGGTATCACATCACCACTCTTCCAGATGGAAGTATCATTACATTCACCCCTTTACTTCAATGTCCTTATGCACATACTACCTGGTCTTATCGGTCTATACCCTTCCACCCTATTTTCCTCTTACTCCAGCTACACCTCTCTAATTTCACAATATTCTGTCTTCTCACTGCGTTCTCTCTGTCCTTCACATCCCCTCTCCCTTTTTCCTAAAACTGATTTCTCTATTACCTTATATTTTTAATATCACAGGATTCCCTAACTATACCCTATACAAGCCACTACCTACTGTTCCTCCTCTTCATATAGACTCACTAACTACCCTTTCCACGGTTATACTGTAATCTTATGTCAACTTATTCTTTACCAGTTATCTCTCCAACAGATATTGTTCCTCCACTGTCTATGAAGATTGTTTATACCTGTAAAATGTTTATACCTGTAAAAGTTCCTAAAATAAGTGTTTGTCTATTCTCACTGCATCGTGTTACTTGATACATGACGTTATGGTTTGTCTGCTTTTATTTCATTGCATACGTTAGTGAAATGTACGTACATGGAGCTTTTTTCCCCCCAAGCCTCTGTTGAAAATGGGTACTCTGGACCCAGTTGGACTTTCCTGGTAAACAAATGCCAAATAAACAAAACAAAATAATAAAGTGGGTGCTAATTAGGCGATTAGCATGTAACCACAGCCCCAGTCCATACAGCTCACGCTTTATAGCTCTTTAATGTACTTGCCTGCATACTTTTGAAAAGGACAATTAAGATAGTAGTAAACAGAAACAGTGACATGAGCAGTAAGTAAAACATCTTTAACTGGGGGACATGACATCACTTCAGATAATCTAAATATTTGAATGACAGCATTTCAGATAAACAGGGTTCTACCGTACACCTCTTACATTTTCAGTGCTCTATTACTTGCTGAGAGCTATGCAATGCAGTAGACTTCTAGCATTCACAACATGTCAATTAAAATATATTTATAAACCATCCAAATAATGAAATAAATACCAAGAATGATGGTATCAACAAATTCCACAATAGTATATACAACCATAGCGAACTAGGACAGGATGACATCTCCCTGCTCACTGAATTCATGGATATAGTAGGAAGGAGACATGGAAAAACTTATTGAATTTGTAGATTATATCAATCATACCACTAGTTACCTCAAGTTCACCCATCAGTTTGACAAGGTGGGGATTAACTATCTCGATGTTTATCTTTACAGTGATGGGAAGTCCTTCCAGTCCCGGATTTATAGGAAGGACACACAGTGCATTAGAGCCGCCAGGATGACATCTGTTAAGGAATGCATGCTGCAAGAATTATCATATATTGGTAGTTTATTTATGGATAAGGGATATCCCCCTGTTATGATCAAAGATGTGACAATAACATCAATACTAATACTAATACCAGAAATGATAACTATACCAAAGCATGCATATTAAAGTAAAGGACATTATTATGTCCAATTGGAACATTTTGACAAGAGACCCCAATTTGTATACAAACGGGAATAATATAAAGAGAATAATTGAAGTTAAATCTAGTTACCAGAGGAATGGACACTGTAATTATTGCAGATACATATTTGAAGAACTTTCTATCACCTTAAATAACAACATAAGAAGTAAGGTGAGATTTTGTCTAATATATTTAGCAATATGTGACACATGCAAGAATTATTATGTTGGGAACTGATCGCTCTTTTAAAAACAGAAGTATTGCATTAAAAACATGATACTAATAATGGCTATCCACCTGATAAATAGCTCAGATTGCTGGCTTCAAATTTGCCATCTTGGAAGTGGTATTACCTAATCCCAGACTCAATGAAATGATTCCTACCAAACCCTTGGTTAGAGTATAAAACAATACATGCATATATGTAGTGTATTTAGATAAGGCACATTGTTATTCACTTGGTTTATTTGTTCTTCTTTGGTCACATAGGTTGTATTGTGTAGTATTTTTTGGTTTTAATTTCATTTTATATATAGTTTTTTTTCTATTATAATTATAATTCTTTTTAAGATGTTCTATGTTACAATCTATATAAAATATGAATTTTGATGCATAGTAATGATATTCACACTGTTCAATGTTCATAAATGCATACAGTTTGTATAGCACAAAATGTAAGTTAAGGATATAGTATCAGTCTTTTTCAGATTCAGATTTTGTTTTTGTTTAGTTTTGGTTTAGTTATGTATTGTACTGTTACTTGACTTGAACTTGAATATTTTCATTTCATTGTGTTCAATTTCATATATATATACTGTATATATACATATATATTTTTTAAGTTTTTTTTTAGTACTAGGCTGATAGAAATGAGAGGCATTTAATTACTTAATGCCAGCCCAGACATTAATTGAATAATCAGTGTAATTGGTGGTTCATTTTTATCTTTATTATCAACACATGTATGGCCATAACGTAAACAGATACAAGAGTGTTTGTATATGAAAATTTCAGGCAATCCCAGAATGGACAATAATGCCTGAGATCTCCAACAAAATAAACTGCTTTATTTGCTTGCAATATATCATAATGTATTACTGGAGAATGTTAGTTGTCAACATAGCCTATCAAGAGTTGTTAGGTTTCATGGACACCTTGTACATAGAAGGAATAATATATGCTTCAAAATGGAATCAGAAAAGGTTAGAAGAGTAATCTTCAAAGTTTCAAAGACTGTTAACATTGCATATTTGTATTTTATCATACTTGCATGCAGTGGATATACAATTAAAGTGAATAATTCTAACAAAATATACAACTCCTTACCTTGTTTACAGAGTTTGCTTTCTCTAGAGAACTTGTTGGCCTACAAATAAAAATGGAATTAAAATTGAGTCTCCTTTATACATTGCCTGTAAGTGCTATAACCAAGAGATGGCACAGAACATACAAAAGTTTCCATACAGGCATGGCAATTCAACGATTTACAACTAACTTTAAATTTCTAATGTAAATTATTTTTTGTATGTATAAAGAAAATTAGTACACATACCACATTTCTCAAGTCTTCATTATTCACAACTTCTTTACTAGGAATATTCATAGGGTACTGTACCCATCTAGAAATTCAAGACTTCAAATTTTAGCTGGTGGAGGGGATGACAGTTTCCCTGAAGACTGTCAAGTGATATAGCATAGTGAATAAATATCAGTGGAAAATGTTCCTTTCTGTTGGGACTGTGTGAGGCAAAGAAACATGGTAAGCAAAGGTTAATCCATAAGGATAGCAAAATGAAACTTTGCACATGGCAGTGTTAATGTAATTTTGCTGCAATTTTAGTCAGTTAGCATTGTTAGTATGACGTCCAATCAGAATCCAAAATATCATTCCCCAGTTAACTTCAGAATTGATAGTTGCTACATTTGTGAGGCAGTTTAAAGGCATGCTTTTCTTCTGTTTAAGATGAAAGTTATGATAAATGTAAAGAGTTATGAGACTATTTTGGAAATAAAACGCATTCAGTATCAGCAGCTCAGCCAGTATCACACTTGCTCTGAAGCTGTGAAAATGAGAAGGCTGTGTGTTGTATCTTATCCTCACAACAGGCACGTAGATTCATGCATAATTCAAAACTGCAGGGCAGGATGAGTAACTGCTGCACGTTTGAGATACTTCTGATGAAATGCTAAACTAGGGTGGCATCTACATAAGCTAGTGTAAATCAGGTGTATGTTAAAAATACCACAGCACTTATTAAAAAAAGAAGAGTAGGGTGTTTTAACTAAAATTCTTAATTTATTAACCACAAAATATGCACAAGCTTTTCAAATTAGCAGACATTAGCAATCCATAACATACTCAAATCCATAAATAACATTCAAGGCCTCCAGGCTGCAGCCTTTCATTATATTTTATAAAATTAGAAGTTATACAGGAAGATCAATGGATTTTTAAATTTGTCCTAGAAGCAACCTTTGGGCAAAAGGATGGATTGGTTCTCAACTTTACAAAGTGTGACTTGTGGCTGTGGCTGTTGCCGTCTGCAAATGAAAGTTGATTGGAACTGCTGCTGTTGACTGAACTGACTGTGAGGAAGGAAGAGAAAGAAAAAAAAAGAAAACTAGAAAAGACTGACACTGGGGCAGTAAAAGGATCTATGTTCTTATCTCCTTTAGCCCAGAGGGAGAAGCGTTACTACTAGTAGTAAATCCTCCTGGTAGAGGACTTAAGAGAAGCTACTATAATGTCTCTATCAGAAGATCTGGCACTGGATCCAGATTCTAGGCATTTGCTGTTTAGAGTAGGAAAAGAAAGCATCGCAGCGCCCACTTCTGAAAAATGTCTTCCACTATGGATTGCTTGCTGTCAATCTGTCTATCCTTATGCTGGTTTTCCCAGGAATATGTGGTGCTACCAGAAGAGAATGAGAGAGGAGATCCCCATTGCCAAAGTCTGAGCCTCTCGACACAGGGATAGGACTTGGTTCGCCCTTGATTTGTTGATACACCACCGGACATGTTGTCCATGTCCATGTCATGCAATAGTTCCTAAGGAAGAAAGTTGTTTGAGGCTTTGCAACGTTAAAAGCACTGCTCTCTCTAGGACATTTATGTGCAGGTGGTATTTGGCTGATGAGGAGAGAGAGGAAATCCAGGAGGATAGATGGTTCTTGCAGTTCTTGCAGGTCTGTGTCACTAGGATCTTGAAGCTGGCTGCTGGAAGCTGATTGTTGTGAACAACAACCATTGTAGAAGGCGTAAAAAACAGGCCAGAGGGGAGTGTGATGGCCGTGATGGCAAGGGCCCAACACTTTCAAAACCAGTCTGGCTTGTACCTTTTTTTGCTGGCAAGGATGATCTTGAGTGGTTTTTGGATATCTAGGATCCCTCTGACTTGTTAGGTTGGCTGACATCGCAGGGCTCTGAATTGATGTCTGTCTGTCCCCCAGCGAGAAACCTTCTCTGGAGGCATCTGTGGATTTTTTATGTGATAGTACATCCCTGAGGTCTATAGAGCACATCCCAGTTGTCTCTTTGCCCAGAAAGAAATGCGATTGAAGTGTGACCATCTGAAATCTCGTTCTTTTTGATAGACTTTTTGTTTCTGCTGAGGTCTAATATTGGTCTCCAGTCTCCGTCTTTTAGGGACAAAAAGAACCTTGAGTATTCGGGACTCTAATTGATCTTTTTGTACTGCCCTGGATAGCTCTTTCCTTAGAAGATTTGACCTAAGGATGTCCCTTTGAAGGCTCGAGAAGGGCTCCCCTCCCAGCTCCTCCAAGAGGAGGAGGCTCAAGAGCAGAGTTGAAAGAGGGGTCGGTCCGAGGCTGACTTTGGGAGTCAGGGCTCAGCTCGAAGTCTGAGCTCAGTCCCCGCTCAAGAGGAGAGGGAGAACGACAGGGACAAGGTCCCTCCGCCCCTCCCGAAACTGAAAGGAAGCCCGCCGCCGGCCTGGATCCCTCTCCTCTCAAGGAGGAGAGGGAGATAGAGGACGACGACCGAGCCGGAGGTGGTGCATCGCTCCAGAAGCGCAGCACGTCACACGGTACCGATAATCTCCACTGACCAGCTGTAGGAGAGGAGGGGGACAGATTCAAGGGGGGATGTAGACAGCTGATCATTGATGAGATGGGGCTATGAGCATCTGCTAATGCCTGCTGAGACTTTAATAGCCTACACTACACTCTCTAAATCGGTCACGAAAGCCTGGAAGACCTCGATGGTGGCTCCGATGGCTCCTCCAAAAAAGCAAGGGAGATGGGGGAGCAGAAGAATTCCAAAACAAAGGAGGAGGGCAACCTCTTTTGGACGGAGAACCTATCCAGCAAGAATGAAGGCGAGATTGACAACTTAACATCCCTTACTTTACACTTTCCTTGAATGTGATATAAAATTAGACACCAACATATTTAATGTAATTTTTTCGTTTGAAAATAAAGGCATCATATATTCCAAATGTACCATTTAAAAAGTGTCACAAGTCTTCTCATTCTTTTTTGTACAAAACGTTTCCCATTTCAAACACAAAACTTTCTGCTGCCAAGGAACTACAGCCGTCGATAAAATTCAAAATCACCACATTATTGCAGTAAAGATTGAGTGCTTTCATCTCAAATGTTAAAGACTTCTTCAGAATGAATCCTAATGTAACATTACAAAATTTAAACATCCCTCTTCACAAATCACATGATCTACCACATCCAATAATAAATCTTGAAATAAAAAATGTAAGTAAAAACAAATATAAAATAATTAAACACCAAACACTTAAAAAAATACAAGAACAATCCATCTAAAAAGCTTCCAGATGTGAAATATGGTATTTTCAAACTTATCCATCAGTTGTTTCAAAGTACAACCCTCAGGGTTACAAACTTTTTAAAATTCAAGGGACGTGTTTAACCAATCTAATAATTTTGTCTTGTTGCGATTAAAGTTTGTTACATTGTTTTCCAATTGAGATGAAGGTATGCAATTCAAATTCTGTATCTGTCCTGCCGAAATAAAGCAGGAAGGGATATTATTAAAATCCGTATCACCACCATCGCTTAGAGGAAAGAGTTGCTATGGCAACTTAGATTAAATGCTACACTGTTACCGGGCCTTAATGAACATATTTCATTTGCTAGTGTCTTAAGATTAAAGTCTTATTTAGTTTGAAATTATGACTCGCTTTTTAGATGGATTGTTCTTGTATTTTGTAAGTCTTTGGTGTTTATTTAGTCAGTTTATATTCGTTTTTGGTTACATTTTTTATTTCACGATTTATTAATAGATGTGGTAGATCATGTGATTTGTGAAGAGGGGTATTTAAATTTTGTAATGTTACATTAGGATTGATTCTGAAGAAGTCTAACATTTTAGGTGAAAGAGCTCAATCTTTCCTGCAATAAAGTGGTGATTTTGAATTTTATTCACAGCTGGGGTTCCCCGGCAGCGGAAAGTTTTATGTTTGAAGTGCATCACTTCCCAATTGACAAAAATGATGCAGCTGTCCAATTTCCATCATGATACATTACCTCCTAATCCATTTGCAAAAAAAATAAATGTATATTTTCATTTACATATTAAACTCATTAAACCTGTGATATAATCACATTTAATAAGAAAATGATTAACCATTGATACTATGCCCTTAAAACCAATCCTAAACACAGAGTAGCACCCATTGTTCCTTACACTTCATGCATATATAAAAAGTTAAGAGTTAAAAGCAGCATGGATGCAGCTTCATTTATTACCATAAGATTATTTCTCCTAATTAATTCTGGATTACCTGCACTGGGTTACCTGCAAAGGGTTTTGCCATTATTCTCCTGTACAACCCTTTTCCTACCTTCTGTACTCTTAGTTTCACCCCTTACATTTTCTTTTTTTATTCTTTAAACTAAATAATATATCCACTCTATTTGGTACCTCTGTTTCTTTCCCATCTTTTCTCCTCTAACTTCTTATTCCACCATCTTTCTGTAAAATGCAAAATGCTTCCCTTTCTATTACTTCTCTCATGCTTTTACTAAGGGAATAATATTAGTTACAAACAGAATCAGTATGAATTAGGACAGTCACCTTATATCCAAGCTGAGGGGAAAAGCACTGGATTTATTATACAAAGGCAATTTTATTGATGTCCTTTTCCTAACTTCCTCATCTATCAGGGCTTAGCCCGTTTGCCTAAATCACCCCCCCAAAAAAAAAAATCTACAAATGTCTTAAAGTACAATTGTGTAGGTAACTTACCATAATGGTAGAAATCCAAACAGGTCACTTTTGCAGTATTCCTTACATGTGAGTCTTCCTCTGCAAAGACCCTGTCCATCCATTCAACCTGCCAAAGGTAAAGATCTTTCTCCTGCAAGGTGTACATCTACCCTAGACATGTGCTGGTGTGATAGTATAAGAGAAATGCACTTCCACTCTATCTACAGAACTTTCTTGCCCTGATTCAAAGTAATATTAACTTTCTAAAGTACTGTGATAACCCTGACCTATAAAAATTAAAGCAGGAGAAATAAAACTACACAGGAAGTTTTGGGGTTGGGAAAAACCTTAAGAGGAATACTACACTCAAGCCAAGAAAAACAGTGTAGCTCAGTATGGGTGATGGAAGGCTGGTATTTGTACTGCAACAGTAATCTACTTGAATATTTAGAATTATGGTAAGTTACCTACAGAATCGCTCGACATTCTGCATTAGACCACTGCTGCAGTATTCCTTACATATGAGAAGACTCGGAGCTTAGTTGGCTCCAGTGTAGAAAGGGGAAACTTCCTCCAAGTTTAGGAGGCCATGAAGGACAGCCTCAGCAAATCTAGTCCTTGCTCTTCACTAAACATCCAGTTTGTAATGCTTAGTGAGGCTGTGGACAGAGAGGACCAAACGTCAGCTTCAGTGACTATTTTAGAATCCATGCCGTGCATGAAAGACCCTAGGTAGCTACTGCTCTGAGTGGGGGCCTTAACCATCTCTGGTAACTATTTTACATAATTAGAATAGCAGAAGGGAATTGCATTGCAACTCCATTTTGACAGGATTTGTTGAGTCACTGTAATTTGCTTTCTGCAAAAGAAACAAGCAACAGATCAGATTTTCTCAACTTTTTTATAAAACCTGAGTAGTCTATCATTTAAAGAGCAAAGATTTCTCGCACCACTGTTTTGGAGATTTGGAAAGAATAAACAAGATGGAAGAATTATGAATGCATTCAAAAACCCCTTAAGCCATGAATGAAAGACTGAGTCAAAGACTTGTTCTATCCTTATAAAAAATAAAATATCGAGATATGCACAAAAGGGTCTGTAATTCAGACTGTTCTAAATGAGGTTAGGGCCAATAGCAAAGCAGTTTTCCAGTCAAGAATTTTACAGAAGACTTGGCACCTGGGTCAAAAGAAGAAAGTTAGCTTCCCCAATATGTAATTCAAGTCCCAAAGGGAGCTACTCTTTTTCTTGGAGGTTTAATGTGAAATACTCAGTGAGAATTAATTTTGACCAGATTAGAGTTTGATAAATGATGCAGAAACAAAAAAGCTGAAATGGCTAGTGTATGCACTTGGATGGAAGTGCAAGATAAGACAGATTTGAATAGCTCACAAAGATGCTGAAGGACCAGGGCACCTCTGCCAAACTGGGGTCCAGTCTTCTTTTTGATACCAGATTCACTTGAATAAGTAAGAATTATTAGGGTTAGGTTTTCAAGCCTCTCTAGAAATTTGCTGCTCATCCTGAGAGAATTGGCATCTCAAAAAAGAATTAAAATTTTGATCATCCATACTGTAAGCTTCAAGGTTTGTATGCTGGGATGCATTAATGACCATTTTGTCATAAATAAGATACACCAAAACAGGAAGAGTCTGGTAACAAACCTTTTCTAATTCTTTCAAGAGAGTGAACCAGTACTGTCTTTTCCAAAAAGTGTCGACAGTGACATCCTTGGACTGTCCCTTATCTTTAGGAGTATTTGGGGAATTACAGAAAAAAGGTGGAAGCGCAAACAAACTTCTCCCCTTCATTGAGAAGGCATCTGTTGCCTTTCTTTATTTGTAAGGAATCCTAAAACAAATTTGTCTCAGGTTGCCTGTTATGCATTGATGCACACAAGGCTGAGGGACTCTGAAGTAATGTACAAGAAGGAAGATCTCTCCATTTAAAATCCACTTTTAAGGATCTGCTCTAGACCTACTTAAAGCATCTCATACACTGTTCAGATGTGAGAGAATTTATACTGCCTGAAGAAAAAGATTGTGTTGAATGTTTACTTATCAAGCAATCACAGTCCCACCTTATTTATGTACCACATAACTGTGGTGTTGTCTGTTTCAACCAGTGAAGACACCTTCAGACCAAGAGTGAAAGTACAGTTATGTAAGTAAACTTACCATAACAGTAAATTCCTGCTGGGGATTTTACCTGTGATCCTTTATATTGGGTTTCTCTAGTATTATATTGGGCACACACAGCTAGGCTTGTAAAAACCTTTGGGTCAATAGCCCAGTAACCACTTATGAACCTGGAGAATACCAGAAGTCCACATCTGGTGTAGAGCTGTGAGTCCATTGATCAAAGCCTCCTCACTTTGTCATTGATAAGGCTCCCACAAAAAGTCTGAGGCATCTGACAATGCTCTCAGTTGGCTGAGGCTATACAAAGGGAACTGCCAGATTGCCGTTTACCTGTTTGGCCCACCAAAGTAATTACTGAACCAGAAAGGAAGAGGAACAATTCTAATGGTGGAGTGAATTCTGGTGCTGAATCAAGACTAGAGATACCACTAGAATTTCTTCACATGAAGTTTTGCCTAAGGCACCATAAGGATGGCTGAAGCCATGAACCCAAAGGTTTTCAGAAACTCCCTGGCTGAGGCAGATTTTTGTTTTGCTAATTACAAAGTAAATGTTGTAAGATATTGTTTTGTCTTGATTAAAAGGTCCGTTTAAATTCTGTTATGTATTAGCCAGTCTATAAAAACATCCTGGAAGAAGGAACCAGAGAGGAACTCCTTCAGACTGAGTGAAAATACAGTTATTTAAGTAAAATTACCATAACAGTAGATGTACAAATGATCACAACTGCAGCAGCCTAAGCTATATGGGATTATATCCTGCACAGGATATAACATCCAGCCAGCTTCCAAAGCTTCAGGACACCTTTCTCATGCCCAAACTATTAGTCAGCTTGAGCTGAGCTGACTAAAATACAGGTCTGGGCACTAAGCCCTTTCAGAGCTTTCCTGCTGCAGAAGAGTGCACTCCTCTGTGGACTTTTGAGCATCAATGATCATTTTTTGCTGCTCCATTGCCAATAAAGATTTCTAGGATACTGTAGTGGTGACTGGTATGAAGAACATCCCTAGATTCTGGAGGAGGTTCACAGTGAAGTCAAAGGCATTTGAAAGATCTGAAGTGGAAGTAATTTGGATGGAGTTATGACTGGTGGCAGGCACTGTGAATACCATTGGTGATGCACAAAGTCCAAAGGGTAAAGTAGAACACAGTGCCAGTTTAACACAAAAACTCTCAAATACTTTGTTACTTTTGTGGATGGGGATGTGTAAGCATGTTTTAAATGCAGTGTTACCCAGCAGAGTATTTCTATGAAGAAGAGCCAAGAGTCTGGTCTGAATATCCTGTCATTCTGAAGTTTGATAAATCTAGTACTGGTCTAACATCTTGTCTTTTTCTGGATACAGCAACAATCTGAAGTAAGATATTGACTTCTTTAACTGGAAGGTACCTTCTGTATTGCTTTTCAGTATTAACAAATCCCTTGGCTGTAAAGCTTATTGTACATGATGTAGATGCATCTGTAGAATAAGCTGCATCTGAGGCTCCTTGAGTTAATTCTACTGTTTACTTCCGATGCACGGTTTATGAAACCGGTCTGCTTTTGTAATCTCCTGATGTTATGGAAGGGGTTTTAGCCAGCTGGCTCAGGACTATAGCAGAAAAGACAGAATTACAGACCTGGCCCTAACCAGTACAGACGGTGTCACAGATATCCCGGTTAGCCAAAACTGATCATGCAACCATGTGATTTAGAGTGGGGAGGAAGAGTAAAAATAGAGAGAGAGTGGTGGGAGACATTAAAAAAGAGTGGATTGTGCTATGCTGATTAGAATGACTGACCCCACTACATATAAAGACACATACAGAGGCATACACACAAAAAAAGGTTATGTACTTACCATAAAGCTAAATCTGTGTTGTCGTCTTCCATCTAGTTCAACTAATGGGTTTATCAGATCTGAATTTGGCAACTCAGATTACTGGATCCAGGGCTCAGGCTCCTTCCCTCTACCTATAATTCTTTTCCACCCTCACAGTACCTCAGATCAAGTTTGCCTGTCTACATCCTAGATATATCCAAGTAAGAAATGAAAGCAGAAGTAAACCAGAAGACAGTACCAAACTGTAGACAAGTCAAGGCTTCGGACAGGTCAAATCCAGGTCCAATGAGAGCCACACTTTAGAATTTGCTAAGGGGGATGGAGGGAGGGAAGAACACCTGGATCTAGCGTTATGGTAAGTACATAACTTTCATATCCAATGTTGTCTTTTCCATCCACCTCAACTAATGGGGCAGAGTCCCCAGCTATTAAAAACTCTGGAGAGGTCTCAAGAAAGGATATTACAAAGGATGGTGAAGACAAAAGAAGCCCAGGATCTAGCTTGCAGTTTCAGTCAAATGTATGAACAAACAAGTAGCTGTAACACAAATATCATCTACTGGCACTCTAGCAAAGGCAGCAGCAGATGCTGTAACTGTTCTACTGGAATGGACTTTATGTTTGTGAGGTAAAGATAGTCCCTTCACTTTGTACACAAAGGTAAAACAAATCAGATAGTGTGACTGTGAAAACACCATCGCACAGTTTGGCCCTGGAAAAGGAAAGAGCGAGCAGATCAGTTTTCCTGAAACATTCGGTGTGATGTAAATAAAATCTTTTCTGACAAACATCCAACAAATGTAAGGTATATTCCTCTTTGTATGAAAAGTTAGGGAAGAAAACTATCAAATTACTGGTCTGATTTAGGTCAGTTTCTGAAGCCACTTTAGGAAGAAAATTAGGACTGGTTCAAACAGAAACCCTATCATTATGGAAAATCAAATAAGATGGCTTACATGAAAAAGACTGCAAATTGTCTTCCAAGACAGAAATATGAGTTCCACTGAAGCTGTCATTTCAAAGGGATGTCTGGTCAGGGCCTGGAATTAAAGAGTAATGTCCCAAGGTGGGGCATGGTCTCAAGGGTATTCTAAGAAATGTTCCTCATAAAAAGGCCTTAGACAATTTAATTGAAGCAATAGGGGTCTGATTTTTCCCCCCTCATGAAAATTAGAAATAGCTGCCAGCTAAATTTTAATAGCAGAAAAACTCACACTCTCTTGAAGCAAACCTGCCAAAAATTCCAGTATGTAAGGTAAAGGAGCTGAAAAAAGGATCTAGACATTTAGAGGAGGGCCAAATTGCAAACCTCTTCCACTTACTTCTATAGACTTTTCTGGTGACTGTTTTTGAGAAAATGACAGAATATGGAGTACACAGGAAGAAAGAGTGCAATTTCTGGCTATCACTGAAAATGTCAGTTTTAGGGCTTTGATGTCTGGATGAAGCTGCCTGGATGGGTAAAACAGCAGATCTGGGAGAGGTTTCAGCACCAGGCCGGGTGTTTCAGATAAGGCCATAGGAAAGGGAACTGTATCTAAAAGGCCAAAAATGCGGTGATGTGGATCATTCTCACCTTGCACCAAACCGCTTTCTGAAGAAATTCTGGTATAAGATATTGTGGGAAGGCATATAGAAGCCCCATGTACCAAATATGGGTCAAAGCATCTCTGAGCGACTCTCTCTCCTGGGGAATCAGGGCAAAGTACCTGCTGCACTTGGTGTTGAGAGAGGTAGCAAAAGGATCACAGCAAGGCTGGCTCCAGCATCTGAAAATCTTGATAGCAGCTGACTAAGAAACCTTTCATTAGGCAAGAGAACTGGACCTGTTCAGCTTGTCCACTAATATATTGGATTTCCTCAGTATATGTATTGCCAAAAGGAAGCACTGGGAAGACATATCCCACTGCTAAACTTTCATGACTTCTTGACACAATTAATATGATCAGGTTTTCTCTTGCTTGTTGATGCACCAGAGTACCACACATTGTCCCACTGAACTGAAATCGCACCCCTGAGGAGGGGGTCCTGGAAGGCTTGCAACACTAGGAGGCATCATCTCCAGCATACTGATGTGAAGTTTGGCTTCTGAAGATATCCACATGTCTTAGACAGCATTCTCTTCAAAATGCCACCACCCTATTAGAGTAACTATGGCAAATGGAAGTGGGAAAATGAAGGTATGACTCAGAAGAACCAGTGGAGAAGTTAACCACCAATGAATATGAAGTCTGCCTATCTCTGTTAAACTGATCAGAAATCGCATGTGTTGATAAAGCTTGGACAACTGAGCTGAGAGAGTCCAGTGAAGCACACAGATGTGGAATTTGGCAACAGGGAGCGGAGTTACTGAAGCTGACTTTTGAACCAAGTAAGTGAAGAATAGATCATGAATAAGAGAGGACTTCAGAAGCCTGCTGACACAGGGAAAGGACTCTGGAATTTAGGAGTTTGGCAATTTCAGAAGTGGTGCCCAGATGGCGCCATATGAACTCTATCGTCTGAACAGAAGTCAACTGTGATTTCTTCATGCTGATCATGATTCCTAGCTGGGGCCATAGCTGGAATAAGAACTCCCTTGCCTGAGCAAGTACATCCTTTGCAGAATCGGTTATGAGCCAGTCAACTAAGTATGGGAACACCCAGAAGTCCTGTAGACTGAAATACACTGTAACCACTGTTATGCACTTAGTGAATACCCCAGGGGCTGTGGTGTGACCAAAGGGCGGTGTCCTAAAGTGAAAGCTATCTTGATGTCATAGTAGGCATTCTGCATACCCGAAGAGCACAACCAGTCTTCCTTACTCAACAAAGGTAAAATAGACTGAACAGTGACCATCTGGAATTTTGTCTGTTTTACAAACTGATTTAGATGGCTGAGGTCCAAAATGGGAATAAGGTACCAGTTTTTCTCCAGAACCCAACAGAATCTTCCAGAACCCAAAAGAATCTTGAATAGACTCGGGAACCTTGATGGTCTGGTGGGACCTCCTGGATAACTTGCTTTTTTTTTTTTTTTGGCAGCTCTGACAGTTATATGGCTGCTGCCTTCCTTTGACTGGGTTGCACATCAGGAAGTTTTCTTTGCTCAACAGCTGGTGCCTGTTGCATTGGAAGTGCCATCAGCTGCATTCAATAACAGGCACATGGACACATTGCTTATGGACTGCAGGGTAGCTAGCTGCAAGTCCACTGCCTTGTAGACTTCTACAAGTAGAATACCCAGGAGGGACTAGGAGAGACAAATCCCTCTAGAATCTAGTTAGGTGAGCTAAATAATTCAGCATGCATAACACAAATGCTGCTAAAGCACAAGTCAGCTATCCAAATCTGTCCAAAGCTATACACTTCCTATTAGAATGACATGTCTACAATGGAATCTACAGTGGGACCCTTTCTCCAGTGATATCTGTCTCTAGGAGTAACAAAAATCTTATCTGGTTTACGTGGTATTGGCTTCACCATGTTCGGTTCCTTCCACATCCACTGCAAGACCAAATCAATAATCTAGTCAGCAGGAGGGATCACACAGGAAAGTAGGCTGTCCATCCCCAAAAGCATCAAGGAATACGGACTCCTTCTGGTAGGGCACATCGGTCGACCAACCCCCTCACTGTCTCTGTAATTCTAAGATGCCCTCTAAGGGGAAGTCTTCCAAGGGGGATCTTAGGGAAACCACTCTTTCCTTGAAGTCAGTATCTCCAGTAAGGGACTCCTGAGGGGAATCCAGATGCCTCCTTTTACTAGCTCACTTTCTACACTCCTCCATAGTGAGGGCTCTAAAGAAGGCTGGAAGCAGAAAGAGAACTCACTTGGTGAGTTTCCACAAGACTCAAGAAACTGGCTGACCCTGTCAGGTAGGATGACGTGAAGAGGAGAGCAAAGAACACAGGGGGGATTGGACAAGAACAGAGTGATAATGAAAGACCTCCTTTCTAGATTTAAAAAGGAGATTTCTGAAGGTGAAAGCTGAAAAAAAGAACAAAAGAAGGGCCTCTGGGATCCAAAGAACCTGACAGAATATGTTTAGATCCAGTCCAACTCTGTTCTAAGGCAGACAGCAGAACCGAGCTGTTCAAAACCAAAGCGCCTACAGGAAGTGGCGGATCTGACAGACATGGAGTCGACTTTGACCCCAGGGCACTGACTCTGGCATCCTGCGTCTAAGACCCCTCATGATTAGATGACAGAGTTGAGCAGGTAAGACAGATAGTCTGAGTCTAACCGGCCAATGCTATCTGCTCTGACAAGAGCATTTCTTAGGTAACGCCACTAACTAACCACCAGACCTAAAGGTCTGACTGGAGACATAGAAACTAAAAGAGGTATTGTTGGAGAAGGTCCTGGCATCCCCAAAGTGGGAGATTTAGGAAGAACCTCCATCTGTGTCCCAAGAAACCTCTGCATCATCCTGTCAACATCAGCTTCAGAAAGGTCCCTTGATTACTGAAGAGACCTGAAGGATGACACCACTAAAGGCAACACAAAGGACTGATGTGATGTCTCTTGCAAAATCTGAGAATGAAGCCAGGTACTGGGCAGCTCTGGAGAAAACTTTGGGGGAAGAGTAGGAGACAAGATCTGCACTGGCTCCAAGATAAAGGCCAGCAGCAGACAACCATGGAACCTTAGCAGCCAGACACAAAGGCTCAGGAGATCTTTTTCAAGGCTCATCCTTTCATTTAGCCTTGTTCCTTTCTCCTTTCTTCTCTTTGCCTTTGTCCTTATCGTTCTCCTTTGACTTAAAGACTTATCCCCACTTTTCCTGCTAGTGGAGGACCCAGAAGCAAATGGGTTGATTCTCCTGTGGTGCCAGGGAGAAAGCTCTTTAAAACAACTTTGTTATATTGGTCAGAGAGGGCTCTAGCCCCAAAGGAGGAAAGCACAGTTGTGTAAAATCTTTCCCTAACAGTAGATGTCCTTGTCTTCACTGTTGCAGTATTCTTTACAATAGGGATCCCCTGCCCCAAGGGTAGCCTGACATCCGGCCAGTATACCAAAGCCTTTTGGCTGTAAAGGGTATGCCATATGCCACATGTATGCTCCCTATGCACGGTGTAGGGCATAAAGGTAATGTCCGGATGTACCATCCTCAGAACTGAGAAAGCCCCAGAAGGAACGACAGTCCAAATGTTAAAAATAGGTAACAAACACATTCAGAAGGAAAAAGGACAGGGGGAGGAGGGAGAGCAAATACTCCAACAGTGAATAGAAGGACATCTGTTATGGTATGATTTTACACAACTGTGCTACATCCTTCCATGTCACTGTGGCAGTATTCTTTGCAATAGGGAGAATGCAAAAGCTCAGGAAAAAGACTGGGAGGAGGAAGGGCCAGCAGAGCTCTCCAGGAAACCATAGAGAATGGCCCTGGCAAAGCCAGCTCTGGCCCTAAAAATTACATCCAACTTATAGTGCTTAGTAAATGCATGCACAGAAGTCCAGGTTGCTGCCTCAAGAATAGACTTAGTATCCAAACCCTTGAAAAAAGCACTAGAAGAAACCACAGCTCTAGTGGAATGAGCCTCAACAGAAGAAGGAAGGCTATTCCCATGAAAAGAATAGCAGAAGGAAATGGATTTAGATATCCAAGAAGAAATGGTTTGATTGTAAACTGCTAAACCTAAAGACCTAGGATGAACAGAAACAAAAAGCTGATCAGATTTACAAAAAGCTTTAGTCTTATCCAAATAATACCAGAGTTGTCTATGCAAATCCAAGGTCAGCAAAACCTTCTTACTAACAAACTGCAGAGAAGGGAAAAAAGTGGGCAAATGAACAGACTGAATAAGATACAACTCAGTACAAGGGGACACCCTATTTTTATGAAAAACTAAAAATGAAGAAACAGCCATAAGGGTTTGCAGCTCAGACACCAGTCTGGCAAAAGTAAAGGCCAAAAGAACAGTCTTCCAAGAACAATGCTGTAAAGAAGCTGAAGCAGCAGGCTCAAAAGGAGTCTGAGTCAATTCTTCTAAAACAAAATTAAGGTCCCAAGAAGGACAGGCAGGCTTCCTGGAAGTCTAATGTGAAGGACACCTTTAAAAAACTGTTTGGTCTCAAATCTAGAGGCCAAAGGGGGAGTCAAAGGCAGACAAGCATAGATAATTGATAAGTGGGCCTTAACAGAATAGTAGGCCAATAAAATCAAAACCCCCAATGGAGAGGTTATCTGAAAGTGGTAGAGCCACCAGACCAAGGGGCATTCAGACAGATGATTGAAGACTGCTTTCAGACTGGCAACAAAGTAGTTCTGAGGATATGTCCAGACATCATCTTTATCTCCTACGCCTTGTACGGGGAGCATACATGTGACGTATGCTCCCCACACAAGGGGGGGCATACGTGTGACATACAGTGCACCCTTTACAACCAAAAGGCTTTGGTATACTGGCTGGACGTTTGGCTGCCTGTGGCAGGGGATCCAGTACCCTATTGTAAAGAATACTGCAACAGTGATATGTATGACATCAAGTGGAACTATCCTCATAATGTTGCCGCCCCCCCCAGCCAATAGACACATGGTCAGTGAGGATCCTTGGGTGTAAGTTAATAGTATTAAAACATCAGTATCTGAAATGTGTGGATTATGACAAATTATAAAAGATAAAAGATGCTCATTCATTTTCCAGTACCAGCTTTATCTTACTCAAGGATGTGGGAGAGAAGGAAATTGTCCCAGTATTCAGCAGACAGAAAACAGAGAACCATTCCTCATTAGGATGGCCAGTCCACTGCAGGACGTATACACTGAGATGCACACTAATTTATGTCAAATTAGAAGCTGTCACTTCACTAACCAGCATATCAATGGAATGTAGGAGGTTGAAAACCCGATGCAAAAAGAAGAGAGAGTATGCTGATTACATAGATGGCATCTCAGCCAGGGACCAAACCTGAGAACCAAGCACTGTCGAAGCAAGGTGATACACTAGTTGGCTTTGCTATCTACAGTAGCATTCTGACATTTGGGAGCTCATCAGGCAGCGCATACTTGTACATACTTAACGTTGTTCAGTTTCGTCTCTCTCATAGAAGCATTTTATGAAAGACACAAAACTGAACAATGTAATAGCTATGCAAGGGTTCTGTAGGCATATACAAATACAGGACTGAAGCTGTGAAAGAATTTCAAGAAAAATGTAATGACACTTTGCTATTAGGATGAACTTAAATAAGTGGTGAATTTTGTGCATACAGACACACACACACACCTCTTCATCGTAATTTAATATGCATTGCTTCATGTGTTTCTATTTTACTGTGCAAGAACATTCCCAATGACAGAAAACATAACTTTTATAGAGAAAGGTAAACAGCATTTTACTTCTGATGTAATCACAACTCAGTACAGATATGTTCTAGGTATGAGCTGCATTCATCACCCTGAGCAGAGGTCAAACAACAAGCTTTATAGACTAGGAGACCTGTAGATCGCACACTAATTGGAGAACAAATATTCTCCAGCAGGGTGTTAATCTACAGGTAATGCCCACTGATTTGTGGCAATCTACAGGTAATGCCCACTGCTTTGTGGTAGCATATCAAGTTGCTGTGGAGCTCGGACTAGAAAAATCTAATGGCTGCCATTATTTTATGCTTGCTAAGCAGAGCTTCTGCTGTTTAGCGATTATAATAAAATAAAAAAAAAAAAAACAAAAGAAAAAAGCATGTGTGTGTATATGGGTTTATGTCTGTGTGTGACAGTGCGAGTGCACAAGAGTGAGAGAAATCACTCAAGCTATTATTTTAGAATTGCTAAGCAGCACTTTTGCTGTTTAGCGAGTATAAAAAATAAATGAGAGAAAAAAGCATGTGTGTGTGTTTATGTTTCTGTCTGTATGTATGTGTGAATGCACGCATAAAAGCGGGAGACTGTGTGTGTGTGTGTGTGTGTGTGTGTGTGTGTGTGTGTGTGTGTGTGTGTGTGTGTGTGCGAGTGAGATTGACCACTGGCGGCAGCAGCAGCATAGATGTTTGCATATCTCTGGACCTTTCAGCTGAAGAAATCTGGATAAAGCCTAAAATAAAGGTGGAACAAAGGCTGAAAAATAGGAAGAGATTTCAGTTATTGCTCTTTCAAAATTACAAACTTGCTTAAATAAAAGGATTTGTGTTGGCATGAATTTTCTGAGGAAATAAAAGTCTGAAACTCAAATGTATTTCATTATTCAGTAACTTCAGTCTCCGATGACTGGCAACAAAACCAAACATTTTAGGAGTAAGGGACCAAACAATAAAGTAAATACCTGAATTTTTTTAAAGTGTTATATTTTGGATGAAAAATTCTTCCTCCAACACCATTAACATATACTACAGTAAGTTTGAAACATTAGGTGGAGGAACTATTTTACATCAAATATATATAAAAAAATACAGTAATAAATAAATTAAAACACAACAGTTTTACAGACAGCTCATTTTCTAAGTGCAATAATGCCATCCAGTGTGTGTTACTGTGGAAATAATGCCCTTCTAGGGGTGTAGAGGCCGTCCACCGGCAGAACACCTATGGGAGGGCATTATTTCCACAATAATACATACCCTGTTGGACATTATTACTTGGTTAGCGAAACCAGATATAATGCGAGAGTCATACCACCGTGTCTGTGCAAGTTTCCACTTGGAATCTGTGCAGGAAGCAATATCCCATTTTTTGAAAATTGCTTGTGAACTTTTCAGGAAATTATACTTTTATCTTTTGGGTACATACTGTATTTAAGAATGTCATTCCACCCAATGGACATAAATATAAGTGTGTGCTGAAGTGTGCTAGGAACACACACTCATGCCATTAACAAGGATTTCTGGTAGTAGCATCATTCCCACTGATAGAAACAGTAACTTCTGTGGAGATGTACAGGAATTTTACTTCTAATGTAATGACAACTCAGTATACACAAATTACATATATATACTGTACCTCCTCCCACTAGTGAACAGAAATGATATACCTAATTTTGGGGAAATCAAATATAATGCAACTATGCACACTGATATGCCTGTGCAAACCAGCATCTGGTGTTTATGCATTAATCAACATTTTATAATTCACACAAAATACTTTCTATGGAGATGTGCAGGAATTTTAATTCTAATGTAATGGTCTGAATAGAGAGATGAAAAAATTTAACAAGCAAAGGAGAATATTATTGTTGGAACTGACTTCATTCTCAAGTACTGGCGACTACCCTCATGAGATGGATCCTGTTTTTACAGAATGTTATCATGAGGACATCAGTATATAGACTGTATTCTATATAGCATATATCATGGACAGAGGTAGGTTAAAAAAAATAAAAAAAAAAAGACAGCTGGGTCCATAAGTCCCAGGAAAAAAGTACCCAATCCTGGCATGTGCACTGATGCCAGGACTGGAAAAAATGGTACTGTAGAATCCTCAAGACACAAACGTTCCTACATTGGGGTCTGGCCAGGCTTAGGGGGAGGATGGCCTCTCTGTTGCAGAATGAAGTAGTAGTCCACAGAAAACACAAAAACCCATAGGTTAAAAAAAGAGCCATAGAGATGATAGAGTGGACTACCGAGGACAAGACAAAAATTATGTATTGGCACTATTATGCAAAAAGCCCAGAATTTCTGGACAGAAGATATACAAAAAGATTGAGAGAGAAATTAGAGGAAAGAAAAACACTTTCGCAAGAAAAATTGTCAAAAGCTTCAAATGCAAACTTGTGTTCATTAATACAACAGATTCATGAAAAAAATAAGTTATGTACTCACCATAACATTACATCTGAGAAGTTCTACTTCATTTGTCTTCAACCTGTGGGTCTTTGGATACACATCAGATCCAACATGGCCGCATTTTCCAGTTACGGCTCCGAGCTCCACGCTCCTCCTCTTACCCATAATGACCCCCTGTATCCCTCTTCCCTTCAGATTGAGTTTGCTGTCTAACAGGTATCAACCCAATGGCACCTTATCATCAAACACCAATAGTCACAGGAAGAACCTTAGCCTGGATAGGACCAATGATCCCAACAATAACCGTCTGATACAAAGGACATGTCATACCCCAAAGGATAAGGTTAGGGGGAAGGAGGGGGTACGGTTGAAGACAAATGAAGTAGAACTACTCGGATGGAACATTATGGTGAGTACATAACTTTTTTATCTGAAGTAGTTTACTTCATTTGGTCTTCAACCTGTGGGACAGAGTCCCCAGCTACCTAATTCTTGGGAGGTCCTCATGGAAGGATATTCCGGAGCACCACAGAACCAAAGGATGCTCTACTCCTAGGGACCAAATCCAGTTTATAATGAGAAATAAAGGTGTGAGATGAGGCCCAAGTAGCAGCTGAACAAATATCATCCAAAGAGACCGTATACCAAAAGGCCGCTGACGTAGCCATAGATCGGGTCGAATGAGCCTTCACTTTTTCTGGTAGAGACAAACTTTTCTGAATAAGCCTGGCCAATGCATTGTGAAATCCAGCGAGCAAATGTCACTTTTGAAACAGGTTTACCAAAGAAGGGCTTGGCATAGGACACAAAAAGCTGATCAGACTTGCAGAATGGTTTAGTCCTGTGAAGATAAAACCCCAACTGCCCATGTACGTCCAGTAAATGTAATTTGTATCTCCCTTTGTTCTGGTAGTTAGGAAAAAATACTGTCAAACTGATGGTCTGATTAATATTGGCTTCCGAAGCTACCTTGGGAAGAAAGGACGGGTTAGTGGGCAGTGACACTATCTTTATGAAAGATCATATAAGGGACTTTGAGTGAAAGAGCTTGAAGCTCCAACACCCTTTTGGCAGATGTGATGGCAACCAAGAAGGCAGTTTTCCAAGTCAAAAATTGTAGATCCACAGATGCCGCAGGCTCAAAGGGGAAGAAACCAATGCCTGCAACAGTAAGGTGAGGTCCCATGGCAGAATCGGGTCCTTAACCAGGGGTCTGAGAAGAAAGGCACCTTTGAGAAAGGTTTTACAAAGTTTAGAGGAAGCTGCCGGTGAAGAGTTTTTTTGAACATTACCTTTCTATACTTTACTTTACTTTCGCCGCCAGCACACGATGGATATCGCTGACATTGAACTTGATTATACTCCAGGGACGAGGGAAGCAGTAGTGCACCTAGAAGACTTGCTACATGTACAGGCTAACCCTTTATTGACCTTGGATTTTTCGCAAGCTGAGCATGTTACTCCCGTGAACACAGAAGGTTTTAACATTGCCGACTTCAACCTTGTATCCAAAGCTCTAGAGGATGATGTGTACAAACTACAAAGATATGCCTGGCAAAGGCAACATTTAGAGGCTTGTCTCCATTACTCCATTGTACCAAGAGGGATGCGGGTTATGTGCATGCTGAGGCACATCCAGAACTCCTCAAAAAATGGCAGGATTTGAACATAGACCTCGGACACAGGTACATTAGACTTCTTCTTGACTATTTTTCTCCTTTAGAAATTGAGCTGAGAGATAAGGTAGATGCCAATTTCAAAGACCTTAGCAACCGCTTTAAAGCGGACTACTGTACAATATATGTCTACAAGTAAATGCCTTCAGCGAAAGACTGAAGGCAACAAAAATGCGTAAACTACAAAGGGACTTCCAAGATTTTAAATTAAGACAGGTATTTGTCTGGCCTAGAGGCAATAACTTAACACACAATGAGAATGATGGCTCCTATGTCAACATAAAAAACACTCAACGTTCTATTTCTGCAGAAGATACTTCTGCTGCAAGTAATGTTAATGATACTCTGTTGCCGACAAATGTTACCTTGCCTATTGCTAGTTTAGAGGGGGCTAATACTAGTGTTTTGGTTCCTAATTTGACTAACCAACTAGCGTTGTTAAAAGCTGTTACTAATCCAGGAGCCAGACCAAAGGATCCTAATATTGTAGCTCCTTTGGGTTCCTCGTCAAAAAACTTTTTACCATACCCAGTGAAACAAAGGTTTCAGAACAGAGAAAGCTTCCAATCTACAGGACTAACAACAAAAAAGTGACTGGTTTATTGTATAATTATTCTGACTACAGTCTCTCTGATGCTGACATTTCTCTTTTAAATCGTGGCTTGAATTTTATTCCAGCCTGTTCTGACACACTAACTAATGTTTTAATTAGTTTAAGACTGTTTTGTAGACGGGTAGCCTTAAAAGTTTTCTTTAAAGAAAAACCTGATTTAAACAAAAATGCTACATCTACTGTTTTTAAAAGGAGAAGCACTTTTATGCCCCCGTTACCCCATTGCATAGAATGTTTTTTACATATCTGTGAGCAAGATTTTTATGAACTATTTTCCACTAAAGTGAAACCTGCCTATTTTAATTTAAATCTAGATGAATTTAATTCTTTGAAACACCTAAAACAAATTGATAAAATCTCTATCAAACCTGCCGATAAGGGAGGAGGGATTGTGGTACTGAACAGGGCTGAGTATAATACTAACATGTGTTTACTGCTTACTGATGAAATGACTTACATTAAATTAGAATTGTGTAAAGTGAAGACTATCATTAAGAATGTACAAGACATGTTCTATGACTTGCTTATTTGCAGGCAGATTAATGAAGATATGTACAGTTATCTTTTGGTGGATAACCCCACCATACCTATTATCAAAGGACTTCCGAAAATCCATAAGAACACCTTTCCCATCCCATTACGACCTATAGTGTCAGGCGATCGCTGGGTCACAGCCAATGCTTCTTGCTTTGTAGAGTCTTTACTCAGACCAGTGGTTGACTCATTTGATACTATTTTAAAAGATACCTATCATCTATTGGCATGTCTGTCAGAGATACAACTAGATATCCAACATCATGATTATATTTTGATTACTTTGGATGTGAAGAACCTCTTCACTTCAATTCCCAACGATTTGGGTATTGAGGCTATAAGAGATATATTATTGTTGCATAAATCTTTTTCTAATGACAAACAGTTACTCATATGCCAATTACTGGATGTTATATTAAATAATAATGTATTTATGTTTTTAAATGAGTACTATCTACAGAAATGGGGGATGGCGATGGGTACCCCATGTGCAAACACCTATTCCAACTTGGTTGTTTTGGCCTGGGAACGCACTTACCTATTCACCCACCCCCTGTTTACTCAGATAATCACTTACAAACGTTTTGTGGATGATATTTTTATTGTATGGAAAGGCACGGAGTCTGACTTTGTACAATTTTGGAACTACCTTGAGAGCACCTCCACTTTTTTACGGTTTACTATGGAATGCTCCAACAAATCTATTAACTTTTTGGATGTCACATTAAATATTAATGATGATGGTACCATAACCTCGACCATCTATAGAAAACCAACATGGAGGAATACACTTTTATCTTTTGACAGTATGCACCCTAGGTATGTTTTTCCTGGCATCCTTAAGAGCCAATTTATCAGACTAAAAAGACTTTGTAAAGATCCACACTTGTTACAACTAGAAGCGGATAACCTAGAATTATTATTTAGAGAGAGAGGCTATGATTCAGATCTAGTCACAAAAACAAGAAATAGTGTAATTAGAACTACACTAACAAGTAACCAGGAAACAACTACCATCAATAATAGATACTTTACAAGATGCAAGGACTATGTACCCATAACTCTGAATTTTTCTAGTATCATTAATGACATCAAGAAAGTTTTTTATAATAATTGGAAATTACTTATGATAGATCCCTTTGTCAAACAATTAATAGGGAACAAACCACACTTCATGTTTAGTAATAGCCCGAATTTAAAACAGCTATTATGTAATGATAAAGCTAGTAGTGATGAATTGAGTTCACCATTTACTAATAAGAAAGGTACCTTCCCCTGTTACAATTGTAGGAGGTGCAGCTATATTTCAAAAGAAACAGATTTTAAACATCCCACTTTGAACTATAATTTCCGTCCCAGGTTCTATGCCAATTGCTGCACCAAGAATCTCATTTATTTGGCCACATGTAAAAATTGTACATCATTTTATATTGGCCTTACTAAAAGATGTCTGAAAGACAGAATTTATGGTCATCTTTATGACATTCAGAAGAAGAATGAACTTAACGCCTTAGCTAAGCACATTTTGGAACAGCCCCACCATAGCTTTGAATTTAAGGTATTAGAAATAGTTACGCCTAGTAAAAGAGGCGGGGATAGTTCATTACTTCTAAATAATAAGGAGTTAAAGTGGATATTAAGACTGGCTGCACATATCCCTCCTGGTATTAATAACCAAGTCTCTATTAAACCAGTTTTGGAATCTAGATAAAACTCTGTATATGAAGGTTTATTAATGGAGTGTAACCCTGGTTTATCATTATTGTCAAAAGTTTTCTGTCTTCATTGTTTACTTAACCATGCATTTTATTATAAATATATTAACTAGTAAAAATGTATTTTTTATATACAAAGGCTTTCCACACGGTGTACCCAACTGGTCCTAATTATGTATATATTTATTTATCTAACTATGTAAGTTGTATTATACCTATTCTACTTGTCACCTTTCAGTACCACACACATAACACTCTTTTTAATCATTTTTAATCATCACTCATTCATTTTATTTATGCTAGTAGTTCCTTATATATTTACATATTTATATATTTACATATTCGTATATTATTTTAATATTTATATTTTTATATCATATATCCTTTAAATATATGGTGTAATTTATGTATACTTATATGTTTCAAAAAATTCCATATTTACAGACTTATTGTTTAACATTTAATATTGATTTCATCTAGATTTTAATATCAGGTTAATTGCTTTTAACATTTATTTATTTATTTATTTATTTATAAACTCGATCAATAATTTAAATTTTGACTATTGATCTTGATCAATAATTGCATTTATGAATAAAATAAGACTAAATATAATGATCTATTTAACAATAGAAACATATATTATTTGACTTAGAAGTAGGGGACTTGCATTTTCAGCGAATAAATATCTATTCCCCTATTTATTTATTTATTTCTTATTATTCTCATATCCATATTTATTCATTTATTTATTTATAAGAATATTTATTTATTTATTTATATATTCTTATATTACTTTATAACAGAATAATCTGTAATATAATATATATACAGTAAGCTCCATATTTAAGTTACTGTAACAGATCATGTTCTGTAATCATATATAATTCTTAATATTTTAAATATTTAAATAACTTGAATATTTTGAATGTTTTAAATGTGCTAACCCTTTCTATATCAGGTAACTTATTTTAATTTAGTTCAATTCTACTTTCATGAAAACACTAACATTAATTCAAAGAGTTTAAACAGTCTAAAAACACACTGACCAGTGGTTATTATACGAACATTTCAGTATCGTTGATGTATTTAGGCCTTTTATAAAATGAATGCAGCAGTTGAACAATTCTTTAAGTTTGTATTAACCCACTAATTGATAGATTGCTTGAGTTGCTTGTTTTATTTTTTTTCAGATCTATTAGTATAAATAGATGGCTTGAATTTTAATTGTATTGTCTGAAGAAGGGTGACCACAATAAACGTTTTGGTTTTTATATACTGGATCTCTTGTTATTCTACAAAGTGAATTTATGGTTCCTGACTTAATGACTTTTTGGTTTACTGCAAATTGAAGTTCATTGCATACTGAATCTCACTGCTCTGTCGCTACACTTTTTGTGAGCTTCAGTCCGTTTTGGATACATTGCTTTTCCACACAGTTTCGTGGTGAGAGTACCTGGTTGCTTTTCTCAAGTTTAGAGGAATAAAAAAATGACAGCCAGCAGACTGTAGCATAAACATAAACAGGAAGTGCATTCATATTGATAGGGCTATTTTATTATTAATACCTATTTAACATTTAGATGTTGGTTCTCTGACCATTATTATTAACCGACTATGAGGGTGGGTATCCTTTTTCCAGTAATAGGCACATGAATTTCGAGCAAACACACAGAAAGGTGGCCAAAAGGAAAAGACCTAGGTCCATTCTAAAAAAAGACTTCCTCATCTAGTTATAATACTTCTGGTGAGGAATCTTCGTCAGGTTTAGAGCCTGATGTACAGCATGCCCCAGATTCTCCAGCCTCTAAACGAAGCAACACATCAATCCCTTTAGGGGCAGGAAACATCACAAAAGTGGACAACATGGAAGGATTGTTGAAACTGATGGTACTGAAAAAGAACATAATAATGTATTGAACATTTCATCCACTCCTTTGTTACCCACCCAAGTTAAAATTTTGAATAAAGGCCTTAATTCTATACCTGGCTTTTATGTGTCTGAAGATACATTTGCACAACATATTACTTTATTTTGTAGACTACTTAACCTGAGATTATTTTTTCAAACAGCACCTAATCCTGAATAGCAGGATGGATTCAGATGCCACAAATATAATTTCATGCCACCAATGCATCACAATGTGTTAATGTTTCAGAATTGCGTTCTCAAAGATTTGAATTTCAACTTTAGGGAGTTCCATGCCAAATCAAACAACCTCTCAAAGATAGAAATGGATGCTATCCATGAACTTGAAACTAGCCATGATTTTGGCAATACTGTCTGCAGATAAGGGTGGGACGGTGGTGGTACAGGATTGAACCCAATACAACACAGAAGCTTTGAGACAGCTGATGGTCATTACTATACTCGTATGACATTGAACCCAACTCCTAGCTTCAAGAAACAAATCGACCAGTTTTTGGCATCAGCCAAGAACGAGGGAATTATCATGGACAATACATTACATCACCTCACGGTGCCCGACCCTTCTAGCCCCTACATACATTTTCTACCCAAAATACACAAGAATCTGGAAAATCCAGCTGGTAGACCTATAGTTTCAGGTAGGGGCTCCCTCACGGAACCATTATCCCAGTTTCTGACACAATATCTTTATCCACTTCTGAAATGGGTTAGAGCCCGTATTCAAGACACCATGGAATTCCTTAAAGTTATCTCAGAGATGCAGCTTGAGCCTGGGTGGTTGCTTTGCACCCTTGATGTTTCTGCATTATTCACCAACATTCCTCACTGGGCAGGGCTGGAAGCATTAGAATACTGGTTATACAAGTCAGAGTTGTACCAACCGGGTTTCAACACTTTTTTTACTTTGCTTAGCCGAACACATTCTTACCAAGAACGTGTTCTATTACCAGAACAAATGCTACTTACAAATACAAGGCACCGCCATGGGAGCCTCATTTGCTCCCATATATGCTGACTTATTCATGGCCCACATTGAGGAACAGATCATCTATGACAACTCAAACAACATCTATATAGATGAGATTGATATTTGGAGAAGATAGTTGGATGATTTCTGGTTAGTATGGAGATGGGGACCCTGATTATCTTATGGAGTTTGTCAGATACTTAAATGACAACAAATGGGGTATACACTTTACTGTTACCTATGACATCGATAAGATCACTTTTTAAGATGTCTTGGTTGTTAGGAACAATGATCATACCCTAACATCAGACGTGTATCGTAAATACCCCCAATATAACTCCCTTCTCCATGCTACCAACTTTCATCCTCCACATATATGCAGAAACATCCCAAAACCACAATTTGTACATATGAAATGTATATGTTCAAGTGATACTACTTATCGGGTATATCAAGAAGACCTTACCACTAAATTCAGGAGTAGAGAATACAAAATGGGGAACATCTTTCAGGCCAGACATTGGGTGGCTAATCAAGATAGGCAGGATCTCTTAACATACCCTGCCTAAGAACAAGGATTCAACCATCCATCTAGTCACTATGTATGGCAGAAACACTGATGTCCTACTCAATAGTGTCTGTAGACATTGAAACATACTTTTGGGCAGATAAAATATGCGAGTTTTTGGATGACTGATGTCAATTCTCTTTCAGGAAAGACAAGAATTTGGGCTCATTCTTAAATCATTACAAACATAGCTGGAGAAGTAAAGGTGATTCTATACAAACCACACGTGGGGGACCAACTCAAGGGATGTTTTCCCTGTGGCCTTTGCACTCACTGCAGAAGGGTGATGAAGATATGCCAGTTCAGCAGCAAACATACTGGGCAATTATTTGATATTTTCTTTTTTGCTGTCAGGCTGGCTGGGTGATATATTTGGCTACCTGTAGCTGCTCTGCATTTTATGTGGGACAAACATCAAGGCCTTTAAAATTCATAATCTCTGAACATTTAAGTGACGTCAGACACAAGAAGCTCACGAATGCTTTACACAAACATATGGGGTACAAAAGAATGCATCCTTTACTTTACTGTGATTGACAGAATCATTGGACAGAGAAAAAAGTAAATCAGGTTGGCATTAGATATTAAATAATAAAGAGAAGAAATGGATCATCAAACTGGGGGCACTGTTTTCACCAGGGCTTAATGAATACCTTTAATTGTTATGGTTAACTGAGTAATTAATTCACTTAGTTGGAGCTTCATTTAGTGGTAAGCTATAAAAAGGAGAACAAGTGAATATGTCTTTACTGCACTGCAGAAGGCTTTGTAATTTTTATAGCCGAAACCGGTCTGTTTTGTCTCTTTTTTATGCATTTGAGCTAATAAATGTTTATGCTACAGTCTGTTGGCTCTCATTTTTTTACTGCTACAAGGTCTTTTTGGGGCCGTGAAGTTGCTGTACTTGCAGGGCCTGCCTTATCTACGAAAGTTTAGAGGAAGCCATTGAAGACATGTTTACCCCAACATGAAAATTAGAGATAGCTGCTGGTTGGACTTTCACTGTAGAGGAACTAGCACCCTGTTAAAAAATGCTAGCCAGAAAATCTAAAACTGATGAAAGCGGAGCAGTGAAAGGATCCAAAGACCTCTGATTGGCCCATATAGGAAAAACGTTTCCATTTACTACAGTAGACTTTTCTGGTAGACAATATATGAGCCACTACCAGAATGGACATAGCAGGAGATGACAGACTGGGAGTCCTAATAATCATGGGAACCGGAGCAGCCAAGCACTGAGCTTCAGACTGTCCAGATCTGGATGAGGGATCCCCAAGGAATGTGAGAGCAGATCCGAGACTGGATCCAAGGTCCATGGTGGAACAACTAGATGAGACCTAAGTAAGGGAAACCAAACCTGTCAAGGCCAGAATGGCGCGATGAGGATCACAGTGCTCCCCAGCCTTTGGGCTTTCTGTAGAAACTTTGATATAAGAGGAGGAGGATATGCATAAAGAAGCCCAGGAGGTCAACAATGAATCAGAGTGTCTCTGGGGTTTCCCCCAGTGGGGGGTTTAGAGTGAAAAACTCACTGCATTTCGCGTTGGAAGGAGATGCAAAGAGATTGCAGCAAGGATGACCCCACTCTAGAAAGATCTGTTCCGCTACTGAAGGATTCAGTGACCACTTGTAAGGGATCAGGATCGATCTGCTGAGCCTGTCCACTAGAATGTTGATCATCCCGGGATGTGCATTACCACCAGAAAGCGGCCGGTGGAGGTCGCCCATGCCCCCACTCTCATGGCCTCTCAACATAAGGGACAAGACCTGGTTCCCCCTTGTTTTTTGATATATCAGACCACTGACATATTGTCCATCCGAATTGCAATCGTTCCCAGAGGAAGATGAGCATGAAGGGCCTGCAACACAAGAAGAACCGCTCTCATCTCTAGAACATTGATATGCAGATAGGTCTCAGAAGGGGACCACATGCCTTGGACTGTCCTTCCTGAGCAGTGCCCCCCCAACCTTAGTAGGGAGGCATCCGTGATCATGGTGGTCTTGGGGAAAGCCGGATGAAATGGACATCCCTTGAGGAGATCCGGGGACTGAAGCCACCACCAAATGGAATCCCTGTACGATATCCAAAAAACGGGACCAAAGCAAGGACACTTAAAATACTCCACTCTTTATTGGCTCCACCAGAAAACAAGCACAGTTTTAATGCTCACAATGAATTAAATGCTTTATCGTCTGAGAAATTCTCAGACTTCATCAGAAAATACAGAACACAAATGCCTGCATTAAAGTAAGGACCCACCCCCAAGGCAGTCGGTCAAGTGTGTATGTCTTTTTAACTGCCTATTAGGAATTGAGTGTCTTGTGGGTAGGTCCTTATTTAAATGCAAGCATTTGTGTTGTTCTGTATTTTCTGATGAAATCTGAGAGGTTCGCAGAGAAAAACGCATTTAATTCATTCTGAGCATTAAAACTGCTTGTTTTCTGGTGGAGCCAATAAAGAGTGGAGTAATTTTGTGTGTCCTTGCTTTGGTCCAGTTTTTTGGATATCTTGTGGTGTTTTTGGACTGTTTCCTTTTTGTTGTTGGTTACTGGAATCCCTGCACGCTTTTGAAATTCTCACCGGAAAAGACAATGGAAGGTCTAACGGTGACCACTGAACCACCAGTGTCCACTGCAGCACCCTCATATGAAGGCACGCCATTGGAAGAAGATTTATCGTGGCCACCGTGGAACCTAGAGCCCTTAACAATGCTTCAGCTGTTGGTAAATAGGTCTGAAGAATGTGTAAGATGTGTAACCTCAAGCTGCGTATCCTGATAGGAGGAACACCTTTGTTTGTATTGGTCCAGCTGTGCCCCAATGAAGTCTAAAATCTGAACTGGGAGAAGAGGAGACTTGTTCATGTTGATTGTAATGCCCAACTCGATGGCAAGCTGAAGGAAGGATTCCCTGGCCTGACAGTAGATTCTCTGAAGGAGCAGAAAAGTGCCAATCGTCCAGGTATGGAAAGACCTGAATGCCTTTAATCCTCAGGTGAGCCACTACTACCGCCATTACCCTGGTGAACACCTGGGGGGCTGTGGTGAGACCAAAGGGGAAGGCCCAAAATTGGTAATGACTGACTCCCAGCCAGAAGCGACGGAACCTCCAGGAGTGCCTGTCCATCTTGATGTGATTGTACGCATCCTGGAGGTTGATCAAGCACATCCCGTCTCTGGCCTGCAGATAGGGCAGGATACACTGAATTCTGACCATACAGAATTTTGTCTTGGTTACTGATAGACCAATACTGGATCTGTCCAAATTGAACCTGAGGTCCCCCATCTTTTTTGGCACTAAAAAAACCTGGAATAAACCCCGGATCTGGACTGGTCTGGGGAGACTGGTTGGATGACTTTCTTAGCAGTGAGTGTACCTGCACTGCTGCCTCCTCTCGCTGCATGGCTGGAACATCTGGAAGAGCTTTGCTGGATGAGGGTGGCTCCTTGAACTGGACAAACTATCATCTGGATATGACTGGCAGTACCCACTTATCTGTAGTGATGGACTCCCATGCTAGTGGGTGAAGCGACAAGTGACCCCCGACTGCCTCCAGAGATGGACAGCCAGGCAAACTCCTCAGGGCTGCTGCCCGGTTTTATCCAAGAAAGGTTCTCAGGACCCAAAATTCCTAGGACCCCCTCTGCCTCTATGACAGCATCTATCATATCCCCCTCTGCCTCTGGAGGAAGGCAGAGTCTGGAGCGTCCTGGGAAAATGACTTGAGACTTGTGGAACCACATCTTCTGGCCTTGCTGGTTCCTGGAAAAGGATCTTTGAGGCGGTGAGAAGAAGGATCCCAATGGCAAACAGTGTCGTCCCGTGCTTTTCACTCTGGACCAAAGTCTCTCTGATCGTCTTCCCTAAAAGGGAAGAACCATCATAAGGGGCATTGGTAAAAGACGCCTTGAAGGGCTCCGAGAATTGACATAAGTGGAGTCAGGTGTGACGCCGGATGGCAACGCCTGACCCTGCCACCCTTGCAGCTCCCTCCATGGCATGGGAGAGCAAACGCATAAATGTGTCGGCTACAGATTTTAGGATGGCCATTCATGCAAACGTCTTCTTGTCCTCTGCTGACATGGACCCTGGGGTCGACTCTGTGACTTCCTTGACCAAATCACTCTGGAGTTGAATGACATGCACCATGTAGTTCAGCGGCCTCACACAGAAGGTTGCTGAAGCATAAACTGGCTTCCCAAAACGATCCAATGCTCTCGACTCCCGATCAGGCAAGGTGGACCATGGAGCTCTCCTGGGAGAGTTCCTTTTTGGTGGCCACCGCTGCCACCATCATAGCATATACAGGGGACCTCTTGTGGCAGTGTAACTTGTCTGTGGGGGGGGGGCTTAAGATTTTGTCCAGGTGCTTTGGTATTGGCTCTACGGTGTCTAGCTTCTTCCACACCCTAGTGGTTATCAGGGATTGGCAGAAGGGGATACCCAAGAGGTAGATGGACCAGAGCCAAATACCTCCAGAAACACAGACTCGTCAGTGGTTGGTTTTGGGGCGAACAACTCCTCCCCTTTGGCGAAGTATCGCCATGATGTCACCAAAGCAGACATCCTAGGGGGGTGATCTTGGGGAACCTTCCCCTTCATCCAGGTCCATTGTCTTCGGTGAGGGACTCTGGAGGAGAGTCCAAGTGCCTCCTTTTGCACATATGCTTGCAGGGGGGCTCCTCAGGGAAACTGTCTGGGGAGGTCTCGCAAGTGGGTTGTTCCAAGGGTGGAACTTCCTGGGGCACTATGGCTACGGGCTGTCTCTGAGAGGACAAGATGGTTGGAATCACACTCAAGGCCGGGGGGGGGGGTCTGGACGGACTCTGAAGACAAAATTGTCAGAGACCTTGACCTTGCGAGAACCCTCTCCACCACGTTGTATGCAGAGGGGGATCGGACCACCTCCTGGGCTGATCTAGCAGAAGACGCTCCCCCTGATCCAACCAGGGAGCTGGAGCCAAGACGCCAAGGGGAATGCTTCTCTCTGACAAGCTCAGAGTAGAGAGCACTCCTTCGGATCCAGCCCGAAGGCTATGGCTCCGAGAGCTCAGATCAGACACACTCAAGCCACTAGCCAGCGTCGAGGTACAGGGTACCATAGGCACCAACCCCTCGACTCCAATCACCCTCGGATCCAACTCGAAAGAGCAGGTCAGATTGGAGAAGGAGTGATAGGTCTAAACAATGGCTGGAAGGCACCCGTTCCAGTGGGAGAAGACCCTGGCAGTACACCCATCTGGATTTGAGTGTAGATAAACCTCTGCATCATTTTGTCCAGCTGTGCTTCAGACAAGCTCCGGGTAGAGTGGGAGGACACTGCCGAAGTAGGCCAGAAAAGCCAGTGGAGGGAAGGCCTAGGGGGGGTGACTGGCTAACCTGTACCTCAGGCTCAGGTGAAAACCTGGGGGATCTGAGTCAAGGTGTCACTCGCCTGTAAACCGACATCTTTGGCAAAGGGCTGGCCTCCGACAAGCAGTCAGGGGATCGTTTGTGAGGCTGGTCCTTCTTGGCTTTATCCCTTTCCCCGGACCTCTTGGTGGGAGGGTGAGTCCCAGAGGCCGTGGAAGGGGAAGACGAAGCAGCAGCCGCTGACTTCCTAGCACAGGAAGGTGGGACCTTGGTCCCAGCAGAAGAGGGAAACAAGCCCTTAAGGGTCAGTTTGTCCCACCCGTCCTTAAGTGCCCTGGGATTAAACCCAGCCCAAATAGGACAGGGGGACTGGTGGTGAGGCACCCCCAAGCAAACCACACACACAGTGTGGTCATCCACCAGAGAAAGCTTATGGCCACACAATGTGCACCTTCTGAAGCCTGGCTTTGGGGGCGTCCGCCATGCCTTAGCCAGCCCAAAACATACGCGCACGAGGAAAGAAAAGAGGAAAGATAGGAAAGCCTACGTACTTTTTTTTTTTTTTACTCTACAGAGAACCCCGAGAAGGTATAGAAAAAGGGGTGAAGAGAAATAGATAAGAAAGGCAAAAAAAAAAAAAAAAAAAAAAAAAAAGAACAATTTACTGTTATAGAAAAACACCCAAATGCTCTGGAGCTCTGACCACGCTGCTTCCTCTCAGGCGGCAAACTAGATCTGAAGGGAGACAGGGGGCATCATGGGTAAGGAGAGGAGCAAGGAGCTTGTAGCCATAGCTGGAAAATGTGGCCGTGTCGGATCCGATGTGGCTTCGAAGACCCACAGGTTGAAGAGCAAATGAAGTAAACTACTTCAGATCATATATACCAAGAAACCTCGGGTGTTTAGAAAAAGAAGCAACAAACAAAGTGGGAAAATCTAAACAAAAAGCCTACAGAGAATTTTGAAAGTATAAAAAAGAAATACAGACATGGGAAAGAGATCTGATATGGTGAAATATTAATGCAAAAGAGGAATCCAGATTAATCGATACAAAAAAGGAGCTCCAAAGATATTCAAAGTGAAATACAGGCAAAGGCACCCAGATATGGAAAATTTCACATACAAAAAATAAGATTACAAAAGGGGAACACAAAACAGAAGATTAATAAAATAGAAGTTAAAAAAAATAAAAGATGAAGTTACGGATTACCTGTGAAGTGAAGAATTTAGTGTAAAAATTCTAACACAATTTATGCCACAGAGTGATGGTACATGAGTCCTCAAGTAAGAAGGAACAGGAGGAGCAGGAGACATCTGACAAAGAGATATGGACAAGGGAAGAAAAAGATTTAACATGGTACAATATTTATGAAAAGGAGAAAGCAAAACTAATCAATACAAAAAAGCAAAGAGAAATACATTCAAAGGCATCCAGATATGGACAATTTTACAATACAAAAAATAAGAAAACAAAGATGGGGAAAGAAGAAGAGGATTAGTAATGGAGAAGTTAAAGAAATAGAAACTGAAGTTATGGATTACCCATAAAGTGAAGAATTTAGTGTAGAAAACCTAACTCTGATAACATCATAGCAAGTTAGAATAATGAATCCCCAAATTAGGGAGAAACTAGTGGAGTGGGAAGCATCTGATCAGTTGCCAAATGAAGATACTTTGAAGCTTTCAGCAGGAAGCCAGAACAAAAGTTCAGGTGGAGTTACACAGCAAGAGAAAAAAACGGAAACTGCGGCAACTCTAATGCAGTCAATGTTGTGGAGTGATAGGCTAGTGAGTTCCCATATGAAATAGCAACAGATGACACAGAATGAAGCTGAAGATAATATGGCACAGGATTGTTCTGGAACTTACTGTAGAAGGCCCATAGGAAACAGAATAAAGGATGTGCCCTTAGTTTAGAAGGAAATTATCTAAGAAAAGAGCTGATTGATTTAATAGAGATGGCTATAGACATATTAAAGATCAATGAAAGCAATAGACTACAGAAAATCAATAATACCCAAAATGTTGGAAGTTTTGATAAAACAAATGAAGACAGTAATCACTACTGTTTATAGAGATTCATGCAATGTAACATAATTAAATAGGATATATTACTGTGCAGCTAAATTAATAAAGTCTTATCACAAAAACACAGGCCAGTAATGGAAAGGAAGGGGAAAATCAAATGCCATCATGAAAATATCAAATGGGAAAAACTATAAAGCAGTTAAGGCAAGAAATGTCACTGTTAAAAAAAAAAAAAAAAAAAAAGAGTACAGAAGAGGGAACTGATCGACAAAAATACTCAAAGATAAACATGAAAAAAGCAATGTACAGTATCAGAACAGACTAGTATCTATTGTACATTATTGCAAATAATAAACTAAAGATATCAGCATAGGCAGAAAAACGTAGAAGATATGGAGACAAGTATAAAGGAAAAGTATAAAGTAAGCAATTTACTGATGAGACAAACATTTTATATAGAATTTTTTATAGAATTGGAAAACAAGGCAAGGGATCTCCTCTGTGTCACTGCTAGACAGGGGCACTTTAAACTAATCTTAAATGGGCTATCTTCTGTGACCTACTATACTGGGGCACAGTCATCTAATCTAAAAGAGTGGCGAAAGCCAAACATGCTCTGGCTAGGCTTGTAAATGCCCTAGGGCAGATAGCCTAGTATCTACCTATGAACCTATGAATAGAAGCACCACCAAAAAAAGAAATAGACACATTTTGGAGAAATATCTATAAATATCCTGTGGAACATATAGATGCTAAATGGATATTAAAAGTAAAAGAAAGAATAAGAAGTTCAAATGTACATGATATGAAACGCGATGAAGTAACAGCCAGAGAAACTGAAACAAAATTAAGAAAAGCTCTGAATTGGAAAACCTTAGGCCCAGATGCAGTACCTAATTTCTGGCTAAACGTATTGACAGAAGATTTAGCCATGAGTAAGAACTATTTATATGCATACCCTGAATAAATGCCAACCTGGCTAACAAGAAAAAAGATACTCCTGCTAAAGAGTGAACCTGCAAGACAGGGACGGCTCGTGGCATCGGACTGCCGGACTGCAGCCCCCTCAGTTGTTTTTGGTCTTGCTATATCTTTTAATTTAATGTAAAAAAAAAAATCTTTTTTTTTGTTTTACTTTTTTTTTGTTTTCATTGCAGCCCGGAGGAGCAATTAAGGCATCATTGTGATGCCCAGAAGTCTATGTGGCAGCGGTTCCAAACCGCATAGACTTGGAAGGGGCTCGGCTGCGACATCCGCAGGCACGTCAGTCATGACGTGCCTGCTGGGCTAAAGCCTAAATGCTGCTGATTGGTTGTCGCTCTCTTCCCGGGCTTTATGTGCTGGGAAGAGAGCGAGAATCAGTCAGTTCAGTTTAGTTTAGGAAGCTTTCTTTTTGTGATCAGATCGTCATTGTATTTTATTTTTTTTTTCATTTCTATTTGGATTTTGGAATCTTTTTTTTGGGTGCCTGGGTGGATTATCGTTTGGATAGCACCTGTGCGGATTGGAAGAGCAGAAGAAAGAAGAAGAAAGTACAGAGTGAAGGGACGGGTACGGATGTAAGTATGTTAACTGTTTTTATGTGCAACTTCTACTTCTTCCAGATTCAATTATTAGACTAAAATATTTATCCTAAGTCTAATGGCACTGGAAAAACAACAGTTTCTACTAGCAGTGGCACAGTGAACACAACAAAACTAAAACCAAAATGACAGGATGGTTGCTGGTTTGCAGTAAATATCATGTTAACAGATAGGAAAGTACCAGGCATGGAAGGTTAAAGTAGTCTGTGAGTATAGGAGAGTTATGTAAATGTAATTTTGTTTGATAGTGGTATCCAATAAGTTTGATTAGAGTTACATAGTAGTGTTTATGTGATGCTTGGATAGTTTGTCTAGCTGTTAATTCTGTGATTTTTTTTTTTATGTTGCAAACATTTTGCCAGTAAGGATATTTTACAGTTACCAGTTAATAGTGTTTCATTGACTGGCTTAGGTAGCAGTAGTGATTGTGATGTTCTTTTCTGTGGATTTTATAGTACACATATATTAATCTGGTAGAGGTCATGTGTTTTTATCTTTTACAGTATTATTGCAGTTTTGACAAATTAGGTTATTTCCTTGAGTAACTCATAATATTGCCAAGAAGCCACTGTTTTGATTGGTTCATTTGGAATTTTTCAATTTACATTACTTGAGCTGAGCAGTTCTCTGGTTTGGTTCCCAGCTAAAGTGTCTTCTGTGTTGGGACTGTATGTCATCCTATGTGCTTCAAGATAATTTTTATCAGATGTTTGGCTCACTCCTATATCCCAGATATGTTTCACTAGGTAAACTGGTAGTTTTCTAAATTGTCTGTAGTCGATATTTATCCCAGGAATGAATGAGTGTGCATGTATATCCTGTGGTGGATGGGTGTTTCATCTAGAATTATTTATTTGCCTTAAACCTATTGTACTGCCATACAAACATCACCAGTCTGAAACTTATGTGCTGTCATGACAAATGTGTCAGGGCCATCACAAGTCAGCCAGAGACATTTCAAACTGTGACATACTTGTTGCACCCCACTCCCCCATGTAGTGACTCTGGATGTGTCGAAGCAAGGCAAGGAGTAGTTATGCAGTGTAAATGTGCAGAGAATCCCACCCATCCAAGGTAGACACAAGTACTACAGTGGCTTTTCATCTGTCCTTGATTTTTACAGAATGGTCTGGTTTCTGTCATATTTTTTGTACTGTTGATTTCTGCTTATTACTCAAAGTGCCTGTTGCTCTGTGTTTAAGTAGCAATACTTTAATGACAATCAGGTAAGCTTGGCTGAGATTGCAAGATGCAAGTAAGCTTTAATAAGCATACTGTTAAAGAATTGCCAACACTGAAAGCCTTTCTGTTGCCATGTAGAGAATACTTAACTAGATAATGTATAAGCCTTGAGTATTGAAATGCATATGCCAGTATTTGTAATAAAGGACAGGATTACATTACATTATTTTAAGAGTCTCATTACACTTGGAGACTTCCAGTAATCTCTGCAGGCTTTACCCGTAAACAGAATGCCAATAGTGTGGTCCATAACCTGTACAGTGATCCTTTTAAGCAATGTATCTTGAGCTTATTTCTTGTTTGCTTTTCATTTTTTACTTTGATCATGTTTTCACCATGAAACAAGTAGATGTCAGGCAGGTCTTTTTTTGGATAAAGAACATTTTTACAAGTGGGGGCATCAGAGATTTCTACTTTCAGCATGTTACTTGGCACTTTTAATAAAGCTGAATATAAATTATAATTAGAACTGCAGTGCAAGAAGTGGTTTGAGTTGAGTGCTGCTTGTTTTTCTTATACTTGATTTTGACTGGCATTCCATTAATGTATTTAAAAAAAAAGTAATTTATTTGTTCATGCCTCACAACCTTTTTTGTTTCCATCTAGATATTAAGCTGTCATGCAGCCAATGCATTGAAATATTTTTATTCTTCTACACTTCATTTTGTCTTGATTGGACTCTCATAATGATGGTTTGGCACCCAGGGCAGTATATTTAGTTTTTGTGGTTTGCTACTACAGGTGTGTGTGTGAGGGAATACCTCAGGCTTGAACCCTGTACCTTGTATGCAGGTGTTAAAGACCTGAATTCCCTACCCACCACCATTTCTAAAAAGATTGCAGATTTTTGCCTCATATTTGATCTGATCTGTTCCTCATAATATCTGTGGTTTGTAAATGTTGCAATGCTTGATATTTGATGATGCAGTGGTAGCATTGTTGCCTCACAGCTGCAGGTTCTCAGGTTTGATTCTTGGCTGGGGCACCTTTTTTGTGGGGTCTGTATCTTCTCCCTGTGTTTGTGTGGGTTTGCTTTTGTGTCTTCCCATGTTACAAAGACATGTCTGCATTATTTCTTCCTGGGCCTCTGCTGAAAATTGTTTTTTTGTTCCAAGTCCGACTGTCCTGATTAACAAATGTTAAATAAAATTGACAGGCAATTGAATTTCAGACTTCAGGTTTCTGAATGTTTTAATTCCTTACATATTTGATGGTGCAGTGGTAGTATTGTTGCCTCACAGCTATAGGTTTTTCTGGTTTGATTCTTGGCTGGGGTGCCTTCTGTGTGGAGTCTGCATCTCCTCCCTGTGTTTGTGTGTATTTGCTCTGGTACCCTGCCATTTTACAAAGACATGTCTGCAGTATTTCTCCTTGGGCCTCTGCTGAAAATTGTTTTTGTTCTGTCAGAAGTAAAACTGACAGGCATTTGAATTTCAGACTTCATGTTCTTCAGAAAATACATAGTAACACAACCTACAACCTTTTTATTCTAGCATTTTTCTAAGTTTATAAGATGAATATTTGAAATTTGTCCCTATTTTTGGGACTGTATTCCCCCATTATTGGCTTCGTCCAGGTTTTTTGTGCTAAGGTTGACAGCTATGGCAATAACTGAATTCACTGAATATGTTTGAGGGCTGTATTCCCTCATTACTGGGTTTGTCCAGGTGTTTTGTACTAAGAGGTTGACAGCTATGGTGAGAACTGAATTTACTAAATAATAGCCATTTAAGTTTCAGTCTTCCTCTCTTTTACAAAGCAGCTGATTTGGCATAGTGGTATGTTGCTCTGACTGTTTTGCACAGGGACCTTGGCAGTAAAATGTATGGTGGTAACACAGGATTTTATTCTAGCAACTTTCCAAGATTATACAAGCAATGTTTAATGTGTCCCTGGTTTTTGGGCATTTGACCCTCCCCCCCAATAAATTTTGGCTTTTTCCAGTTTTCTTGTGCTGCGAAGTTGAGATGCAGTTGAGTATTGAGTAGATTGTACAAGGAGCGGAGAGCTGCAGGGGAACAGAAGTTTATTGTTGCTTAAGTGAAGTTGGTTTGCCTTGTTAATAGCACAACAGGTTGTGTACTTGCTTTTGATGCAGAAGGCTGTGGGTTCTACTCCAAGGGGTGGATGCTGCCGTACTGAGTGTTCTCCTTGGTGAAGATACTAACTATGAGTCTGTTATCAGTTTGCCATCCATTTCCTCTTGCAATATTACTAGCTTATCATTTTTTAATGTAATATAGGCAATTATTCCTGAGGGGCAACAGACACAATTTTTCGATGAAATCATGAAATATAAAGGTGTTTGCTAGCAGCAACCGCTTCGTTACTTACAGATTTCTTTAATGTGGAATTATTTAGACGACTTTTACTTCGTCAGAGATTGTGCATATTTACTGATAATGGTGGACTGTAGAATTGTGCATTTTTACTGATAATGGTGGACTGCAGAATTGTGCATATTTACTAATAATGGTGGACTGTGGAAGTCTGAGTAGACTTTTATGATGGAAATGTTCTAAACTGGGCAGTTTTGTCATTATGTGTGCATGCGTTTTGTTTCATTGCTTACTGGAAAAATGCTCAAAACAAATTTAAAACGCCCTCTAACAACTGTACTGTATTGTACAAGGAATATAAATTTAGTACAATGAGGAAGGTGTATCAAAGAGCACATGTATGTTTCATATGCAAGGGGCCTATGATTTGAAAACAGCCCAAAATTAATCTATCTGCCACTGGCAAAATGCATTTTCTTTGAATGTGGGTTTCAATGCTGTTTCAATGAATGTGAGTTTCAAGGGCAGAGAAGTTTTAATGCTAAGTCTGTTTTTCATTGTGAGACTGCATTGCTTTGTTTAGCAGACGTCTTAATGTTTGTGCTGTAAAATACAAAATAAAACTTTCAAATGAAGTCTAACTCATCATAGAAGTAAAGCAGTATGCACATTAGTGTTTATGGTAAATGGAGTGAAATAACCAAGTAATGGATCATTGGAATGGCTGCAGAGGCTCCATTCAACCATTATTTTGTCAGGGGGGAAGGGCAGCAAACTGAGACAGGACCAGCTGAACTATACCTCCCAACTGTCCAGATTTTCAAAGAATGAATAGATTTTTGCTTCTTATTTTTGGTTTGTTCTTAATAAAATTTATAGTTTTCTGGCAAATCATTTAGGAATTAAGTCACTAAATGATACACTGAGTTTCAGACTTCATAACCTTCAGAAAAATGCATGCTAACGTAAGAACTGTTCTATCAACTGTCTCAATTAATACAAGAGCAGTTTTTAGTACTGTTTATATGTTCCCCCAATATATTTGGCCTTGTCCAGATTTACTGCATTAACAGGTACAAATTGCTTTATAGAATTAGGCATAGCCAACCTCAACTGTCCTCGATTTTGGCTCAAAATGTTGCTCTTCCCCCTAATAATCCCTCCGCAAAATAGCAATTTTGGAAGAAAACATGTAGGGTTTACAATTAAGAAATAATTATAATAATCAAAGTTATAGATTACTCGAAATGCATGTAGATTCTTTTATTTTGTTAGCAGTACTAATATTCAAGTGTCCCTTCTTTGACAGGTTCCCAGCTGTATTGTGTGGCTATTTCATATTTTTGCATCACATTTTTGGTCCATTTTTCATAAAATTGTGTGTTTTGGCAAATTAGTGACAAATCATTAAAGACTGAAGTTAGAAAATAATGACAGACATTTGAGTTTCAGATTCTATACCCTTCAGAAAATTCATACTAATTGAAGACCTATTCTATTATCTTTCTAAGTTTATTAGAGCAATATTTAAAAATTGTCCTTATTTTTGAGCCTTTGTCCCACTTCTGTGTATGGCTTTGTCCAGATTTCTTGCTCCGAGGTTGAGAGGTATGACAAATGTCAGGGCCATCAGTCAGCCAGAGACATTTCAAATTGTGATATACTTGTTGCACCCCCCCCCCCCCCATGTAGTGACTCTGGATGTGTCCAAGCAAGGCAAGGAGTAGTTATGCAGTCTAAATGTGCAGTGTGTCCCCCCCATCTAAGGTAGACACAAGTACTACAGTGGCTTTTCATCTGTCCTTGATTTTGCAGAATGGTCTGGTTTCTGTCATATTTTTGTACTGTTGATTTATGCTTATTACTCAGATTTATGCTTATTACTCAAAGTGCCTGTTGCTCTGTGTTTAAGTAGCAATGCTTTAATGACCATAAGGTAAGCTTGTCTGAGATCATAAGATGCAAGTAAGCTTTAATATGCTTTATGCATACTGTTAAAGAATTGCCAACATTGAAAGCCTTTCTGTTGTTGCCATGCAAAGAATACTTAACTAGATAATGTATAAGCCTTTGGTATTGAAGGACAGGACTACATTCTTTTAAAAAGCTCACACTTGTTGGAGACTTCCAGTCATCTCTACAGGTTTTATCCGTAAACTAAACAGAATGCCAATCATGTGTGGTCCATAACCTGTACAGTAATCCTTTAAGCAATGTATCTTGAGCTTGTTTCTTGTTTGCTTTTCATTTTTTACTTTGATCATGTTTTCCCCATGAAACAAGTAGATAGTTGTCAGGCAGCAGGTCTTTTTTGGATAAACATTTTTACAAGTGGGGGCATCACAGAGATTGCTACTTTCAGCATGTTACTTGGTACTTTAATAAATCTGAATATAAATTATAATTAGAACTGCAGTGCCAGGAGAAGTGGTTTGAGTTGAGTGCTGCTTGTTTTTCTTATACTTGATTTTGACTGGCATTCCAGTAATGTATTTAAAAAGTAATTTATTTTTTCATGCCTCACAACCTTTTGTTTCCATCTAGATATTAAATAAGCTGTCATGCAGCCAATGCATTGAAATATTTTTATTCTTCTACACTTATTTTGTCTTAATTGGACTCTCATAATGATGGTTTGGCACCCAGGGCAGCGTATTTAATTAAAGTTAGTTTTAGTGGTTTTGAGCATAGCCCCTCCCCTTTCTAGTTGGCCACACCCCTTCCCCATTGACCCCACCCATTCAGCTGTCTCCTGCAGCCCCCTTTGATTTGAAGTCACCAGCCGCCACTGCTGCAAGATGGCCTAAAAATTAAAGACCAATAACTTGCCTTCCAGTGGCTGTACAAACTATACACTGGAATTGATGCCGACAGAGTTTATAATCATTTAGAAGAAAACTCAAATCATGGCAATAGAACAAAAACCTAACAAAAGAAAGCCATATGGAACAAAGGACCATTTGTTGTTAAAGTCATAATGCAAAATTGTAAAAGGGAAGAATCTTAGTTTGGCATGGATAGACAACAAAAAAACATTTAACAGCATCCCACACTCATGGTAAAGGAGTGCTTACAAATAAACAAGATACACGCTATATTGATCAATTACATTAGTGACCATGAAACAGTAGCAATCCACTTTGCAGCTAAGCCATGATAAAGGACAAATTATCATCCCAGGGATAAAAACTCAAAGAGGGATATTCCAGGGTGACTCCATCACAGCTGCTCTTTTATCTTGCCCTTAACAAATTAAGCAATGGCTATAATGTGAGCAATGGCTATAATGTGGCTCCCACAAAACAACAAAGTGTAAAGGCTTATTTTTTGTGGATGATTTAAAACTGTACAGTTCATCAGATGAGGAATCGAAAGCACAACTACTAGCAGTCAAAACATTTGCTGATGATATAAGAATGTCAAAAATTTCTATGAATATTTAACGATTGTCATATAACTTGTATCGATTCTTAACCAATGTTTTTGTATTATCACCATTTTGTTATTATTTAAACTGCAGATGTTTTTTATTTTATTTTTGAAAATTGTAAAATTATTGTTCTTAAAATGTTTTGTAGTAATTCAGAGCTTTTCTCCCTGGGGTTCCTCTGAAAATGGGCTCCTACCCTGTCAGGCTTTCCCAGTAATCAAATGTCAATAAGTAAATAAATATTTACTTTTATGAGAGAGATTTTATTTTTATGGGAATTAGCCTTCCTGTTTTTTGCCATATTTTTTTTCCTTTTGTTATACATCCTGTTTAATTTGGGATGCCACTAGGGTAGTTTGTTTCTAGGTTTAGTCCTGGGCATACTTCTAGTAGATACAGCAGCCTCTATGCAGCCACTAACATGGTTTTACAGAATTTCTGAGAACAATTCAGCATAGTCTGCTGTGTTCTGTAGGTTTGGAGGGGCATTTGATTTTGACAATACATCACTTAATAAAAGGTAATTTGCCTTGGAACAGTTCCCAACTGTTACTTTTTTAATGTGATTATAGAGTTGATTTTGATTTCTGGAGGTTATTGTGAAGGGGCAATTGGTCCAGCTATCTAGAATTATTATGATGACATATTTTTAAGAAAGAAATGGATTATTTGGTTTATTTACTTAAGGAGAAGGGCTCTCCTGAAGCCTTGCTTAGGGATATTAGATTTGAAGTGCAGACAGACATAGGGACAGATTATTTTCCCTTGATACATTCCAAAGTTGGGGCAAATGGTAGTTTAGGTCATTCCACCTATCACATTACTTGGGATTTTGAGGTGCCTTTGATTTTGTCATACCATAAAGACATGTCCAAATATATTATTATTGACCACAAGTGGACCTCCATACTTACAGCGGAGTTGAAGCAAAAATTAGAAAAGGGTGCCACGGACTGCAAAAGAGTTGGTAAAATCAGTTTTATAAAATTTACAGTAATTGTAAGTTTTGTCAATTTATTAAAGATGGACTTTATGTAATGATGGATAATTATGGGTGGGCTCGCATGTCCTGTGAGGTGCACATGTGATACCACAGGAGTGGTATATCTGGCTACATGCACCTCATGCCCAGCATTTTATGCTGGCAAGACCAGCAGAAAATTGAAGGACCAGATTAGGGAACGTGTAGGACATCAAGAAACACAGACTGACTAATGCTTTATACAGGCATAGTTTGGCATGTGTAAATTTCAAGAAGTTTTTATTTTTCATTATTGATAAGGTTCAACATTTGGAAAAGGGTTGAATGCGGATAACCTTTTGGAATACAAAGAATTAGTTTGGCAACGGAGACTCAGTGCAGGAGCTATACCTGGGTTGAACGACTGCATTTTTATTGTTATTGCTTTGAAGAGAAAGGGTACTGGCCATATAAGATGATTTTTAATATGCTTATCAAATTATGCTTATCAAATTCATTGTACTATTAGTTATTTACCTTTATAGTTTTATTTATACACATTCTGTCAAGGGGTATCATTTTGATGAATTTTTTTACTGACATTCTATTTAATCAGTTTTCAGTTAAGTTTTAAGTATGTACAAATGGTTGACTTTGATTGGTAGATCTGTGTATAAATTGTGTGAGTTTTGTGAACATTTTACTCTGATGATGCTCTGTTTCAGTTGGAATAAAACCACGAAGTCATTTCAATAAAGCTGCGCAGACGGTTTGTGGTTGACTACTTTTTTTTTTTTTTTGTTTATTTTGGTGTATTATTTTTATTAGTTTAGTTCACTGTTATTGATGTATATTGAGACACTTCCTTCTTTAGCCCCTTTCTTGATCTAAAAGTGAGGAAGGCACTGAAACCTTGTACTGTGGGGTCCTCTCTGCAGCTTTAAACCATGTTTTGGTAACTGAAAGATTCAAAAGATTCAAAGAAACTTTGTCATTTAGGACAACACAAGTGCAGCCTAAACAAAATTACAAATGTCAGCTTACAAGAGAAATGCAGTGGAAATAATGTAGATACAGCGGTATCAAAGAATAACATAAGAAAGAAAATAATACTTATGACATGCAAGAGGTAGTTCACATTACATAAACACATTCAATACCCATTATCCAATGATAAATAATAATTATACAATGACCCATTAATATTCCAAAATGTGCACGCTGATTGGTCAGCGTGCACATTGTAAGTCAGACTTGTACTAATGGAAAAAGGTCCGATCGCCCAGACTTTTTCCATTAGTGTAAGTCTTTTTACAGCAACAGAGAACGCAAGATCGCCATTGCTTTTTAGAAACTGTCTCGCTATGTTAAAAAAGTTTAACATAGCGAGACAGCTTTAAAAAAGGTAACGGAGATTCTCTGTTGCTTTTTATAAAGCTGTCTCGCTAGGTTAAACTCCTTTAACATAGCGAGACACTTTGTAAAAAGCAACGGAGATCTTGCTTTCTCCATTGCCTCCACCCACAGCTGTGATGTACTGCGTAAGCGTACGCATGCGTGCACGTTTTGGAATATTAATGGGTCATTGTATAATTATTATTTATCACTGGATAATGGGTATTGAATGTGTTTATGTAATGTGAACTACCTCTTGCATGTCATAAGTATTATTTTCTTTCTTATGTTATTCTTTGATGCCGCTGTATCTACGTTATTTCCACTGCATTTCTCTTGTAAGCTGACATTTGTAATTTTGTTTAGGCTGCACTTGTGTTGTCCTAAATGACAAAGTTTCTTTGAATCTTTCAGTTACCAAAACATGGTTTAAAGCTGCAGAGAGGACCCCGCAGTGCAAGGTTTCAGTGCCTTCCTCACTTTTAGATCAAGAAAGGGGCTAAAGAAGGAAGTGCCTCAATATACATCAATAACAGTGAACTAAACTAATAAAAATAATAAACCAAAATAAACAAAAAAAAAAAAAGTAGTCAACCACAAACAGTCTGCGCAGCTTTATTGAAATGACTTAGTGGTTTTATTCCAACTGAAACAGAACAGCATCAGAGTAAAATGTTCACAAAACTCACACAATTTATACACAGATCTACCAATCAAAGTCAACCATTTGTACATACTTAAAACTTAACTGAAAACTGATTAAATAGAATGTCAGTAAAAAAATTCATCAAAATGATACCCCTTGACAGAATGTGTATAAATAAAACTATAAAGGTAAATAACTAATAGTACAATGAATTTGATAAGCATAGACAGCTGCAGAAGGGCAGCACGAAAGCATTATACAATGCCATTATTTAAGAAAAGTAAGTATTTTTTTTTCTTAAATAATGTCCTTGTATAATAGCAATAACCCACTTCTGGGTGTGGGTAATGCTGGATTTACCCACGGTTGTCTTGGGCTTCGCCCTCGTGACCAAACCACACCAACCGTGGGTAAATCCAGCATTACCCACACCCAGGTGTGGGTTATTGCTAAAATACCCACCACCAAATCCCTACACTGTTAAGATATAGAATAAATCGAGACTAGTGAATAGCAACTGTTTAGTTACCATATTGCACTTGTTAACCTTAGACGTGATTCAGTATAGCAATCGTATTACATAATAATAATGCTGGCGGTAATTGCTCTGAGCAGCAGAATTAAATAAAAAAAAAAGAGGCTTCAACGTATCAGGTATTATGGTTGGTGTCTGTATTAAGTTTCACAGCTGTAGGATATAAACTGTTCCTGAATCTGGTAGTCCTACAACAGAAGCTGCGGTACCTCCTTCAAGACGCAAGCTGTGAACCAGTTGTGGGCTGGATGGGTCGAATCAGCAAGTATTTTATATGTTCTCTTTCTTGCTGTTGTAAAGAAAAGCTCTTGAATAGAAGGGAGATTTGTGCTAAAATTTTTTTCAGCAACCCTCTGTAGTTTCTTCTTCTCAGCAGCTGTGCAGTTGTTGAACCATGCTATGAAGTTGCTAGTGAGGATGCTCTCGATAGCTTCCCTGTAAAAAGTGGTAAGAGCAGACAGTGGCAGCCTGGCCTTTTTGAGGTTTCTCAGGAGGTGAAGCCTCTGTTCAGCCCTCTTGACTATATGGTTGGTGTTAGCAGCCCAGGATAGGTCATCAGAAATGTGAAGGCCCAGGAACTTGGTTTTGTTTTGAATTTCTCTACTATCCCCCCTTTGATAGTGAGTGGTTGGTGAACTGTTGCCTTTCTCCTGAAGTCCATAACCATTTCTTTGATCTTATTAACATTCAGGTCCAGATTGTTCGTGTCGTAGCACGCAATCAAAGTATTCACCTCATCCCTGTAGTTATGTTCATTCCCACCATTAATGAGACCCACGACTGTGGTATCATCAGCGAATTTTATAATATGGTTTGACTTATGTTTTGCAGTGCAGTCATGGGTGAGGACGGTGAAGAGCAAGGTGCTGAGCACACAAGCTTGGGGGGACAGTATTCAGGACTGTGTGTTGAGAGGTGTTAGCGCATGTCCACTGGGGCCTACCAACCAGAAAGTCAGTTGAAAGGTGTTAGCGCATGTCCACTGGGGCCTACCAACCAGAAAGTCAAGAGTCCAGTTACATAGGTGCTTCTTTATCCAGAGTTTCACAAGTTTATCAACGAGTTGCATCAGTATCACAGTGTTGAATGCAGAACTGAAGTTGACGTACAGCATACTCGCGTAGTTTCTCCCTTTTAGGTGTTTTAACGCAAGGTGTAGTGCGACACACACAGCATCTGCAGTTGACCTATTTGCCTGGTATGCAAACTGGAGTGGATCGAAGGACTTAGGCAGACTTGCAGATAGATGTTTTTTCACTATCCTCTCAAAGCACTTCATAACATTTGAGCATCTCTAACTGCATCATAACTGCACAGATGTCTGTGTTCTTGAGTATAAGGAAGGCTTACAGGGAGTGTAGTGTTTTTATTTAGGCTCCTGGCATTGAGCTGTAACACCCTGAGGATGAGTTAAAGCTGATTTTGCCATGTCAGTAGGTTTGTCAATTTGGCATAATTTGGCATTACCTAAGAAAGGCACTACAGGGGTGGATAAGTTTTAGCCAGCATTTAAAAGCCTAAAGGGAGGTGCAGACCATCCTTGGCAAAGCAACAGGGTCAGTTAAACATGTCCTCCAAAGCTGACAAATATTGAATGCCCTTTGACACCAGAAAGACAGCCAGTTGTTGAAATCAATCATTCTGTGCTCATATTGTGGAATCATCCTCAGTGGTGGTAACATGCTGCTCAATGCTAGGCTCATACCGGCCTGAGACAGAGTCTGAAAGCTCCATAATGTCTCTCTTCATATAGTCCAAGAAGGTACATCTCAGGTCATTTATACCTATATGGACTGTGATAGAATCATACCCTACCTGCAGCATGACGACTGGACTGCATGATTTTGCAGATTCTGACTCTCAATAAGCAACTAACAGTCATCTTCTCCTTGTTCAGCCTGGTTAGAGGGGCATCAGTACATCTTGCAATAGAGTTCCCTATGAAGTCCGTCCCCGGAAGTGATATTGCTCGACTTAGGTGCTTAGTGTTAGGGACTCCACTGACAGTGACATTATGTGTGGTGCTACAAACCACCTGCATAATAGTCACATCTGCTGATCCTAAATGTATGTCCATAAATCTACCAACACTATAGCATTTTAAGGTTTTTAACCAGTCTGATGAGGCTTGTCTGCTTTCATTCTAATCTGTAACTGTCACACTAATATTTTTATTATTTCTCCATTTGTCAAATAATACAAATCTAACACCAATAGCTTTTCCATACAATAAGTCAGATAAATAATTGCACTTATACCTTCTCAAACTTCCTTTTATTTCTTCTCCCAAAGTGCAACTTTCAAGTTACTCTTACTCTTTAGATAATGGGCAAATTATACACTAATACTTTATTGAACCAACAAGATATTCACGTATAGATATTACAGACTAGAAAACAAGTCTGCCAGCTTCACAGAAGCATATTAAGCTGCCATAAAGCTTGGACAGAAGTAAACCACAAACATTTTTTATGCTCACTAAGAACAGTGTTGCTGTTTAGTGAGCATAAAATAAAAAAAAGTTTAAAAAATTAACGTGTGCACACCAGCATGAGAGAATGTGTGTGTGTGCATGAGCGTGAGTGAGTAAGTAAGTACATGCGAGTGCATAAGTGAGAGAGACAGACTACACAACAACTTTGCTCAATAATACCCAATAAATTCAATGATGTTGATAGAGAAAGGAACTACTCAAAAGTTGGGGCATGGCTTAGATGGCAAGCTGAAAGCAGCAGAGTTCTTGAGCTCTGCAGTCTTCATTTTTTCCCCGATAGAATTTTTTATTTAATTTCACCAACAAAGACCTGAAACTACTAAAATCAGATTCTGGAAGTTGTAAGCTACAAGTTGGTGTGATTTTTAAGCTAAAACGTTCATATCTTCCGGTCAAACATTCGAATAGGAGAGACACTGAAATGACATTCACAAAGGAAGATGAACAGCTCCAAATTTTCTCATCAAGAAACTACAATGAAGAAAGAAATGCAGGAAATCCTTACTACAGTTCAAGACTTGGTGGGTAAAACAGACAAATTAAACTTAAAAGTAGACAATATAAAAGATTCCATCAAACAAACAACCTTACTAAATGAAGTCCTTAAACAACAAACTGCCCAGATTGCTGCTTTGGAAGATTCTGTAACAGATATAGACTACGGGTTAACAGAAAGACAAAAACATAAGACTTTCTTCAAGAAAACATCAGACTCAATGAAAAGATAGATGACATTGAGAAAAGAACCAGGAGAAACAACATAAGAATCTATGGCATCCAAGAGCAGATGGAGGGGGACAAGATAATTAATTTCCTGACTTCTTGGATTCCTAAAATCCTAAGCCTACCTGAAGCACTATCCTTTGGGATAGAAAGGACACACAGGTCTTTAATTACAACTTCTGTATCCAGTAAAAACAGCTGCCCAAGATCTATTATTGCAAGATTAATCTCCACTAAAGACAAAGATCTTGTTTTAAGAACTGCCTGGTCCCTTGATCCACTAAAAATTGGTGCCAAACTATTCAGGTTTGACAACAACTTTTCACCCCTTGTAATGTCCAAAAGAAGAGCATGTGTGCCTCTAATAAAATAATTAAAAGAGGAAGGAATCAAAGCACAACTCACATTCCCAACAAGAATAAGACTATCCCTGTCAGAATGGAAGAAAACTTTTGACACTCTCGAAGAAGGATCCACACATTTATCCCAAAAAATAACCTTTTAAGTCAACCCCTTACTCATAGATTCTTCAATGAACTTAAAAAGACAAGCTTCAAAAAAGGAGTGGACTATTACACAAAAAAAGAAATCAAGACAAATGATTATACATAACTTGATATTTCATGCAAGTTTTTGTTTTCTACCTTCTAAATAAATGTGAAATCACACACAGAAGGTAAGATGGATGTGATTAAAGCAATGCACAGTATTAGAACAGACCAGGATCTATCATGCACTATTGCAAATAAACTAAAAATTTCAGCAAGATACACAGATAAATATAAAGGAAAAGTACAAAATAAGCAATTTATTGATCCAAAAAAGTTTTACAGAGAACTGGGAAAGAAGGTAAAAGGAATTGAAAAACTGCCAAAAAGAAAGAGGAAGTAGATACATTTTGAAGAAGTATTTATGAAGATCCTGTGGAACATAAACATGCTAAATGGATAGAAGTAAAAGGAAGAATAAATTTAAAGGTGCAGGATATGAAATTGGATGAAGTAACAGCCAGAGAGATTTAGACAAAGTTAAGAAAAGCCTCTAATTGGAAAACCCCAGGCCCAGACGCAGCACCTAACTTTTGGTTAAAACCATTAACATCTTTGCATGAAGATTTAGCCATGAGTAAGAAGTATTGGTACTTTTCCGTTAACAGGGTAACACTCAAGATGTGCTTTATATCAATAATTTCAATGTCACCATTAGGTCCATTATCCAGGTCTGTAGCACTCACCTTAACTGCAAAATTTCTACCATTCTGTTCAAAAAGCTTCACTTTATAAACAGGACGATTACAAATCTGAGCATTATCGTCGGTGTCTTGAACAATTACTTGAACTACTGCTGTTCCAGTTCTTTGAGGTTCACCGCTATCTAGTGCAGTCAGTTGTAATGACATTTTACGTGCCTTCTCGTAGTCTAGCTGCTTTACCAGTAAGATCTCAATCATTTCGTCATTCACATCTAAAATTTCCACTTCTGCACAGAACAGTTGCAAGGGGCTTTATATTAAAAGCTGGAAGTATAGCTTGCATTTAGGTGTCTGTCCACAGATTTGCTAATTCCGTTCATTACCCCCATCTTCCGGTAACAGGGCAACACTGCCCTGATTTTTAATCAATCCGTTTATAAAGTGAAGCTTTTTGAACAGAATGGTAAAAATTCTGTTGCAGTTAAGGTGACTGCTACAGACCTGGAGAATGGACTTAATGGTGACATCACTTGTGCAGCATCTCATATTTCAGAGTCAATTAGACGTTTTTGCAAATTAAACAAAACTGGCGAAATAACTGTCACTGAGGCACTCGATTTTGAGGATACAAACCATAATCAGATGAAGTGGGAGTCAGAGACGGTGAAGGCTTGACATCATTTTGTAAAGTCATTCTTGAAATTATCGATGTAAAGCACATTCAGTGTTGCCCCGTTAACGGACATTTACGTTTGTTGTTAATCTTAACAAGTGTGTGTAAAATATATAGTTTACAGCTTTTTTTTTAAATGTTATTCATTTAATATTTCAAACACACCTGTCAATATTAATATGAAAAATACATGGTTTTGCAGTGCATTTGCAGCTCACCAACCGCATTTCAACTGTTGCAAACGAGGCAAAAAAATGCTGTTGCCTTCTTAATGGGAAAGTACCAAACTATTTATATGCGCACCCCGAACAGACACCAACCTGGCTAACAGGCAAAACAATGCTCCTTAAGAGTGAACTTGCAAGCTACCCTAAAGATTATAGGCCAATAACTTGCCTTCTGATGATGTATAAACTATACATGGGAATTGATGCTGACAGAGTTTATAGTCATTTAGAGGAAAACTCAAATTATGGCAGTAGAACAAAAGGGCAATAAAAAAAAAAGTCATATGGAACAAAGGATCATTTGTTGTGAAATAAAGTCATACTGGAGAACTGTAAAAAAGGGGAAGAATTTAAGTATGGCATGGGTTGACTATAAAAAGCATCTGATAGTATTCCACATTCATGGATAAAAAGAGTGCTTAAAAATGTATAAGATACACCCTACACTGACTGACTACATTACAGTGACCAAGACCAGGTCTGAAGAAGCAATATTTGTCCGACTGCGAAAGCGCTCACATTTTAATAAATGATTCTTGAGTTCATTTTTTAACTATGTGTTTCAGCTGGATTTATTGCCATTGTTTGGTCCACCACGTTTTGTTTGAATTTTAAGAAATTGTATACAGCTTCATGTTCTTAGTTTATGCAATACTAAATAGTATACTAAATTGAATGTTTCCTTTTGTATGTTTTTAATGTACATGCAGTTTCCCTTCTGCTTATTAACCTGCAGTAGCTAGGAATTTCCACTAGATGTCAAGATAGGGTTTGTTTGTGGTTTCTATGAGAGCTATAGTAAGCCTGAATATAGTATATTAATGCAGAAGGTTAATAAAAGATATAGTTTTATTTTCAAATTTAGGAGTTTTTATATTGTCCATAACAGTTTAAAAATGTATTTGTCATAATGAATCAAGGAAAGCACTTTTCAGTGTTACTTATAATAGCAGTCTCCATCAAATGATAATATTTAACATTATATCTATTAATGTCAATGGGTTGAACAAACCCATGAAAAGAATTAGTGTCAACAAATACTTAATGCTACATAAAGCAGGTTTTGCATTCATTCAGGAATCCCACTTACAAATGAACCTTTAAGGATAAGATTTTGGCAAGTTCAAACTACAACCATAAAAGAAGAGATATCCTAATTTTACACAGAAAATCAATGAGAATTCTAGAAATAGTTGACTCATATTCAAGCAATGATGGTATGCTTATTTAGTCATACTAAAACTAGACAAAAAGATGTGCACTTTTGCAAACACTTACTGGATACTGGGTATTGGGACTAAAACTGTGAAAAACATTTAGACACCATAACATTAAAGTCTAAAGGTGAGTTACTATTAGCCTTTGAGCAAGTCTCTCTGAAGGCGGGTGAAATGACATAAATAGTTCAGTGATCGCATAGAAAAGGTCGCTGAAGCAAAGGTCTGCTTCCCGTACCTGTCCATGGTCCTGGACTCTTTGTTAGGAGGATGAACAGATACAGAAGGATCAGCCAATTCCTTCTTAGTGGCTGCTGCTACCACCATAACATCACCCGAAACACCTTTGGTGAAAAAGGATTTGTCATCTGGTGCAGAAATAAATTTAGAAGGCCTCCTAGGGGTAGGTTCCATTGAATCAGGAGCTGCCCACGCCTTTCTAACCACTACCTCCGTTAGTGGGTCGAAAGGGGGAGACACCCAGGAGGTGGAAGGGCGAGATCCAAAGGCGTCAAGTTAAACCGACTTGTCCTCGGAAGGTTTGAGAGTGGACCAATTTCCCCTTTGTCTTAGGATCTCCAGGATGTCTGAAAAGGAGACATTCTCAGAGGGGGATCTGGGGGAACCTTCCAACTCATCCAAGTCGGTGTCCGACATGACAGACTCGGGGGAGTCTATGTGCTTCCTCTTGCACTTTCTTTTCCTAGGGAGTTCCCCTGAAACTTCAGGGGAGCCCTCGGAAGAGGAGGAGACACCTAAAGTGGGTACCCTACGCTTTGGATCTCTGCTGTCGGGTGTAGGGGGATGGCCAGAGACCGTAACAGGCACTACAGAGGGAGGAGCCGCAGAACTTAACCTTGGAGTGGACACTGGGTCCAGCACACTCCTCATCACCTCGAAGGCTCCCCTATCAGATACCAAAGGTAGCCCCGGCTCCGGAGAGACAGGAACCGCCCCCGGAACAGACAGAGAAGGCTCCGAGAATGATGTTGGGTGCGAACTAACCAGAGCCGAAGCTCCGACAGGGAGAGCAGGGTCGGACAAGGGTCCGATGCCACTTGCCCCCTCGGAGCCGACAATGGAGTCTCGGCGCCCGGACTTCTCCACGGACGGAACCAATGAAGAGGTCGGAGCCGACGACACTGGAGCCGAAGGAAAAGTATCGGCTCTGACGTGGGCAAGGTCACGGTTCCGACAAACTCCGGCTCCGAACTCGAGAGATGAGTCGGAGGAGGAATGGATAGCTGTATCGAAGGAGCCACAGTCTGGTGAGATGGGCTCTGGAGCATTTGGGCCAGCGCCTGAGATTTTATGAGTCTACTGACCACCCTCTCGATGTCGTGGTCGGAGAGCCTGGATGACCTCGATGAATGAGTCCTATGACTCCGCTCCGATAGGAGAGGGGACCTCTGAGCCGATCTGACAGACTCTAGCGAAGGGGACCTAGAGTGCTTGCGCGCTGGGGTCGGCTCCAATGATGGTTTCGGAGTGGAAACCACTTTGCTCGCCTTGGTGCCAGACGGAACCGAAGTCGGAGCCGTCTCGATAACGCCAGCCCTCGGCTCTTTGGCGGTTTTTGACGACTTCCCCGAGCCAGACTTGGACGGGGAGTCATCAGGCTTTAACAAGCCCCTTAGGATGAGCTTGTTACGCCTTTCCTGCAGGACTCTTGAACTAAATCTGTGACAAACGGAACAAGAGTCCTGCAGGTGCAAAGGCCCCAAGCAATAGACACAAGAAGTGTGACTGTCTGTCAGGGACATTTTCTGACAGCACGAGTCCCACTTCTTGAATCCCAAAACCTTAGGGTCCTTTGACATCCTGACAAAAAAAAAAAAAAAAGGGAACACAGTCAGTCCACACACACACACTTATCTAAGTTAAAGGGAACTGACTAAAAACCCACACACACACTGAAAGGGGTGGGGGAAAACTAAGGAAGAGCCCGTAGGCCCAAGATAAAAAACTAACTAAAGAAGGGGAAAAAGAGCTACCGAAAGGTAAGGCAGTTAGAAGGGACCTAAAGAAGGGTAAGTAACTGGAAAAAAACTACTGAGACTGAATATATATATGAAAAAGCACTTACTGACCAGAGCCGGTAAAAACAGACTACCTCGTAGCGAAGCGGCAAACGAGATCTGGGGAGTTAGCGCATGGTATTGTGGGATATAGGGCTGCCTTGAGCCGGTAAAAATAGCTCTCGAGCTATAGTATAGGCAGAGTGCTCCGAACCCATCCAGCAAGAATGAAGGCAAGAATGACAACTTAACATTATACACTAGAAATAATCAGACTATCAAAGTTGCAGATCTAAAAAATATCTTGTGTTTTAAAAACCATTACAAGAATAATAACTCATCTACAAGTGATAACAAAAGTATAGACAACTTTCTTGCTAATATTCAAAAGAAGCTATCCAAACACAAAATAAATAACATAGATAAACCCTTTTCCTTTAAAGAATTAAAGGAACAAATAAAAAATCTTAAGGCAAAAAAGGGACCAGGGCTAGATGGTTCAGTTCCGGAATTTTACAAACTCTTACCTGATAACATCTTGAAAATCCTACTCAATGCATTCCAAGAAGTTAAAACTACAGCAAACATTCCTCCCTCATGAGAATATTCTATCATCTCTCCCATCTTAAAACCAAATAAAGAGCTCAACCTTTGCACATCGTAGAAGCCAATCTCTTTGCTTAACGTTGACTAAAAGATATTCATGTCTATCGTGGCAGACAGATTAAATAATAATCTTCCAATATTAATTCATGAAGACCAAACCGGGTTTTATCAAAGACAGAAAGGTACACGACAATGTAATTAGATTACTGTCCTTAACAGAAAAAAATGAGCTTTCTATTTTAAGCCTTGATATAGATAAAGCTCTTGACTCCCTAAGTTCGCCATATCTGTTCAAAGCTGTGCAAAAATATAATTTCTCCCCAAACTTAAGATTATTAAAAAACTATAAGAAAAGTCCATAGGCTATGTAAAGATTGGATATTATCTATCTAGCCCATTCAAAATATTAAGAGGTAGTAAACAGGGGTGCCCCCTCTCCCCATTACTCTTTGCCCTGGCTAGTGAGCCTCTTGCAAATTATGTTAGAGGTAATGACAGTGTTATAGGATATTTTATTTATTTTACATTTGTTGACCGGGATAGTCTGACTGGATATATGTCCATTTTCAGCGGAGGCCCGGGGAGAAAAGCTCCAGATAACAGAGACAGAACATAACATATATGAGTCAAACATATTTACAAAGCCCCCTAGTAGGTACTCACAATATACACAGTGTGCAATAGTATACAAAAACAACAGGTCGCAGCAAACTATTATGGGCAAGAGATGAGTACAATATTAATTTAAATAAGGCATTGAATAAGTAGTGATTAATCAGGGTTAGTACAGGGACAAAGCCAGTGCTCTTTAAAATACTGTTTGAGGCCTTTTTTGAAGAGACAAAGAAGGTTTAAGGGTCAGGTTAGATGAAAGCGAATTCCAAGTTTTACCAATGACGCTGGCAAACAGGGAGTCGCCGGCTGAGTTAATGGCTTTGTGGGTTTGGACCAACAGTTTATTGGATGATCATAGTTGCCTTGAACTACTGTATGGTTTTGATATTTTTGAGGGCCGTAGTATTTTTCAGGGTGGTAAAGAATTTTGTGTACTACTATAAGCTGATTGAATAGAAGTAGACTGGGCAGTTCTAGTCATCCGAGAAGACTAAGGTTTTGACAGTGATGTGTCCTATATGTTGAGCCTATGGCAAATCTGGCAATATGGTTGTAACAGTGAGAAAGCTTACTAAGTTCAGTTTTGCTCAAATTGGAGAGTATGGGGGAGGCATATAGAAGGATAGAGAGTAGATGTGAGCGGGCGATTGCAGTCCTAGCTAATGAAGTTAGAAAAGGTTTGCTTCTATATAAATCAGCCAAGCTTCTTATTAATGTTTTTTATAGTTTTATTGATATGCAGATCAGTCATCTGGAGAGAGAGAGAGAGAGGTACCATTGGTTGATGTTATGGAGAAGGAAAATGAGGTGGGATCTACTGGTGGGGGTAAAGAGGAGAAGTTTAGTTTGGTTGGGATTTAACAGATGGTGATTAAAAAGCCAATTTTCAACTGTGTTAAATGTGTTTTGTGTTAAGGTTTGCAGGTTTAAAGGGGAGGAGGCCGTACAGATCAGGGTAGAATCATCTGTATATTGAATGCAGGTTGCATCAGGGATGGGAGTATGAAGATTGTTGATGAAGATAGAAAAGAGTGGAGGACCTAGAATAGAGCCCTGAGGGACACCAAGGGTGAGAAGTAGCAGGGTGGACAGTTTGCCCTGCCATAATACAGCCTGTTGTCTGCCATTCAGATAGGATAGGAACCACTGAATAGCATGATTATCTAGGGAGATGGATTTTAGGAAATGGATGAGCAATTTGTGCCATATTAAAGGTCTTCGACAGGTCTAGAAATAGGGCTGAAGATAACCTGTTGTTGTTCCTATTTTGGAATATGGTATTTGTAAAAGAAAGGAGGGCGGAGGTGGTGCTGTGATGTGGCCTGAAGCCATGCTAAGAGTTGGCAAGCAGACCGTTCTGAATGAGACAGTCCACAAGCTGCTTATGAACGCACTTCTCCATTAATATGGCTTAGTGGTGAGAGAATGGCAATGGGTTTTTAGTTGGACGGTTCTGTTGAACTTCCACCTTTGTGGAGTGGGATAACATGGGATATTTTCCAGACTGAGGGGTTAAGTTCCATCAGTTAGTGTTCTATTGATTAGGATAGAGATGGGGAATGCTATGGCGTTGGCAGCTTTTTTGTAGGTACTCTACAGGAAGGAGGTCAGCAGAAAGGGTGGTTGGTTTTAGTTTTTTGATAAGGGATCAGATAAAAGTGGTAGAGACAAGTTGGAAGTTAAAGGGGGGATGAGAAGTGGGTTTGTTAATGGCAGAGTTAGAGTGGATGGGAGTTAAGTTGGTTAGCTAAGGACTGAATAGTTTCAGTGAAAAAGTTATTAAAGGCAGTGGCAACAGTTTCTGGGGATTTATGGGTGTAGTTTGATGGGGTTGGGGTAGTAGATTGTCCCTGAAGAAGTCGGTTAATACCTGCCCAAAAAGTACAGTTTTGTACCTACCATAAATGTAGATGTTCGAAGATCCACATTGCTGCAGTCCTTACACTTGGGTAGTCCGCTGTCCTCGGTCGGCCCGAATATCAAAGTATAAGGCTGATGTCGGTCAAGGCGCATTAGACTGACATCAGGACGTCAGGGTACAAATGCGCATGACCGACGTCATATCCTCAGTCTTTTCTTGCCCCAGATGTCAGAAGACCCTAAAAGAAAGGTCAAAACCAAAAGACAGCAAACACCCAACCAACCACCCTTGCACTAACAATATGTACAATATATACAATATACACAATATTTACAACCCAACCCACACAACCGCCTCTAACTACAGAGGGGAAGGAGGGAGGGTAAATTGGACTGCAGCAATGTGGATCTTCGAACATCTACATTTATGGTAGGTACAAAACTGTACTATGTTCTTCATCTCACATTGCTGCAGTCCTTACACTTGGGTAGAATCCCAAAGCAGAGGAAAGGGAGGATGGCAAAACTATAAAGAAGCAGGAGCTGCCAAAATGCCCTGTAAAATAGCAGTGGCAAAACCAGCCCTAGACTTAGAGTAAAGTGGAAGGTGATAATGCTTAGAGAAAGTATGCACTGAACTCCAAGTAGCTGCCTCCAAAATATCTTTAGTTGCCACCCCCCTTAAAAAAGCTGTCAAAGTGGCAGTAGCCCTAGTGGAATGAGGCCTAATCCCAGCTGGAATCTCCTTGCCATGATGGGAATAACAGAAAGCAATGCAAAACCCAATCCACTTAGAAATAGTTTGTTTTGACACAGGCTTGCCCTGAGAACCCAAAGCAAATGAAACAAATAACTGCTGAGACTGCCTGAACCCTTTAGTTCTGTCCAAATAATATCGCAACTGCCTGTGTACATCTAAAGTATGCAAAATATTTTCCCCTTTATTTTGGGGATTTGCATAAAAAGTAGGCAAATGAATAGTTTGGTTTAAAGCCACACTAGAAACCACCTTAGGCATAAAGGAAGGATTAGTACGTAAAGATACCCTATCCTTATGGAAAATTAAGAAAGGCTCAACCGCCATAAGGGCCTGCAACTCAGAAACCCTTCTTGCAGAGGTAATAGCCAACAAAAAAGCAGTCTTCCATGATAAAAATTTCAACTCGGTAGTAGCTGCAGGCTCAAAAGGTTGTAGAGTGAGTTTCTCCAACACAAAATTGAGATCCCAAGCAGGAGTAGGAGCTCTTCGTGGGGTCTTATATTCTTTGCCCCTCTAAGAAATTGCTTGAACAAAGGATGAGAAAACAATGGTGGGTCACAATCATAGTGAGCGAAATTGCTGCAGCATGAACCTTAATAGAAGAGAAGGACAAACCTTTGTCCAGTAACTCAGTAAGATATTGAAGAGCCACACTTAAATTAGGCTCAGAAACATCAAAATCCTTTGCTGCACTCCAAAATAAAAATCTCTTCCATTTATCTGCGTACACTTTCCTTGTACTAGGCCTTCTAGCTTCCAAAATAACATTCAAAACTTGCTGTGGAAGTGGAGGCCCACTATGGTTCAAAACAGAATATGCCAGGCTGTTAGGTGCAGAGAGTGAAGCTTGACATTGAGCAAATGACTGTCCTCCTGAGACAACAGGTGTGGAATCGAAGGCAAAGGCCATGGAGGCTCCGTACCAGGCTTCTCAGTAATGGGTACCAATGCTGTCGAGGCCAATCTGGAGCTATCAAAATCATCCTTGGCTTGTCCTGTCTGGCCTTTAGTAGTACCTTTGGGAGGAGAGGCAGAGGTGGAAAGGCATACACATGAAGATTGCTCCAATAGAAAGAAAGAGCATCCACTTTCCAAGCTGTGGGATGAAACCTTTTCGTGCAAAACTTTGGCAGCTGGTGGTTTAGTGGAGAAGCGAACAGATCTATGTCTGGAGTTCCCCATGACACTGTCAATTTCTGAAATACACGAGGATCCAATTTCCACTCGTGGGGATCCATAATTCGTCTGCTCAACACATCTGCTAAGGAGTTCTGTGCTCCCGGCAGAAACCTTGCCTGAAGATTTAGCTGTAAACTGAGAGCAGTCTCCCACAAAATCATTGCTTGCCTGCATAGAGGATAAGAATGTGTTCCGCCTTGCTTGTTGATGTACCACATGACAGTTGTGTTGTCTGTTAGAATCAACACCTGCCCTGGAAGAAGTAAATCCTTGAAAGCTATTAATGCAAACTGGACTGCTAACATCTCTTTCAAGTTGATATGTAGATGTTGTAGTCTGGCAGGCCACTTGTCTTGTATCCACTTTCCATTCAGATGAGCTCCCCAAGCTTTGTCTGAGGCATCTGTCGTTAGAATCTGACTCGCCTCTGGCCGGGTCACAGAGAGTCCCTTGTTTAGGTGACATTCCTGAGCCCACCACAACAATTCCTTTAGAATGCAAGGTATTATTTGAATGACAGTGTCCAGATCCTGGCAGTGCTGTGTCCATACATTTTTGAGATAACATTGTAGCTTCCTCATATGCAGTTTGGCATTGGGAAGCACCAGAATACAAGATGCCATGAACCCCAAGGCTTGGAGGACTGTCCTTGCAGTCAGCCTGGACTGATGAGACAATTGATGAAAGTAAAGGGAAAGATTCTTTTGTTTGTCCGGGGTCAAAAAGGCCATCTGGGATGCTGTATTCAGTCTCACACCCAGAAAGCACATGTCCTGAGAGGGTACTAGACTGGACTTTATTTCGTTCACAGAATACCCCAGGCATCTTAGCACTGCTATCACATAATCCAAATGATGAAGAAGCTCATCCCTTCCTTGAGCCAGAATCAGGCAATCGTCCAAATAAGGATAGATCTGTATTCCTTTTAACCTGAGGAAAGCTATCACTGGAGCCAGAACTTTCGTGAACACTCTGGGCAGTAGATAAGCCAAAGGGCAATGCAGAGAACTGATAATGAGAAGTCCCAGCTCGAAAACGCAGATACTTCCTGCAACTCAATCTGATAGGAACATGAAGGTAAGCCTCCTTGAGATCCAAAGTTACCATCCAATGATCTTTGCCCAGCAGAGGTAAAAGCTGTTGTAACGTCAACATTTTGAACTTGGGAATGTCCAGATAAGTGTTGAGGATAGATAAGTCCAAAATTGGTCTCCACGTGTTCCCTTTCTTTGGTACTAGGAACAGGCGAGAATAAAATCCTAGGCCCACTTCTGGCATAGGGACCGGCTGTATGGCCCCTATTTGGAGTAACAGAGAAATTTGCCTGTGAGCCTCTATTCTTTGTTGAGGAGGAACGTCTGGCATGCCTTTGAAAGGAGGCAAGGTATGGAAATAAAACCTGTAACCGTGGTGTATGATATCCAATACCCATCTGTCTTGGGTAATTAAACTCCAATTTTCTTTGAAAAGTGCCAACCTTCCTCCCAAAGGTGCTGCCAGACGAGAAGGCTCTGGCAGCTGAAAAGGTAGGTCATTGGGTCTGTTTACGAAAGGACTGACCCCTGCCCTCACCCGAAGACTGTGCAGGTGAACTCCCTGTTCTAGGCCTGAAAGAGCCCTGAGCTCTGCCCCTACCACGTCTACCTACCACGTCTAGATCTACCCCTAGACTGGGAATCATAAGAAGGATACGTCCACCCCTTGGTAGGCCAATTTCTACTAAACTTCGGAGGCTGAACCTGCAAAAAATCTTTAACAGTCTGCATAGACTTAGCCTTGTCTTCCATTTTCTTTAAGACTGCCTCAACAGGAGAACCAAACAACACATCAGATTGTAAAGGAGCATCTAAAATCCTTGTCTTAACATGGTCAGATAAATTCTGATCCCTCAGCCAGGCGTGCCTGCGAAGAACTGACCCAGTGGCAGCCACCCTAGACGAGGCCTGTACAGCATCAAAACCACATTGCAAAGAATGCTTACCCACCTGTTCAGAAACATGTACTAAATCTTGTAACTCTTTACACTCAATACCCTCCGCCAGAGCATCTACCTTAGACTTCAATTGTGAAAGGAGATAATTTTGGTATTTCAACATGTGAAACTGGCAATTCAAAGCCCTCATAGCTAGGGTGGAGGAAGTATAAACTTTCTTTCCCCATCTATCCAAAGCCCTGGCCTCTTTATCTGGAGGAACCGGATTTTTGACAACAGAAGCCTTAACACCCTTAGGCCCCTGACTAACAGTTTCTGGGTCTGCCCTAGGACTCTTAAAAAGATACTTATGAGCTTCAGGCACCCTGTAATACCTGTCCGGTTTAACAGGAGCAGGAGGCAAAGAATCAGGATTAAGGGAAGCTTCTGCAAACACATCTTCCACAACATCCAGAACAGGAGGTATAGCCAAAGGCCTATGCTGGGGTAAAAACAAAAATTCCTAAGCCTTTTCCTGGAATCAGAGAAGTCCTGACCTTCCCACTTAAAATGCTCCCTCATGGAATGAAGAGTCTCTGAAAAAGAAAAATCCTCAGGAGGAGAAGAAGGAGTAGAATCATCCACATCAGAATCAGAATAAGGAGAATACTCCTGCAAGTCTTCAGCCGAAGACTCAGAAACATCCGAAGCCTGCTCAAAACTCCCTAGCTCAGGTTCCACCCTAGGTCTCTTATCAGGAGGGCAAAGAACCTCTAATCAAAGTAATCAAATCTTCTGCCATTTTAAGCATATGCTTCTTGGGCACAGATCCTGAAGAACTAGGGGTGACACCAACTGAAGCTAAACCTGGCCTGCCTCTGGGAGAAGCCTTGGAAACAGAAGGAGAGGGCCTAACCACCCTAGGAAGGGAGGGAGCACAGTAACCTGAGAAGCCCCTTCAGCCTGACCTGCCTCCTGAGAGGCCACATCTTGCAATAACAAAGTCTCTCCTGGGACTCCAGAGAAACCTCCGGCAGAACCACGGCTCCACCAACACCTCTAAAGAACCCGGCATCCGGTGCGGGCGGCTCTTCAAGCCTAGGCTTAGCTGCTTTGTCCTTGCGCTTCTTGAAGAAGCGGGCGGAGCATCCGGCGGCATTTTATAATTGCACCGCTTCCCAAAGACTAACCTGGCACAATCTAACCTTCTCTTTATAGTGCGCTTATTGAATCTAGCACAAGAGCGACACCCAACAACGTCGTGCTCAGGCCCTAAACAAGGAATACACAAAGTATGGTAATCTCTATGCGGTATCTGTTTCCCACAAGAAATACAGTTATTCACTTTTTCTGACATCCGGTAAACCCCTGAGGCAAGAAAAAACTAAAATATTCTAGCGGGTACTTAGCCAACTTTGACTCGGTCTGAAACTCAATTGAAAAATTTCAGAGCGAACGGCACTTGCAACGCTGCTTCTGCATCGGACCATGCGGCAAAAAAGACTGAGGATATGACGTCGGTCATGCGCATTTGTACCCTGAAGTCCTGATGTCAGTCTAATGCGCCTTGACTGACGTCAGCCTTATACTTTGATATTCGGGCCGACCGAGGACAGTGGACTACCCAAGTGTAAGGACTGCAGCAATGTGAGATGAAGAACATCTTTTGGGGATTGTTTTGGTGTTTGAATTGGAGGTTCTGGTAGTAGTTTTTTTTTTTGTCTAGCAAAATTATTTATTTTTTTTGCATCATTTCTAAGATGAAGATATCTCACTAGATTGAGGGGGGCTTTAGTTGTTCGCCATTTGGTCCAGGCTATATTTCTACGTTTGATTTTTATCTTAGTTTCCTTTGTGACCCATGGAGTAGTATTAGATTTAGTCTTTATAGTACGTGCAGGTCATGGGAGTCAAGGATCCTCAGGAATTTATTGTTAAAGTCACGGCTTCATCTAGTGGCAGACTTTTTAGGATTGAACAGTTGACCGATTTAAGTTTGTTTAGGAAGTTAGTAGGATTGACATTTTTATTTCTGATTGTTTTGTACATAATCTTGTGGTGAGTTTCTGCCTTATGCTTAATAATATAAGTTAGTGAATGATCACTTAGGTCATCTGGGAGATTACCAGCTGTATACAAGCTTGGGTGGCTATTGATAAGTACCCAATGTAAGATACGTTCCCTGTTGATGGGGGTTTATAAAGTGTCAAATTATCATTCAAGATACAACCGTTTGTGGATGACCAACTAGTAACTTCTAATGATACTGAAAATTCAATAGCTCACCTATTACATAAGACTTCTTTGCAAACATCTCTGGTCTAAAATTCAATCAACAAAACTCAGGCACTTCTAGTGAATAAAAATGTTACTATGCAAATTAAATCAAAAAGAGACAAACTGGGAGGGCACGCATATTAAATATCTAGGTCTCATTATTGAATCTAATTATAAAAAAATACATCCAATTACCAACAACTTATAAACTCGCTAGTTTAATGCACAGTTGGAACAGACTCTTCTTCGCATTTGAAGACCAACTTTAATCAAAATGATACTGATACCTAAAATCTTGTTCATTGGCCAAGCTCTAATAATTCCCCCACCTGTCAAAATTAAACAAAAAAATTGATAACTTATTACTTAACTTCCTTTGGTATCCCAAAAAACAAGAATCTCTCTTCTCTGGCACACAACAATGATGAAGGAGGTATAAGGTTTCCAAATATTGATTTTTATTTAAAAACTCATTTATTACATAGTGTTGCTTTGGAATAATGCTTCTTGTATGTCATGTTGGAAATCAATACATGAAACCTTATTTCTTAATAGTAATAGGACATTGCTTGAATCATATACTCAAATACATACAGACATCTTTATATGGATTTTAAAAATATACATCAAAAGTGAAAGGTCAAAACTTGTTCTCACACCTCTTATAAACTAAACATTGCTGCTGTTTGAAAAGCTTATGCTTTCTAATCAATTAAGAACTTATTAATAATTATGTTTCCTATTGCTTACACAAATGAATGTTTGATATATTTCAATACTCAGAAAATGTTAGAATTTAAGAAAGGTAACCTATTATATTGGAATCAATTTCTCTCAGCTAATAAAATAAGTTCTGCAGAGTATTTGATCAGCAGAAATAGTCTGCAAAATTGCAATTGGCTGGACATCCAAACCTGTAAGGATTTTATACATACTAAGCTTGTACCCTCATTAGAGGCATATAATAAGAGTAACTTACAAATCTTGGATTTTATCTCAACAATTAATAGCTCACCCAAGAATACTTCATACATACCTATTATTTATAAAATTCTTAGAAATGATTTTAGCAAAATAGACATTTCTTTTTGGAAGTATTCAAGTGAAGTTAATAGACAAGTATTCTCAGAAAAAAGAAACTTTGTTTACAGTCGGTGAAGGAATCCACATCTTCCCTGTTCTGGCTTGTAAACACATGGACATTTTTACATACTGTAGCTGTTTTTTCACCCCACATAGACTAGCAATAATGCACAAGAAAGATGAAATGAAATCCTGCAGCTGTGAACACCCTGATGCTGACTGGATACATATGCTTGTTAATTGCAAAATAATTTCCCCATTTTGGTTAGACTTTAAATATCTTTGTAAAGCTCTATGGCGTGACAACTGTTCAATTTCCGACTCCCATATCCTTTTCAATGTTCCTGAAGTCATTCCTAAAAACCAAAAAAGTTATTTACTTACTATAACGTTCCATGTGAGTTGTTCATCTCGCCTTCATTCTTTACTGATGGGTTCGCAGCCAATCCCTCGGCTCTGATACGGCCAACTGCAAAGCTCGAGGTCTTCAAATAGCTTGAGGCCAAGTCCCTAATCCCATGATGCACCTGAAATTACCTCAGATCTTGTTTGCTGCGTATAATAATACCCTATATCATTCTTTCACTCCCAAGAGAAAGGTATAGAAGGATTGAATAACCAGGATGGATCCAGCATCTCGGTCATCTAACAGCCCAGGAGAGGGTAGGGGGGGGGGACATAAGAATGAAGGCGAGATGAACAACTCGCATGGAAAGCTATGGTAAGTACATAACTTCTTTATGTGAAGTTGTTCAATCTCGTTCATTCTTTACTGATGAGTATCGTCCCAAGCACCATCAACTGCGGGTGGTTCACGGGAGCATATTTCTCAGGACTGTGAATCCAAAGGAGGCTCTGTCCCTGGAGGCCTTATCAACTTTGTAATGAGTGATAAAGGTGCAAGGTTTTGACAAAGTGGCTGCTGCACAAATGGGAAGTCTGGCAGAAAAAGCAGATTATGTAGAAACTGCTCTGGTACAGTGAGCTTTAATCTTATGTTGCAAAGGCATATTGGCAGCTGAACAGGCAAAGGTGATACAATCAGATAAACATTTAGACAGAGTTGTTTGATTCCACGGGGAACAGGGAGGTTACACAGGTGGTCTAATATGAAAAGTCCCTTTGAGAAAAGCTTTGGATAACTTGTGAGACACGATATTCAACCCTTCAAATCCAAGATGAAAATTAGAAATAGCAGCCAACTGAACAAGAACTGTTGCTGCTGCAGCTCCTTCATTAAAAATCATAGTCAAGAACTCTAAAATGGAGGCCATAAGGGCTTGGTAAGGATCAATATTATTTTTAGATGCTCATATAGAAAAATGTTTCCATTTGCTACGATACAGCTTCCTAGTAGAAGATTTATGAGAAGATAAAATGATCTGTTTTGTCTAATTGGAGAGGTTATGGAACCTGGCTATGATGGGAATTGGAGCAGCCAAGCTGTCAGCCTCAGGGAATGCAGAGATGGATGAAGATCCCCCGACGAGTGCATCAGAAGGTCTGGAACTGGGTCCAAAAATCCAAGGGTCCACCAAAAGATGAAGTAGAAGGAAGGGAAACCAAATCTGATGAGGCCAATGAGGGGCTACTAGAATGATGGTCCTTCCGAAGGTTTTTGCTTTCTGTAATACCTTGGGTATCAATGGGATTGAAGGAAATGCAGAGGAGACCCGGAGGCCAATCGTGTACGAGTGCGTCCCTTGAGGCTTCTCCTGGAAGGGAAATCGGGGCAAAGTAGCTTCTGCATTTCATGTTCATGTGACTGGCAAAAAGGTCACAGCAAGGCTGGCCCCACCTGTGGAATATCCTGTCCCCTATTTCTTTCTTGAGGGACCACTCGTGGGACAACAAGATTGCTCTGCTCAGCTTGTCTGCCATCACATTGGATTTACCCAGGATGTGCGTTGCCAACAGAAAGCACTGGGTGGAAACAGCCAACTGCCAAACTCTGAGAGCCTTGTGACAAAGAGGGTAAGACCTGGTTCCTCCTTGTTTGCTCAAATACCAGACCCAAACATGTCTGAATCGCAATCGTACCCAGAGGAAGAGAGTCCTGAAAGTACTGCAACGCCAAAAGTACTGCTCTCATCTCCAGGACATTGATATGCAGATGTGTCTCTTGATTGGTCCATGTGCCTTGGGCAGTCTTTCCCTGAAAATGCCCCCCCATCCTATCAGGGAAGCATAGCCGCTAGAGGGGATAGCACAAATGGGCATCCTATCATGACATGAAGTGAGGTCAACCACCACTGAAGGTCCTTTTTTCAAGAATTTGTGATCATTATAGTGTGAGTCATGGGGAGCTCTTGGTAAGACCATTGAGTGAACAGCAGCCATTGTAGTATCCGTATGTGCACACCAGCTAGTGGAATAGCCAAAATTATTGTTGCCATCATGCCTAATAATTTCAGAACTTCTGATGCTGGTGCTCTGTCTTTTGATATCGGAATGCTGAAATGCTGACGAAGAAGAAAGACTCTTTCTACTGGAAGCCTTAGTGTGGTGGTGGTGTCCAACTCAGCCCCGATAAAAGCAATATGCTGCGATGGCAACAAGGCATATGTTTCTGAGCTGTTCGTAATGCCCAGTTGATTGCAGAGTGACAGAGTGGACTCCCTGGCTTGAATGAGTTGATGCCTGGTGGTGGCAGAAGGGAGCCAATCGTCTAGGTACGGAAACACTTGGAATCCTAGATGCCTCAAGTGAGCCGTGACCACTGCCTTGCATTTGGTGAACACACTGGGGGCTGTAGTGAGATCAAAGGGCAGGGCTCAAAACTGGTAATGATTGGCTCCCAGCTGGAAACGCAGATGATCCATAGATGGCCTGGCCATTTTTATGTGGTAGTATGCATCCTTGAGATCTATCAAGCACATACAATTGTCTTTCCCTAAGAAGGGGAGTATAGACTGAAGCGTGACCATCCGAACTTCTCTTTCTTTACACATTTGTTCAGTCTGATGAGGACCAATATGGGTCTCCAGTCCCAGTCTTCTTTGGAACCAAAAAGAATCTTGAGTAAGTTCCAGATCCTGTCTGGTCTGCTGGGACTGGTTGGATGACTGTTTTTGATAGCAACGTTTGGACCTCTATTGTTGCCTGTTCCCTGTAACTGGGTGGAACGTCTGGGATTTTTCTTATGAATGGAGGGGATGTAGTATCCTCTGGAAAGGATACTTTGTACCCAGATGTCTTTTGTTATTTTGAGCCAGACATCTGGATCCAGAGCCGGACAGTCAGGCCTCGTTTCAGGAGCGCTGATAGAGCTTCCCCGAGAAGTGATCTCTGTCTCCCTGGTGTTGCGGACCCCCTCTGCCACGAGGGTGGCGTCTTCCATTATTGCCCCCTCCTCTGCCTCTGGAGGGGGGTTCACCACCTGTCTCCTGAAAGGCTCCTTGGGCTTTTCGAAACCACATTTTTCCTCCCCTTTGACCTTTAGGATAGGGTCAGGTAGGGGTGGAAAAACAGACCCCAACTGCAGACAGAGCCTTTCCGCCCTGTTCACACCTGGCTACGGTTTCCTTAACTTTAGGCCCGAAAAGGGACGAGCCATCAAAGGGGAGTGTTCACGAAGGAGGACCTGAAGGGCTCTGCGAAGGAACACAAGCACATCCAGGAGTGTCTCTTAAAAACAACTCCTGCACCCGCTGCCCTACTCGTTCCATCAGCTGCATAAGAGAATAGGCGCATGGATGAGTTGTCTATAGAACTGAGGGTAGCAAGCTGGAAGGCAACTTTGTTGGAAGCTCCTGCAGCTACTGTACCCTGAACAGCATCTCCTAGCTCCTTAAGGAGATCTCTTTGTAACCTGGTAAAATGGGTTAAATAGTTGAGCAAACGAAGAGCAAAGGTCGCTGAACTAAACATGCACTTCCCCTATCTATCCATAATCCTGGAGTCTCTGTTAGGAGGGTGGATAGATGAGGAAGTCTCAGACATTTCCTTATTGGTGGCTGCCACCACCACAATGGCATCAACTGGAACACCTCTTGTTAGAAAAGATTTGTCAAGGAGGGCAGAGATTAATTTATTAGGCCTCCTAGGGAAAGGCTCCATAGTACCTGGAGACTCCCATGCCCTTCGTGAGACCAGCTGCATCAGCTCATCAAAGGGTGGAGACACCCAGGAGGTAGAGGGCTGAGACCCAAAAGCCTTCAGGAGAACTGACTTTTCCTCATTAGGAGTTTTGGACTGCCAGTCACCCCTCTGCCTAAGGATTTCAAGTATCTCAGCGAATGAGATATCCTCAGAGGGGGACCGTGGGGACCCTTCTGACTCATCTAAGTCAGTATCTGATGTTAGAGACTCCTGTGGGGAGTCTAGATGTTTCCTCTTACACAATCTCTTCTTGGGAAACACATCAGTGGGAGCTTCTGGTGAGGTCTTGGAAGAGCAGGGGCCACCCAATGGGGCTTCCTGAGGCTCTGGATGTCTACGCTTGGTCAGGATGTGCGAGGCAGAAGCAGTCACAGGCACTTTAGGGGAGGAGAAAGGCAGATCTGAGGTCAGTGATGTCTTAGGAGATATGACTCTCCTCATGGCATCAAAAGCACCTCTGCTCCGATGCAAGGGAACCAATGGATCTGAAGAAACTGTCGACACCCCAACATCGGGACAGTGGGCTTAGAGCCTGAGGTAGGAGCAGAGCTCATCTGGGCCGAAGCCCTGAGAGGCAGAGTTGGAACCGACAAGTCAGTCCAGCTATCCTCCCCGGACCCAGAGTGTGTTGGCTACTACAGTCCTCGATAGGCAAGACACTGGAGCAGGCGTCGGCTCAGAGGATTCCACTAATATCAGGTCTGACTCTTCCAGCTCTGAAGGACCAGCATGGCTCGGAGGAGGAATAGTTTGAGCTGGTGCAAGGGTCTTCAGCTCTGAAGCCATTTGGGTAGAAGCCGATAACATTTTTGCCAAGGCCGGTGCCAGTAATAGCTGCACCACATGATCCACATCCAGATCGGACAGGCTGATAGAGGACCGAGAGGAGCGCACCAAAGGTGGTACCGACCAAAGTAATGGACTTTTAGGAGCTTTGGACACCGGTTCCAATACTGGGGACTGGCTCCAAAAAGAAAAGACTATCGGTTCTGATGGCAGTGGAGCCAAAGTCGAGGATTTTTTTGATTTCTTACAGTCCGAAGTCTTAGAAAACTTTGAGGACTTGCTGGATCCATCTTGGTCACTCATAGCTTCTTGAAATGAAGGCTTCAACAACCCTCTGTCGATAAGTTTTCTCTTCCTTTCCTGAAGAACCCTTGAGGAAAAGGAATGACAAATAGCACAGCTGTCTTGCAAATGCAGAGCTCATAGACAATATGCACAATTCATGTGGCTGTCTGTGACAGACATCTTTTGGCCACACTTTGAGCACTTTTTGAAGCCAAACTTAGGGTGCTTCTCTTGGTCAGCCATAGTAATCTCAGGAAAATTACTGTCACCACAAAAATACCACAACAGTAATTATTCACACAAGCCTTAAATAAAAGCAGGCTAAATAACACACACAGTAATACTAGTATAAAATGAGAAAGCACACAATAAGAAATTCCAAGCAGACTATGCAATAAAAAAGACAGCTGCTGAGAGACAACCTTATCGAAAATTGTCTAAGGAATAATATGAGACAAAGATACTGTAAATTACAACTTCAACAGTAATAAACTAAGCCTTATCTAAAAAAATTCTTAAGGCTAAAAAGACCACACAACAAAAGACTAACTATATAAGAAAGAAGTAGAATTTGTGACAAAAGATCACTGAATAAACACACTAATATTTAGAAAGGACTGTTAAACTAGGCCTAACAAGAGGCCAACTAGAAATTTTTAAAGCACACTAGATAGGAGGGGATATAAAGAAGGTAAACATACCAAAATGCTACAAGAGCTTTATAAACTGTTCTAAACTACCTTAAAACTATCTAACTAGCAAAAAAAAATTTAAGTAAGTAATGAAGAAACAGTTTTTCTGGCCCGAGCTAATGCAGACCCTCCGATCTATTGCAGCGGCAAACTAGATCTGAGGTAATTCCAGGTACATCGTGGGATAGGGACTTGGCCTCGAGCTATCTGAAGACCTTGAGCTTTGCAATTGGCCGTATCGGAGCCGAGGGATCGGCTCTGTACCCATCAGTAAAGAATGAACGGCGAGATTGAACAACTTCACATTAATTTTTACTATGGTCTTTCCTCTCTATAGCAAGGAAAATTGTTACTAAAAATTGGAAAATCCAATCTATTCCTGTCTTTAAAGTCGAGTTTATTCATCTTGTGAAATACATTTGTAAGAATGAGATTGCTACTATAAAAGCAAGGACTAACAACGCAACCCATGATTTAATTGTTTGGATGAAACCGTCTAATCTGTTAGAGAAATATTAAGTGTTCTCCTATGTATATTGCTTTTTAGTTGTTATGGGCATTGTGTATAATTTATTTGTTTTTTCTTGTTATACTGTTGTTATTGTGTTATAAAATGAATAAAAACATTTTGGGGGGAAAAAAGAAATTCAATACAGAGACAATGATGTTGGGGGGGTTAGAATAATAAATATTATGAAGCTGTAATGTCTGCCTTTATTGATAAAAAGTAATCTTCAGTGTTAACCAGAAAAACATCTTCTGTGAAAAGAGATTATAAACAGATGAGAGGCATAGGTTGGTGTTGCAATGCCTTACACTGTATGACGTTTGTTTCATTCATGTCAAAATTAAACATCTGAAGTGTACTCAAAGAAAGAAGCAGTAATTCCTTGGCACATTTGTGGGGGTGTGTAGAGATTAAATACTTGCGCAACTTATATTTTAAATGTAAAATATTTCCTCCAAATCAATTACATATGCTATAGCAAGCTTGAAGCATTAAGCTGAGGACCTATTTTACATAAAAAATAGATATACAATGCAGACAGATAGAGATAGCTCTATCTAAAAATAAATAAAAACAATTTAACAGACAGCCATTATGTAAGTGTAGTAATGTCCTCCATGGTGGGCGTTGCATGGGAAATGAGGGATTTTCCAGGGTGGAGAAGCCTTTCACTTGTGGTATCATAACACTCCCGAGTGGTCCATTATTTTCCCTATAGTGCCCAACCTGTTGGACATTATTGCTTACTTATTGCCTTCTTCATAGTTCCTCTTTTTCTTAAAGCACATTTCCAATCTGATAAATACTGTTCCAAATTCTTTGAGTCACTGTAGTTTTTATTATCTTGTCCCATTCCAAACATTCCAAATTAGGGGGAATCCTCTCTTGATTACACCCCAAGGATCACTTCTGTGGCTCTGCTCGACAGGGGCACAGGAAATTAACTTTCTTGGGTGGTGTAAGCCAGGGAACCTTGCTGGCTAGGCTTACTTAGGCCCTTGGGCAGATAGCCTAGTACCTACCTATGATTAACCCATGAAATCATGTTAAAACTATGTATGTTGGAAAAAGTGGCACTTCCCATTCACCTTTGTTCATAGGTGTGTACTAGGCTAATGGCCCTGGAGCCTTTACAAGCCTAACCCATAGAAGTGCCCTGGCATCGTGCTACCCGATGTTACTTCCCAGTGCCTCTATCAAGCAGAGCCACTAGAGTAGTCCCCGGGGTGAACTTTCTATTACCCATCCACTCATAAAGATTTTTCTTCAAGAGAGACAGCGAGGTGCTCTGCTTGACATGCATGGGAAGTCTATTCCAGAGCATGGGCAGTCTCTTGGTGAGGAACCTGTCCCTCCAGCATATTCTTAAGTGGTAATGAGGTTGAGGCCTCTGGAGCATGCGGTGCGGAGAGATTGGGATTTCTTTAAATGTAGCATTTCTGACAGAGATGAGTCAGACATGGCTTCGTAAGTCAAGCAAAGATTGCCGCTAGGTAGGCGATATGAGACAGAGAATAGCTGGAGTCTTTTGAGTCTGTACATGTAGGACATGTGTTTAATGCCTAGGATCCTCTTCGTGAGGTACTTCTGTGGCCTCACGAGCTGTTGCAGGTGTCTAATGAGGTACATGCCAAATGGGGCATTATACTCAATGATTTGTCTAATGAGGGAATAGTAGAGAGAGACTATGACCTCTTTCTTCTTGGATGCAAAACCCTTGGTAACGAGATGTGCCACATAGGACTTTCTGACCACAGTGGCAATGTGGTGGTCGAAGGAGAGGTTGCTGTCAACCTGTGTCCCCAAATCTCTTATAATGCCTTCAGTGTTCAGCGGGCTCCCATCAATGTGGTAATTAGTGGGAACTGAGTTTTTACCAAAGGGGATGATGACATTTTTTGGCATTAAGCTTAAGGCCATGATTTGGACACCAGTCATTGGTCTCAGTGAGGCCTTTCTGTAGGATGTCGGCATCACCTGGGGAATTAATAATGGCTCCCAGCTTGCAGTCGTCCGAGAACTTGGTCAGCCCGAGTCCCTTTGTGTTGACCTGGACTTTTGAGAAGTACATGCTGAACAGGAGAGGACCCAAAACAAATCCCTGTGGGACTCCACTCGTGACTGGTCGGCAGTCTGACTTGGAGTCTACTACTTTCACACTGTGTGTTCCATCTGTGAGCCAGTTTGCAACCCACCTAGTGATATAGGGGTTGATGCCTAGTTTGGTGAGTTTATCAATAATTCCCGAGTGAGGAATGGTATCAAAGGCCTTGGACAGATCGAGGTAGGCTGTATGTACTGCCTTACCTTCATCCACAGCCCCGGTGACCGACTCAAAAGACATCAACCAGGTTGAGCAGGCATGATCTCCCTTTCACAAAGTCAAACTGCGTGTGGTCTAGAGTTTGGAGATTTCCTATACCTTTGTTAATCAGGCCCATGATGATGCGCTCCATAGCTTTACATATCAGAATAGTCAGGCTAACGGGGTGATAATTTCCAAGGTCTGTAGTTGCTCCCCCTTTATGGAGAGGGATGGCTCTAGCAATTCGGTAGGGACTAAGTCTGATGTGAGGTTGTGACTGAACAGGGCACACAGACGTGGTGCCAGTTCGCTTTGTAGTTCATGTAGAACACAACCAGGGATATTATTGGGTCCCATGGAAGCTGTATTCTTGGCCTTAGACAATGCAGCTTTAACCTGTGCTGCAGTAATGCTGGGTGCCTGGCATTCTTCCGGTATTGTGATTGGTCCTTTGGGGTGGGGTAAAGTTGGCACTGAATCTGCTGGCCAGTATGTTGGCAATATCTGTTGGCTCAGTACAAGAGGTGCCATTGTGCAGTAACTCATAGAAAATCTGGGTATTGCTGTGGAGGTTCTTGATATAACTATAGAAGGCTTTGTGACGTTTATTAGTGTCTGCCGCAATTCTTCCTTCATAACTGGCTTTAGAGGATTCATTTTTAAAATAATCAGCCTATTGCAAGCTATTCTTATAACATCAGACTTCTGTACAAATTTCCTAATTTTGCTCTTGGTCTGCATGTTATCGAGTCTATCATGACCATGTGGAATGCCTTATCAGGCACCAAAAAAAAAAAAAAAATATATATATATATATATATATATATATATATATATATATATATATAGATAACACACACACACACACACACACACACACACACACACACACACACACACACACACACAGGTCAACTGAATTTTGTTGGCTCTATTGTTGGTCGATATCTCTTTAGCAGACAATATCTGATCACCTAAACAGATGGTTGACAGGTATGAGAGATCACACGATTCTTGTGCTTGGGGGAAATATGACCTTTCTCTGACACTGTGTGATCTCATAGTTAGTTTTGCATGCACCAAGACTGTAGCTTGGTGCATGCATAGTACAGTTTTGACATTTAATAAAGAAAGGAAGGTCGGTGGATGGGCTGTCTAATCAGATGAACTAGGGATGAGAAGAATCCAGAGTTACAGTTAGTACATAATTTCTGTATGCTTTTCATTCTCAGTGTCCAATTTGACTTGTGAGATAGAATCACAAGCTACCAGATTTCCTGGGTGGATTTCTGACAGGATACCCTTGAGGATGGTAGTTCCATAGGAGGCTCTGGATCTAAAAAGGGATATCCATTTTGTAATGTTTTGAAAAGGTATGCAATGTAGACCAAGGTCCTGCTGCACAAGCTTCACCTACTGAAGAATTCTTGAAGAATGAATTAGACATCGAAACTCACCTGGTAGAACGATCTTTCCATTGACTTTGTAAGCGCTTGTCACTAGATGGTTAGGCAAAGGAAATACAGTCAGAGAGCCATCTGGTCAAGGTTACTTTAGAGGCTTTCCAGCCTAGTCTGGATAAATGAAGGCAACAAATAATTGTGAATCTTTTCTTATAGAGTTTATTCAATGGAGATAGAAACTTCGTCGTCCATGGACATTCAGTATCTGAAGCAGGCATTCTTCTTTATTAGTATGGTTTCGAAAGAATACTTCCAAGTTATTAGTCTGGTTAAGGTTGCATTCCAAAGGCCACGTTTTGGATGAATAACGGATTCATTTTCAACGAAACCCCATCTTTGTGGAGAACTAAATTGGGGGGGGGGGGGCTAGAATTCAGTGCCTGTAATTCTGAAATCCTTCTTTCTGAAGAGAAAGCTACCGCAACCAGGGTTTTCCATAAGAAATGTTTTAAATGTTGCAAATGCTGCTGGTTCAAAAAAGGGATATGTCAATGTTTCCAGTACAAAACTGAGGTTTCAGGGTGGGAGTAGGACCCTTGACTGACTAGAGGGCATAAAATGAAGGTCCTTTTTAAGAAGGCATTGCAGAATTTACAAGCTGCAGGTGAGGAAGAAGGGAAGCTAGTATAGAAATTCAAAACAGCTACTAAATGGACTTTAACTGTAGAATAGCTGAAGCCAGCATCAAACAGTGAAGAAAGGAAATGCAGAATCGATGGGACTGGAGCAAAAAAGGGATCCAAATCCTTGACCTGAAGCCCATATGGAGAAGAATTTCCATTTGTTTTTGTAAACTTCACAAGCGGATTCTTTCTAACAGGCTGATAACTTTCAGACCACTCTAAGAAAGGGCAGGGTCAGTGACCATTACATGAACTGGTGAAAACAGAGTCAGTTTGAGGCAGTAGATGTCTGGGTATGGCTATCTGGACAAACGGGGTAATAGGTCTGGTCTTGGATCCAGAAGCAGTGATCGATTCATGAAGTAAGGCCTGAGCAAGAGGACCTAAATTTGCACTGGCCTGAAAGGTGCAATGAGGACAACGGTCACATTGCATGCACAACAGTTCTGTAAAAATTTGGTAAAGGAATAGTAAGAATGTCATGAAAGAGCCTAGGAGGCCACTAACAAAACTACAGTGTCTCTCGTTCACTGTCCCCTTGTAGGAATCAACGTAAAGTAACATTTTATATTGGATAGGGAGGCAAAAAAGACTGCAGCAAGGATGGACCCAGCAGTGGAAGACAAATTGTGCTACTGCAGAACTGAGTGACCATTCATGAGACATTATGATAGCTCTGCTGAGCCTGTCAGACTGTTGGCTTTTCCCAGAATGTATGTTGTGATCAGAAAATAGCATGAAGCTATGACCCATTCCAACACTCTCATGGCTTCTCTGTGGTGTGTGTGTGTGTGTGTGTGTGGGGGGGGGGGATAAGATTTACTTCCTCTCTGATTGATGTATCCTACCACTAACATACTGTCTGACTATATGGAGTTTATATCCAGTGGAAGGTAGTCAAGAAGGGCCTGCAAAACTTGGAGGACTGCATTCATTTCCTGGATGTTGATGTGAAGACTGGCCTCCAAATAAGTCCATGATCCTCAGTTTGTTCTCCCTAATAACACCCCCCCCCCCACTTCAGAGATGGTGTCCATAGTTACTGTAGCCATTAGCATGAGGAGGAGGAGGAACGGTCATCCCATAGTTACAGTAGGAGACTCCAGACACCAGGTTAGGTATTGTCTGCAAACATGTGTCATGCAAATGGGAGCATTCAGTGTTCTGAAAAGTTATGACCATTGCATGTTTAATAAGAACTTTCATGTAAAGATGAGCATGAAGGAATAGAAGAAACCATTAATTCAAAAACCTTCTGAACAAGGAAGGCTGAAGGAGAACTGTGATCTAGAAGAGGGGAATTACATTTCCCAGAGAATGAAGTCTATCAGTTGAAAATTTCAGTATGTAGGTTGCGTCCAAATGACAACCAATGAAAATTATTAACTAAGAAGGCTGGAGCTGGGACTTATCTTTATTTACACAGATACTCATGGAGAGACAGAGCTGAAACAAGCAGTCTTTGGCAGTGATGAAAGATTCCTTCAATGCGGTGTCCAACAGCCAAGCTCTAGGTATGGAAAGACGCAGATTCCTTTGAGTCACAGAAGAGCTGCAACTACCACCATGAACTAGGTGAACATGTTTGTTGTGAAGACACCAAAAGGGCAGGGTTCTGAACTGACAATGGCTCTCTGCCTGATGTTCAGGAACATCCTTGACTCCTTGGCAATTTTTATGTGGATACAGGCATCCTGGAGGTCTGCTGAGAACATCTAAACATTTCCCCATAAGCAAGGCAATATCAGCTGTACCATGACCTTCCTGAATTGGATCTTTGTAGTTAACTGAATTAGGCAGCTGAGATACAGAATTATTCTGAAGTCATTATTCTGTAGACCTAAAAAAGATACAAATAAATAGACCCCAGACCCTCTCTGGTCTGGCAAGATCTCTTGGATGGCTTTCTGTCCAAATGAACGGCAATGTCTCTCTTTGCAAATGTGCACTAGTGAAGTGGAGCATCCTGAAGGGCAGAGACTGCCGATATGAGGGAAGGTAAGAAAAGGGTACTGCATAGCCTCTAAACATAATTTTCCTCACCCATTTGTCCTGTATGATGGATAGTCATCCACATATCTAAATGGACAGATCATTGGCCCAAACTATTCCAGAGGGGAACAGCTGAGCAACCTTTCAGGAAAGCTGATGTTGTTTCCCTTTAAAAGGGAATCCTAAGCCCCTGACCTTGCAGACCCCCTCCATCCCTGGGGTGGCATCCCTTAAATGGGCTTCCTTGGCTACGACCATCAGAAGAGTTGTCAAAAGGACTGCTGTGGGGATTTCCTGAACCATAGGGATTTGGGACCCTTTTGATTCTAGTTACAGGATCACTGTGGGGTCTCAAATCATGCTGCTAGGGGACACTACATCTAAAAACCATCATAAGGGGCACTGATGAAGGATGCTTTAAAGTTGCCACAAAGTTGCAAAGATGGAGCCATATCATCTCATGGTTATGCTGTCAACCAGAGCTCTATTGGCTGTGTTGTGTAGCAACCTCATGAAGAGGTTGGAGATGTTCAGTATTGTGACCAAATATGTTTTGACTTGTTTTTGGGAGATGACCATTGCCATTTTTCTCAAAGAGGCCAAAAGCTTGTTCAGCTATGTCTTTTTGGAAAGTGGTGCTTCTGGTTAATGCAATTGAACACACTCTGGGACATGCACATGAGGTGGACGATCACTTTCCCATTTTGTCCATTGCACAAGATTCTTTATACGGCAGAACAGCAGCAGTTATTTGACATCTCTCTCTTGGTGACTACAGTTACAATGAGAGTCCAACAGATGGGTCTTACTCCAATTTTAACTACCCTTAGCAGGACGAGTGGATTTTATCAGATTTTCTGGGAACTGCTTACACAGAGTTGGGTTAATGCCAGGCCTTCCTGGTTTCAGTTTTTATAGGATTTATAGGTACTTACTAGGCTATTGATCTGTGAGGATCTTAAGAAGATCTTTGCCTTACCATGATAGTCTTTAGCACTTGTATTTTGTAACAAATAATCCAGAAGCAGGCAAAATAAGGATATGATGAGACATATCCATGAGAGACATGGGTGCTAAATCATGGAGGCTGAATTTGCAGTTACGCATCCATTCATTCAAATTAAGTTCGAATAAAGAAAGAAAAGTAGTTTGCATTATGCGAAGTACAAGGTTCAATAGAAGAGATATTCTATAAGATGCACCCATTCTTCTGCCACATTCCATTTGTGCTGCAAAAAGTGACAAAAACCCATGGAGTGAGTACTGAAACCACCATTTGCATTATGTGGAGTACAAGGTTCAATAGAAGAGATATTCTATGAGATGCACCCATTCTTCTGCCACGTTCCATTTGTGCTGCAAAAAGAGACTGAAACTCATGGAGTGAGTATTGAAACCACCATTTGCATTATGTGGAGTACAAGGTTCAACAGAAGAGATATTCTATGAGATGCACCCATTCTTCTGCCACGTTCCATTTGTGCTGCAAAAAGAGACTGAAACCCATGGAGTGGGTATTGAAACTACCATTGGACATGCAATTGTGCAATGGCATTCTCAGAATAGGGTCTGTTGAGGATCTATACATGAGGCAGAGGTTGCCTCTTAGTAGCCTGTATGATACTCAGAAGAGGAAAGCTTTGAGACAGTCTGCATAGTTTTTTTTTTGTTTTTGATTTAGGCCCTTGATGTTTCATTTAAGTGAGAATGCACTGTCACTCCAATTGTGACAAGTGTTTGGACATGTACATACTGAACGAGGCCATTATATTCAATAACTGGCTTGATGAGAGAAGAGTACAGTGAAATGATTACATCCTTGGACCTGGAAGCCATACCTTTAGATACAAGCTGTGCAATGAAAGAAGACTTCCATACAATAGTGGATACATGATAATCAAAGGCCAGTTCATTGTAGATGTAGGTTCCCGTGTGTGTTGCCAATAGGATACTCACAAGGAAAGTCACGTGTGCCAAGGGATACAATTATACATTTCTTGGCATTTTGTTTTAGTCCAAGGTTTTGACACCAGCTATTTGTTTGGGAAAGGCCCACATGAAGGATTTTGGTGTCCAAGCTTGATTAGCTATAAACCTTTTACATTTGCTTGTCCTCCAAGAAGTAAATACCAAAGAAGAGTGGCCCAAGGACTGAACCTTGGGATACACCACTAGTGACAGGATGTTTGGAGGAGGTAGAGTCGGCTACCCTAATTTTCTGGGTTCTTTTTGTTAGCCAATTTGCTAACAATGGGTTAGTTGTAAAAGTTAATTACAATACCAGAGTGTGGGATGGTGCTGAAAAGCCTCTGTCAGGTCTAGATACGTAGTGTATACTGACTTCCCTCATCCATTGCTTCGGTAACCTTCTCAAAGAAGCTGACCATGTTAAGTAGGCAGGATCTGTCCTTGAGGAATCCAAACCAACTTTTTTGAGAGTTTGTAAGTTACCCATATCCTTATTTATTAATTCCATAATGATTCTATCCACAGTCTGGTCATGCTTATAGGCCTATAATTAACTGGGTCCACTGATGCCCAACCTTTGTATAAGGGAATGACTGCTGCTGTCCTCTATTCATCCAACAATAAGCCTGTCTGGTAGCAGATACTGAATAGCCTCTGCAGGGGCTCTGATAAGTCATGTTTCAGGCTGACCAGTAGGCAATCCACTATGTTATCTGGTCCCACAGAAGCACTGCTTTTGGCCTTGGACAACACCCCTTTGAAGATTTACTATTTGGAGATTTCAGGGGTGTAAATGCAAGCATGTGATCTAATAATATAGAACAGTGGTTTAAGTTTGTTTAGTAGATTGGCTATGTTCTATGGGTCTGAGTATATGATTTCCTTTACTATTAGCTTTGTGTTTGTGCAGTGATGGGTATTGTTTCGGAGATTTAAAGCACAGTTAAAAAAGGCTTTGCTGTTAACCTTCACCTGCATGGCAATTTTTACTTCATATCTGGTCTTGGTTGATTTGATCACAATCCAGAGATCCTTTAGCAAGAGTGTTACTGGAATCTTGAGAGTTAAATGTATTTTACGTGCAATGATTTTTTTTTTATGCAGCCTGTTTATATTGGGGTTCAGGGGTTATCTTTAAATTTGACACTTTAGTTTGGACAGGGGGCAGCTGCATCTATTTACATGTGCACAGAATTCAGCAGTAAAAGATTCCTTATAAACAATGGTGATCATTGAGATGAAAGGAGCTTTTGTATTTAAAATCAAAAAGTAAGAAGGTGATGGAACCAATAAACCCAAAACATGAATATATTGTAAAGAAAAAGGCGTACTTGTAGAGTGAAACACACTTTATTCCAATAAAGGGTGAGCGCTTTCGAGGTTACCCCCTTCTTCAGACCTTAATAAAAACTAAAAATACATTCACAGTTTAAATATATAAAGCAGCCAATAAAAACTTGTAATAAAAAATCAGTGGGGCAAGCCCCTTTTCCTTAAAATAGGTGTTAAAGAAACAGTGCTGTTCAAACCAGGTGGAGCATAAACCTTGAAGTCAACTATCCACCTTAGCTCCATACATTCAGTTTCATTACAAATGTCTCCTTCTGTAAGGCTTTCATTAATTTTTTGTAATACTAAAAACTGTGCTGAGCACCACAGTCAGAGACATGCTTAGCTAGTGCATTTGTAGATTTATTGTTGCGTATATAATTTAAGTGCGCCATAACCCTCTCTTTCAACATACGGTTAGCTTTACCTATGTAGAATGCACTGCATAGGCTGCATTTCGCTAAATTCACTATTTTTGGTGCAACAATCAGCATAAAAATTAAATTCTATGGGTGTTAAATGCATGGTCAAACATCCGCTGCAAGTGAACCATATACTTGAACAAATCTTACATGCCCTACAGGCATATGTGCCTTTACGCTGCAAAGTGAATCTTTCATTCATTCAGTTACTTTTATAGCATAAACGTTGTTTCAAGTTTCTACTGTTCTTAAAACAGAATCTGGGAATATGGCCTACAACCTTACCAATCTCTGGATCTGTCAATAAAATGGGCCAATTCTTCTTTACTATGCCACAGATTTTATTGACATCACTAGAGAAAGTCAAGCACAACCTATTAATCATTTCTGTGCCCTTTCTCCCTCCATCATGTACAGTAGTAGTATGTCCTTCAGAGAAGTATGGTCTAATTTTATTACATTCCAAGACATGTGTTTCCTCTATAGCTTTGTCTACTTCATGTATCTTGTATTCCCTATTAGCAAGATCTACTCATAAATTCACTAGTGCCCCTTGTAGATCTTTCTCATCAGTATACAGCCTCCTATGATGTAAAACTTGATTCTTGACTACATTCCTAGTTATATATCGGGTGCGTACTCGAGCAGCGGAGGATGTTATTCTTCCTACAGCTTTTTCTATGTAGCTTGGTTGAAATATTGCCAAACATATTCTTATTGATGTTAATATCTAAGAAATCGATCTTCGTTTCAGAGCAGCACATAGAAAATGAAAGATAGGTAGTAGTATTCCCTAACAATCTGACAAAGCTCTCTAGCTGCATCTTATCACTATGCCACGTAAAGACGATATCATCCACAAAGTGTTTGCAAAACGTGACGTATTGTTTAAACATGTCAGTACAAAAGACCATCTCTTATTCCCAATGGGCCAGCACAATGTTTGCATATGTATTTGCACATGCTGTGCCCATAGCAACCCCCACTTTTTGGAGAAAAAACTCATTTTCAAAAACAAAAATCTATTGTTTTCTAGAATGAGAATATGTTTGGCAAAATATTTTGACCAAGCTACACAGGAAAAGCTGTAGGAGAAGAGAGGGTTATGGAGCACTCAAATGATATACGCAACAATAAATCTACAAATGCACTAGCTAAGCATCTGACTGTGGTGCTCAGCACACCTTTAAGTTTTTAGTATTACAAAAAATTAATGAAAGCCTTACAGAAGGAGACATTTGTAATGAAACTGAATGTATGGAGCTAAGGTGGATAGTTGACTTCAAGGCTTGGGCTCCACCTGGTTTGAACAGTGCTGTTTCTTTAAAGCCTATTTTAAGGAAAAGGGGCATGCCCCACTGATTTTTTATTGCAAGTTTTCATTGGCTGCTTTATATATTTAAACTGTGAATGTATTTTTAGTTTTTATTAAGGTCTGAAGAAGAGGGTAACCTCGAAAGCGCTCACCTTTTATTGGAATAAAGTGCGTTTCACTCTACAAGTACGCCTTTTTCTTTGCAATGCTTTTGTATTTAGCCATTTCATCACTCAAGTTTAGTAGATGCACCTTGGCATAACCTCCGAATATTGAGGTACTGAAAAATGCTTCCAGTTTCAGTCATAAGGTGAATGTGATGGATTTTTGTTCTAATTTGACAAGGGAGGAGATTACAATTAGCTGCTCCATATAGGTAAGGACCAATTCCAGGATTTTATTCATCCTGGTTGGAGTGCAGACTAATTGGTCAACAGAGTCTTCCAGAAATCTCTGAGTGTACATCTATTAGAGAACGATGCTTGGCTTAATAAATGTCGACTACATACTAGTAAAAATACATACAGAAAGCACACAAACAAGTAGATGAATAGCTACATCTGTGCAAACACAAAATGCAGATAAATGAAGAGTACTGTGTTGGTATAAACACAGAATACACAACTACTAAAATGTGTAACATTATACATGCAAATGCATATATTTAAACTGTGTTGTTTGCACTCCTGTGATTGTTCATAAAGGGAACAAATGGGGGGGGGGGGTGAACCACTATTAGTTTATACAGCAAGTGGTTGCCAGTAAACATGCTACGACTGCTACGTTGTCTCAGGATGCCCATTTCAATCAAGCTGGATACAGAGATGGTTGAACAGCACAAATCTGTAGTCTCAGGTGTTTACTAATGCAGGCTGAAGGAAGAGTACTTGTCTTGATGACCAACTCAATCAGATGGCAGGTGGGAATACCATGCAAGAACAGAGGGTGTAGACACAAAAGCCCCAAATAAAAATTTATCCTGGGTGGGCAAGCTGGTAGGCCAAGACCTCCTCTGATGCATCAATTCAAGGATTTTGCTGAAACTGACTTCTTGTGAAGGGGACTGCGAGGAACCCTCCCCATCATCCAAACCCACACCTGAAACAAAAGAATACACAAGTGCATCTGAGTGCCTCATTTTACAAGTCCTTTTCTTGGTTAGATCTAGTGGGGACTCATCCAAATCTCCTCAGGACTCTGTTTGAGCCTTAAGAATGGATTGTTTGAAGCTTTCAGTCGGTTATGTCCTTGAAAAGGGCAACAAAAAGGCTGAAGTTCAGACTGAAGAGTGCCAAAGGTTGGAGCAGGCAAAGGATCTTCTGCCTAGAGCAGAAAGGTATCATCCTCTCAAACACATCAAAAGACAATCTTAAGTCCACCATCAGTGGTTTCTGTATCAGTGCCATGTCCATCCCTGCTGAAGTGGGCACCAATGGTACAGAAAATGAGCATAAACACCAAAAACTTGAACATCTCCAATACAAGGATTGGAACCAATACCTTGGACACTTAAGACTGACACCAAAAATGGCACCAAGCAAATTAGAACAGGGGAAGATGCCCAAGGCCCAGCTCCAAGACTCCATCGACACAGAGGGCCTTGGGGTCAAGTGATTCAGATGGAAAAAGAGTTGGCAATAAGGTTTACAAGCCAATCAGTACCATTACAGGCCCTCGGTGTGATACTTTCTTCAAAAATGATGGTGCTAAAACTGGGACTGCAGAAGGAACTTGTAAATATTGGCCAACCAAATCCATGATAGAGGGAGATGAAAGGACACCCATTTCAATATGAGCCTTCAGAAATGTCAGCATCCTACTCCAAATCATTTTTCAAGTACTTTAGAAGGTCCCGGTAAACCTAAGGTATCAAAGAAGAGGAAGAGGAAAGAAATCTCAAGAGCTCTCTGTCAGATGATTGTTTCTTCAAGGTCTTTTTAGAGGATTTGTCTGGGATTAGTACTGGCTCTCTTTGGGAGGATTCCAGTATGGGTAAGAATGTACCAATGGCAGATTCTGTGGATCTGGCCAGGAAGAATTCAGTTCTGAAGCCGCACTTACATGATCAGCTCCTACTTTTTCTAGCTTCTTTGTCCTTTTCCTTTTGTCTTTCAGTCTGCTTTCTTTATTATTATCTTTGGCATATTCTTTGGGATTCTCTGGGGAAAGAATATCCTTAAGAAGGAACTTATTTCCCCTTTCAGCTAAGGCATGAGTACCATAGCACCTAAAAAATCGAGCAATCCATCACTAGATGTTCTGACCACAGGTACACTATGCAAAGGTCACAAGTGTCCTGGGGCAGAATGTTATGCCCACACTAGCAACCCTTTTTGAAGTCCTTACCCATTTTTAGAACAATAAGATTGGGATAGAAAAAAATACAAAAAACTATACAACTACTACTGGCAGCTACAAAAATTAGAGTAGAAAACAGTTAGCTGAAGTGAATTAGCTATCGGGGGAGGATAATAAAGAGCCTCTATGTCTGTTAACTAAAGAAATGAAGAAACTTTTTTTAAACTAGAAAGGAATCGGAGGCAAAATTGAAACAGAATCTGACAAAGTCAAGGGAAACTCTAATATGGCAGAGTAGAAAAATGTGAAGCACTTAACTGAACATCAAGAAAAAGAACATTATCTAAAAGAGCACCAAATGAGGTTTAGGGACAGGGGCATTGTTGGAGCTTTGAAGAAACCTGATGCCCAGAGCACCAGCAAGAGCTAATGAAAGTGATCCAATAGGTGGCTATATCCCACAATACAAGATAAACGGATGATATGATATAGCTTCAAGAATTTAGCAGTCACAAAAATAGAAGTTGCACACACAGCTAAGTGCCTCCTAGAAGGCCAAGTCTGCAGCCTTTGTGCATCCCACTGATTGGTTAGACTACTTCCCTTATGGACTGACTCTCTAACATCTTTTGCTTTAACAGCAGTCATTTTCTCATTAAGCACCTCTAAAGGTAGCGGTTTCTTATTCAAGAAGAGGTGGGCTGTATTTGGGCTCTTGAATTCTTGCTCCTGGCCTTTCCAACGTAATTGGAATACTGCTGGACATTTCATTAAGGATGTGATCCCATTCAGAAAGCAAAGGGGCCCGACCACCCTGAAAGCCCTTATCGCCTTTAAATTTCCAGAGCAAATTCCTGGAAAAGGCACACCTGATAGCCTATTAAAAATGTTTACCTTCTTTAGCTTGCCTAAAGGAGGCAGTGCTTGTCTGGTGTACAAGTCAGATGAAGAATGATCTGCTTGGGGTGTTAACTGGTAATTTTCAGTGGTGAGCCGTTTCTCAATTTTCATGGGGCATGCCAACTCCAAGAACTTCAGTCAGGACATAATCTGCAAACATACACGTATCTCCTTTTCCTGTTTGCCAAACCTACTAACTGACAGTTATTCCTATAACTTCCATACTGTATTATCCATTAGGCACTCTTCAGGCCTTCTTATGAGCTGGTCATGCAAGTTAATAGTGGAGAATAATCCTGAACTTTTGGTGGAATACACCTCCATGATCATTTTGAAAAAAGCAGATTTTGTAGTGCATGCTTCTAGCATGGCAGCATTCTTTACTTTAACATCAGATTTATCTTATAAGATTTGGGACACAACGCCTATAAGTTTTTCTGATGAAAATGCATTGCTAAAGGCCATCTGAAGTAGATTATAAAATAACAAATGAAAACAGGACATAGGGACAACTTAAAAATAAAGCACAGAGTATAACACTGGAGCTACAAACACGTGCTGCTCACAGCATGTCTGTTAACCACCCCATCAGATACAAACTAATTGGTGAAATCACAACATTAACTGCATGAATTCTCTTAGTATCAGTTTTAAACTTTTGCCTTGTAGTAATGTCCTTTATTTTCTCTTCAGTTCTAAGAAAGCTTGGTCACATCTACTTTTAAGGTCCTTTCCTATTAGTAAGCCTAAATAAACTGGGAAAGATTTCCCTCAAATCTTACCACAGATAGAGTACAGAAAGGAAGAAGTTTGGTTAACATCTTGTTCCAAGAATAGAATTTCATCACTTATAGACTTATCATATTGTACGGGTATATATTTTTTATTTTCCTTATATATTCATGTATCTGACAACCTTTCTCTCTCTATCCACCAAAAATCACCTTTAGCTAAAGCAAGGGCTTCCATTTCTAGAATTTCTGAAAACTCAAAGCTTTTGAATGGAGATCGCAGTATGGTGAGAATCGGGAACTTTACCTCAATATAGTGCGATCTTGGAGTTGGTATATATAATTTGCAGGGGTGTTGGGGGCATAGCCCCCTATATGGGGGTGTGCAAGGGGATTGCCTCCCTACAAAAATGTAAAAATAGATTTTTGCTTTTTTTTAAATGCTCAAGTTTCTGGAAATTCATTCATATTGTCTCGCCAATATGAATTTCAAGTTTATGAAAACTCAATCTACCGACATACATTTTATATATATATATATATATATATATATATATATATATATATATATATATATATATATATATATATATATATGGATCTAAGTAATATGCTCTCTCTCTCTCGCACCATTACTACAGACAGCTTTAACTCTACCACCACCTAAATTCATTCTAATTAAAATAGCTACCCCTCACTTACCGACATCAACTCTCCTATTCCATCTTTCTGAAAATCATCTTTCAGCTTACCTGTAAAGTTTAAGCTCATCTATGAACAAGCTAAAATTAAGATAAAAGTTAAGTACTAGGCTAGCTGCCCTTGGGGGCTACTTTAAGCCTTGCTAATTTCCTTTTTGGTGCTTTAATGAACCTCTCCTGTTTGGTTTTAAATTGGCCATACTCATCCCATGGTTGATAACCATGTGTTACCCCTAATGAGAATAAGTGTGATCATGGCATAGAGAATTTGAAGGGGCACATGCATGAGATAAACTATTTGGGAGCTGATTAGTAGTACAGGGAGCAGTTCTGGGATACATTTGCTATTACCCATCCACAGATCTAAGCCGCACTTGAATATGGACAGGGGGTAAGCATTTTTTTACTTGCAAGAGGAGTCTGTTCCAGAGCAGTAGTATCCTCAGAGAGATACCTGTTCCTCCAAACCATTCTTTTGATGGTGCAGAAGAGGTTCAGATCCCCAGACCGAGCATTTCTGATGTCATTTGGCTTGCTGACATGTAGTTGGTCCACCGATATTAAGTCAGGGGATGCCTTGTATACTAAACACAGGTCATCTCTTAGCAGTCTGTCCATGTTGGACATGTTGTTTAGGCCTTGTATCCTTTTAGGAAGGTATCTCTGTGAACATTTCAGTTGTGTGTGCTTGGACAGATACATGCCACAAGGGGCATTATATTAATGCCTATTGAGGGCTGAGTAAAGGGAGACAGTGATATCTCTAGATCTTGATGCAATTCCTTTGTTTATAAGCTGTGCAATATAGAAAGACTTTCTTATTATAGTAGACACATATTAGTTGAAACTTATGTCTCTGTTCCCATGAGGTCCCAAATACTGAATAAATGTGTCAGCTCTTAGGGGAGTATTGTCACTGCAGTAGCTTTCCAAGGAGACTACTTCCCAAAGGATACAATAATGCATTTTTTGGCATTTAATTTCAGTCCATGACTCTGGCACCAGTTATTTGTTTGGGACAAACCTTGTTGCAGGGTGGCTATGTCAGTCATCTACAAACATGGTCAGCCACAGCCTTTGGTATTGGCTTTTACTTCAGAGAAGGAAATGTCCCAGAATTGAACCTTGAGGGACTGCACTGGTGACTAATCTGTATGTGAAGGTAGCTTATCCTGTTTTGATCTACTATTGCCTATCTTATCTGTGAGCCAGTTAGCAATCCTGCACGTGATTGTAAGAGGTTTACTCCCATTTTATTTAGCTTTCCTACTATGTCTGGACTGGTGGATTTTGTCAAAATCCTTGGCCAGGTCAAGGTATGCTGTGTGCACTGCTTTACCTACGTCCATTGCTTTGGTGATCTTTTCAAAAAAGTCCATCAGAATGATTAAGCATGACCTGCCCTTGATAAATCTAAACCGAGATGGGTCCCAGTGTTTGGAGGCTCCTATGTCCTTCTTAATGAGCTCCATGAGAAGCCTTTCCATGGCTTTGCATGTGAAGCTGGTCAGACTTTCAGGTCTGTGGAAGGTCCTCTCTTTTGTAGGGGAATGACAGTAGATGTTCTCCATTCACTTGTTACAAAATATGCACGGAGGATAAAGTTGAACAGTGTTGTTAGGGGACTCACTGAATTGTGCTTCATGCTATTTAAAATGCATTCAGGGATAGAGTCAGTACCCACTGATACAGTATTTTTAGGTTTTGCTAGTACCTTTAGAACTTTGTCTTGTGAGCTAGTTGAGGCAAGTTGGTTTCAGGTACATCTTGTTGAACAGACTGAAGAGGGGGCTAAAGTTTGAGCTGAACTTATTGGCCAGTCAGTTCGCTGCATCTTCACCCTCAGTGTAGAGAACATTGTTCACAATCAGCTCAGCACATTACTGCATTGTGCTTTGCAGATTATGAACATAACTAAATAAATGCCTTGTGATAGTCTTTGACTTGGATGGCCATTTTAGCCTCAGACCTTGATTTGGTACATTTTATTAAGCCCGACTTTCTTGCTTATTTCAGTGATAATGGCTCTGTCCTTTTGGGAATTACTCTTCTTACTTTTGGTCAAAATTCTCTTTTATTTTAAAGCTTGTTGATATTATGGTTCCACCACAGAGGCTTGTTTCAGGGTTTTGCCCTGCACTTATTTGTATAGGATATAGCTGCATTTATCCAGCTTTTACATGTTGGCATAGTGTGGAAGTGATGTAGGTTTCAGTGTATTCAGTGGAGTTAAATGGATTTGATGAGGACTTGAAGCTTGTCAATGTATCACTTAGGAGTAGGTAGCTTGTCTTAGAGAGATTTCTAAATGCATATTGGGTGGAAGGGGTCTCCAATTTCAATTTTATTTCAAAGGAGGCTTTATAGCCAGACCTAATAAGTGATTAAGATACACAAGGGACATTGCAATAATGAAAAAATCCAAGATATTGTTCACCCAAGTGGGTACTCTAACTGTTCCAGGGCATTTCCATTGATAAAGTCTATGAATAATTTCCTCTGTGCTTATATACTGCTGGTAGTAATGATTTCCAGGTTTATAGTTAGTAGCATTTCCTTGGTGATCTAAACCATCTAAGTTTAATACTGAGTGATGGCAGTTCATGTAGATAGGTGTAGTGGCTTTCCTGTATCATAGAGGGAGTTCTATTGCTACCAAATATATGGTTATAGGACCTTTCTGATGGCTATTCAGACATGAAGATGCTCTAGTGCATCATTCTGCTTTGCCAGCCTTGACACAAAAGTCTCTTTTTGGATGAAGACAGCCACCTCTACCTTTTTAACCTTCCCGAGTAGCATCTGTTCATAATGTGTGGAAGACATTATACCCTTAACAGCCATATTGCTCTCCGCCATTTTAAACCATGTCTATGTCACTACACAGACGTCTACATTCTCCAGGGTGAGAAGGGCTTGTAGAGAATGGAGTTTCTTGTTTAGACTCCTAGCGTTGATCAGCAACACCTTCATATTTTCTTTTGCTGGTTTCATTATGTTGGCAGGTTTATCACCTGGGCATTGCTGAAAAAGGTTTTATGGGTTGACAATGTCTTTGCCATAACTGAAACTTTAGAGGGGACAGATGCAGGCCCAATCCCTGCTGAAACATCATGGTCAGTCGATCATATCCTCCCAGGCTGACAAATATTGGACCCCTTAGGGTGACACCAAAAACTAAGCCAATTATTGAAGTAAACTATTTTTTTGCTCATATTGCAGAATAATCCTTGGAGAAGATAGAATGCTGCTCAATGCTAAGCTCATACCTTCCTGGGACAAAGTCTGAAAGCTCCATCATGCCTCTTTTTATATAGTCCATTGAGGTACATCTCAAGTCATTGACACCCACACGTACTATGACAAGTGTCATACTGGTATTTGCTGTTCAAGACTTCAGTGCACGTTTGATCTGATGGATTCTAGCACTAGATAAGCAACCAAAAGTCACTCTACTTGCTCAGCCTGGTAAAAGGTACAGTTGCCGGTCTTAAAATGGAGTCACTTAGAACTAGAATTTTTAATTGGTAGATACCCACCTTACAGGCTCAGTAACCAGAACTTTGTGGCTTCTTGTGCTATGTGAGGAGGTAGTCTTAACATGTCGAGTGTGCTTTTGTGCCTGTGCTACATTTTGGAGGTCTTTGACATTTATGTAATTTACTCTTTAGAACCTCAGCATATGATGGATCGCCTGTATTGTGATGTTTGTGGTGAAGTATAGTCTGTGGTGTACTGCTGACTTTGTCAGAATTTACTGTATGTGAGATTTTTGCCTTGCACGTAAGGCAAGGAAAAACTGGCAAAGGGTGTACTGCAGCTCAATGTGTGTTTATTTACATTTGGCATGGGTTATTTGAGCCTCAGACCTGAATTTCTAAGGTTGTATAGATTTTGCAGGTCTCTTATAGGGAAGAAAGCTCTTGTGCTGACAGCCCACTATAAAGAGTGCCTCGGCTGTGGTGCATAGAGTGCAGCTCAGTGCAACTTTTATTTCTTACCTTTCTGTTGAAAAGCTTGTCTGTCACAGTTCAAGGCTTTCCATGCTTAGAGTCTTAAATAAAAGACCATGGGCTGGTGCAGCTCTGTGCAAGTTACAGCTGACCAGCTACAGATGGATCCAATCAAATAAAGCCAATAGTGGAGCTCTGTGACTTCAGAACCTATACCAAATCATAGTTCATCATGTCATATCACTCTGAGCTACAGGACAATGACCACGGGTACATTAGAATTTCAGAAACTTTAGCTTTTACAATGGGGCAAAAGAAAAAAAAACTGTAGTGTACAAACAGTAGGGAGCAGGAGAGCAGTGCATACTATATTAGTGTTGTGTGTGTGGTGGGGGAGTAACAATGGAGCAGACACAACAGCAGCAAATATATCCACAGTAGCAAGTGTAACAGACAAAAGGCACTGAAATGTAATCAACTGGCAAATGAGCAGAATGCAAGACTTTTAGTAATTAACTGTAAACAGCTGCAGAAGAACAGAAACACAAAGCCTGCAGTAAAAAAATACTTCTACTATTGTACTTAAAGTTTTGTCTCATAACTTACCCATGATCTTTCCCAAATTCAATATGTTCCAAGAAATGAAAACAGGTTTTAATATTATTTACAACTATTGGCTCCCTACACACACAACCTGAACTGGGCACACTACTCTGAGCTAAAGAATTCCTCTTTTCAGCTACAAAGCCTTCTCTCAGACTCTTCCTCCTCTTCATCTGCAGTCTGGCTGGCATAGGCAGTTATCCTAAATCCCCCCTTACAGAAAACTTCTACTACCATGATTTAAATTGAACTTTAGAACTGCATGAGCCTAATCTTTTATATCTACAAAATATCATACCACTTGACTGCCCATTGTCCTCTCCCTTATGTCTCACTTCTACTACCTGCTGCTGAAAGGGCATCATGGCATGTTGATAACTATGCAAAAACTCATGGCCACTGACTTCAAACAGTTCTGTATTTATATCCATCCAACCAGTTTACCATCACTGGAATACCACTGTGAAGTCCTGCTTCCCTCTCAATTGCCACCTGGACACATTTCTTCAATTTGCATTAATCAGGCTAGCAATTCTACTTTTTTTTTTTTTTTTTTTTCCAACATCACCACAACACAATGACTCACTCTGTTACTATCACACATCTAACTTCATTCTTAATTTCAAAACATAACTGATTCACCTCATTACACAAAGCCAACAAAGAAGACATGAAAACTCGCCAAGCAGGTTGAGATTTGCGGGTTGTTTTCAACAATCGTACCACATTTCACTTGGAACTTTTTTATCATAATTCTAATATTTTTAACCATGCTTTGCTGATGGTATTGCAGACTTTCACTGTTTTGGTGTGGCCAGTCTCAATATTGACACCAGTGCTCTGTACTGTTTTCCCACCTGGTCACATAAAATCCAGCATGGATCCCAATTCCCTGTGGCAGTTTTTCTACCCATGACCCCTTTGCAGGTATTTTTTTTCCTTACCCGTCTATACCAGCATTATTGACAACTATTAAGACTTCCCCAAATAATTTTGTCTGTCTCCACCCCTTATCACTTTTAGTGCACTTAAGTATCTCCTCCTTGCTAGTCCTTGTCCAGCCTTGAAAAGCTCAACAACCACTTCCTGAGCAGAATAGTAATATTGCATTCCTTCTACCATGGTTTCTAGTTGAAAGACCTATATTACCAAAATACACTGTTGCTCAGGATTTCCTAACAAGGAATATCTACAGTACTTTGCAAGCTATACTTATTGTTAGCATGACATTACCCAAGCTACACAACTGCGGTTATCGTGGTATTATTAAGTTACACTTACTGCTGTCAGTGTGATATTACCCAAGCTACATGTATTGGTGTTAGCTTGGTATAACCCAAGCTACACTTATTGGTGTTATCTTGGTATGACTGAAAGTTATTCTGACTTTTCAAGGTTTAATTTCCCAAGTATTTTGGGTTTCTAATACAATGATGGTAATGGTCCCCTTTCCCAAGTCAGGGTTTGATTATAGTTCAAGAAATTAGTATTGTTTCATTCTTTGACGTTAGCCAACCGTGCTCTTCTCAGCACCTGCAGTGTGCCCAGAATTGCCTCTTTCTGCAGTTCATATGTTACATTTATTGGTAATATACTCGACTATGCTTGTATTTTTTTTTTTATTAGTCTCGTCACTCTTACTAATACTGGAACTTTCTGGTATATTCCTTCCTCATTGCCCTGGTTTCTGTTTGCAAATCCTGGTATTTCACGACTTTCTCTCCCTCGCTGTACACAAGACATTTTAATTGTTAGGTGTAACAGTTTCAGTAATCAATACAACTTGTGTCTTCTTTGTCTTGAACTACAATATCTAGCGTTGTTGAATCTGTTTTGGAAATCCACTGGATATAGTCATTAATCCCTGTAACACTTTGTGGTTCACAGATCCAATGCTTCTCAGCTGCTTCTATATTAAAGTGTCTGCACAATCCCCAGTGCAACAATCTTGCCACATTATTGTGTCTTTCAATCTACAGACCCTCAGCCGTAAGTGTATCACACCTACCCACAAGATGTAAAACTGCTTCCATTTCTGCTTTCAGAACCTACTTTTGTTTCTTCCACTTGTTCTATATAAAAACTTTATAATCAAACATGTACCAAGTCTACTAACTTGAGCAGACATTAGCCTTTCATCTTTTGCTTTCAATTCACCTTTCCTTTTGCACCAAATCTTGGTCAACATGAGGTTGTTCCAGAAGCTCTCTGTACTTGCTACAGTATTTGTGAAACGTCAAGTGTTTTCTCTTTCTCACCCAATGTTTTCCTTTATATTCTCTCTCGGTTTTGTTTTTGGTACTTCGAGTTGCTGTCTTGAGTTGTGCCCGATTCTGGTTTTCACTGTTTGGATCTGATATGGTCAGCATATAGGTCTGCAGCTCCATAACTGGATATTTTACCATATAGTCAGTTTTGAGGAGGCCTATACCTCCTTCAGAATGATGGCTATATAATTTTGGTAGTCACTATTTTACATATCATTCAATAAGCATGAAGCAGTTTTCTTGCCTTCGCATGCAATTAGCTCAGTGCTGTTCATGGTCAGTCAATCACACCAAAGCTGCAAGTTAGAACAGGAAGAGCAAATTGATTTATAGCGTGGACTTTATTCATGGATGTCAAAGCAGTTTTTAATATTAGGTTTAGCCTTTTGAAGTATTCCTTATGGAGCTTCCTTCTCATTTGTTCATGCTTTATTATTAATCTTTCATCTACTCCCAAGAATTTATATACACCCTCCTGATCAAGTTCCTTTATTTTACATTCCAGTCCCAGGTTGATATTCTATTGGTGCTTTCCTTTCATAAGTATTGCATTTGTAAAGTTAAAGACTAAATGTCATTCTTGCATCATTTGAAAAGTTTAAACACTTTCAGTTGTGCTTCCAGATTTTTGATGAACTATGTAATTTTAAATCATCCACAAAAATAGAGGAGACGTCGTTAGACAACTTTAATTCTTAACTCCTAGAAATCTACCTTATGTACTCACCATACTTTCCTCAACTGATAGGTCTCTGATCCGACCTCAGATTTGGCTCAGCCACATTTACTAGACTCTCGGATCCAACTCTTGAGATCCTTCAGTTACCAATAATGCCCCTGTCACCCTAAAATACCCTCAGATTGAACTTGCTTGTCCAATAACCAATAGAAAGAACTAACCTCAGGCTAAGATAAAAGGAAGGTTAGTAGAAAAGACTGGGGCTCAACTCTGGAACAGAGGTGCCACAACTATTAGTCACTTCAGGAATCAAAACAGAAGGGGGCAGGAGGGTTGAAAGTTGAGGAAGAATGAAAATGGACAACTCAAATGTATAATTATGGTGAGTACATAACTTTAATATCTGATGTTGTCCTTTTCATTCGTTCCTCAACTGATTGAACAGAGTCCCCAGCTAAGTGACCCTTGGGTGGCCCTCATGAAGGATATTCTGGAGTACTGCAGAACCAAAGGCAGCCCTGCTTCTAGAAGTCAAATCCAATTTGCAATGAGCAGTAAAAATATGAGCATTAGACCAAGCAGCTGTGGCATGTCATCAATAGAAGTCCTAGACCAGAAAACAGATGATGCATAGCAGCTATGGATCTGGTGGAGTGGGCTTTAGAAAGTCTAGGTAAGAACTAATCCCAGTTCCTCCGCACCACATGCTCCAGAGACTTCAACCTCATTACCACAATCGGAACATGCTGGAGGGACAGGTTCATAACCCAGGGGCTGCCTATGCTCTGGAATAGATTTCCATGCATGTCAAGCAGAGAACCTCACTGTCCCTCTTCAAGAGAGATCTTGATGAGTGGATGGGAAATAGAAAATTCACCCCGGGGATCACTCCACTGGCTCTACTCGGCAGAGGCACTAGGAACTAAGGTCGGGTGGCACAATGCCAGGGCACTTCTATGGGCTAAGCTTGTATAGGTTCCAGGGCCATTAGCCTAGTACACACCTATCAACCTATGAGTAAACCTTGTTGACTGTAAACAAAAGACATGCAGTCGGTCAGCCATGTGGCTAAGGTAACTTTAGAAACTGGTTTACCAAAATGTCTCATTCACCCTCAACAAATTGGGTAAACCAAACGTGATTCGGCTTTCTGAAATCTTTTGTCTATGGAGATAATAATATGTACATCCAAGAGATGAAGCATGTATTCACCTTTATTATGGAAGCTGGGAAAGAAAACAGGCAAATTAATGGCTTGCTTAATACTCGCTTCTGAGGCTACTTTAGGCAAGAAGGATGGATTGGTTTTGTAAGGTAACTATCTTTGTGGAAGATCAAATATGAGGATTTGGAAGAGAGTGCCTGGAGCTCAGAAATTCATCTCGCAGATGTAATGGCCACAACTAAAGCAGTTTTCCAAGATGGATAAAAAAAAAAAATTATATCTAGCCAATGATTCAAAAGGACACGATTAAACCCTGCAGCACAACTGTTACATCCCAGGGTAGTGTTGGGTCTTCCACTGGAGGGCTAAGCCAAATGGTACCTTTAAGGAAAGCCTTAAACAATTTAAATGAAGCTAAAGAGGAAGCATTTTCACATGAATGAAAATTAGATATCGCTGCCAACTGCACTTTAATAATACAGAAACTAGCCCCTTCTTGAAAAACAGATGTTAAACTCCAGGACAGCCGAAATAGGGGCAGTGAAAATTCCTTCTGCACAGTCCAGAGAATCTGTTTCATTTACCTTTGTAGTTTTTCCTGGTAGAGGCCTTCTGGAATGATAGTAAAATTTTTCAAACTGAGGAAGAAAGCCTGGGCTGTCTAACCATCAGTGGAATTGGAGAAACTATGTGGTCAGCTTGAGGCTTGTAATGTCCATGTGCTCCATCCCCATGGGATGAGAGAAAAGGTCTGGACTGGGGTCCAGTATCCAGAATGGATATTGAAGGTGAAACCAAAGGAAAGGGAAAAACAAGTGACAAGGTCAAAATGGGGAATGAGGATAACTGTACTCTTTACCAAAGTGCCTTCTGTAAAAATTTGGGAATTAGAGGTATTGGGGGATAAACGTAAAGGAGACCGGACAGCCAAATGGGGACTAGAGCATCTCTCTCGAGGACTCCTCCGGAAGGGGGCTCAGAGCAAAGAACCTGCAGCATTTGTTTTTTGGGGGAGATGCAAACAGATTGCAGCAAGGTTGATCCCATCAACAGAAAATCCTCTCTGACACTAATTGATTGAGAAACTACTAGTGAGGCATCAGAATGGACCTGATTAATTTTTCAACTAATACGTTGTTTTCCCTGGGATGTCAAAAGAAAGTGGATGGAGAAAATCACCCACTGCCACACTGTCACTGCCTCACAACAAAGGGGGATAATATCAGGTTTCCCCCTGTTTGTTGATGTACCAACCACAGACATGCTGTCAGTTTGAAATGCAATCATTCCTACAGGCAGGGCATCCTAGAAGGCCTGCAATGCTAGCAGGACCGCTCTCAATCTCTAGGACACGGATGTGCAAATTGGTCTCTTCTGAGGACCAAGTGCCTTGGAATGCCCTTCCCAAGAAATGACCCCACTCCAATTGGGAGGGGTCTGTGGTTACCGTGGCTATTGGGGGTGGAAAGACAAGGGGGCAACCTTGAAAAACTTCGTCCAACTGAATCCACCAAAGCAGGTGGCCTTTACATACTTGTGTGAGTTTGACTAATGAAGACAAGGGATTGACCACTAAACAGCTAAAGTCCATTGAGGGATGCACATATAAAAGCAGGCCATAGGAACCAAGGTTATGGCTGCTGACATCAACCTTAAAGCCTGAAGAATCAGTCTAGCTGGAGGAAAAGGGTGTGAGATAACTTATGCCACTTGACACCTGATGGTCTGTACTCGGAAGGAAGACCATCTGACAGATTGCGTCTAATGTGCACCTATGAACTCCAGGCTCTGAATGGGTTGAAGATGCGACTTGCAAAGGTTGACTGAGATGCCTAGGGACTGACAAAATTGGTGTAAGTAGTCCCTGGATTTCTTGTGAAGATGCCTGGTTGGGGCAGTAAGGAGCCAGTTGTCCAGGTATGGAAACACTTGGGATCCTACCAGTCTCAAGTGGGCTCCTAGCACTGCCAAACATTTGGTAACACCCTGAGGCTGTAGTGAGATCAAAGGGCAGTGCTCTGAACTGATAGTGACTAGTCCTCTGCCAAAAGCGCAGGACTTAGAGTGTCTGTTCACCTTGATATGTTAGTACAGGTCCTGAAGACGATGGAGTCACATCCAACCATCCTTTCGTAGAAATGGCAGAATGGACTGAATGATTATTCAGAACTTTGAGTTCTTTACAAATTGATTCAGTTTGCTGAGGTCCAGACATGGTCTCAGGCCCCCTGTCTTCTTAGGCACTAAAATCTTAAGTAGAATCAGAATCCTTTCTGGTCTGGTGGGACCTCCCGGATGACTCTTGTCTAGCAGTTTTTGAATTTTTAGAGCTGCTGCCTCCCTCTGACTGGGTGGAATGATGTGTAGCCTTCTTCTCTTGCTTGGGGGAATTTCTGAAAATGGTATGAAATAATCTTTGGATAGGATTCTTAGCACCCAAGTACCTTTGGGCGACTGATGCCCAGGTGTCTGGGTGCAGAGTCAAGTGTCCCCCCAAATGGCTCCAGAGATGAGCAGTTGGACAACCTTTCAGGAGCACTGAAAGGGTTTATCTGAAAATGAGTCTTGCAAATCCCAATTCTGTATGCCTCCTCTGCCACAAGGACAGTGTCTTCTATTAAAACTCCCCCCTCTGCCTCTAGGGGAGATATTCTCTCATGAGTCTTGGAAAAAAACAAGGGACTTACAGAACCACATTTTCCTTCCTTCTCAATGAAAAGGATCTTTGAGGGGTAGAAAATCAGATGCCCGTGGCAGACAAGGTCTTTCCATCCTGCTCACTCCAAGATACCTTTTCCTTAACACTGGGGCCCAACAAGTATGATCCCTCAAAATAGGTATTGATGAATAAAGACTTGAAGGGCTCCGCAAAGTTGCACAAGCGAAGACCAGGCATGTCTCCTTACAGCTACGCCTGAACCTGCCGCCCATGAGGTACCCTCAGCAGCATTGGAAATTAACCTCATTAAAGCATTAGAGATGAATAGAAGAGTGTCCAACTGTGAAGAAAGCTTCTTGTGGTGCTTCACAGACATGGACTCAAAATGGGATTTTGAAAGCTCTTTATTCAAATCCCTTTGTAACCTGGTCAAATATGCCAAATAGTTCAGTGACCATAAGACAGAGGTTGCTGAGGCAAAAATGCACTTAACCAAATCTGTCCAACACCCTGGACTCTCTGTTAGGGGGATGGACAGAGGAGTTCTGCTCTGCGAGCTCTTTTTTAGCAGTTGCTGCCACAACCAGGGCATCAGTGGGGACCCCTTTGCAACAGTGGGTCCTGTCCTTAGGAGGAGCAAGTAACTTATCAGGACAGCAGAGGATGAGTTCTACAGTATCCAGTGCCTTCCACATCCATTGAGAGACTGGATCTACAAGCTCATCAGCCAGGAGAGTCACCAAACACATAGACAGGCTGGATCTAAAAGCTTCTAGGAACATGGACTCCTCCTGGAAAAGGGAATGAGAGGACCAACCACCTTTCTGCCTGAGGATTTCTAAGATGTCTCTGAAGAAGACATCATCTGGTGGAGATTTTGGGGACCCCTCCACTTCAAAGTCAGTGTCTTCTGTGAGTGACTACTGAGAGGAGTCTATGTGTCTCCTCTTGCATGTTCTCATGTGGAAAGCCTCCGCGGTGGGATGGTCTGGAGAATTGTCCAAAGAGAGGTTAAAGTCCTTGATGGGGACTGTCTTGATGCTTGGTAGGGCCGGCTGTCTCTCTGTGATAGTTCTGAGAGGATCAGAGCTCAGACCCAATAGCAATAGGGCTGCACGATCCAAGCAAGAAAGAGTAGCTATGTACTGGATGAGAGAAAGCCCTCTCCACCACCTGGAAAGCAGAAGGACCAGATGAAGCTGTAGCTGGCTGCACAGATGCCAAGTCCCAGATGCCACCATGCCCAGACTCTGCCTAGTTCCCTGCCTCAAAGGGAGAGTCAGAACCAAGCAGTGCAATGTTGAAGCCCTGAGGGGCAGGGACAGCTCCGGAAAACTAAGGTAAAGGACGAAAAGGTGATTAGAAAAGATAAAAATGTAAAAAAAATTACAAAAGAAATTGTACTCACTGCAAAAAAAACTACACCCCAAAGCTCTGCAAGAAGGATCCTCATCTGCAGCTATAATGGGGCAAACGAGATATTGGATATTGCAGGGTGACCAGGGCATTAAGTGTAAAAGGGAGGAGCTGAAGACACTAGTAAATGCAGCCAATCTGAATCACAGGTCAGATCAGATACCTATCAGTTGAGGAATGAATGAAAAAGGACATCATCATAGTCCAACCTTTTAAATAAAAAGTTTAATGGGCTAGGAGTAAGACAAAATAGCATTGGTAAAGAATCAACCTGTTATATCCACTTCTGAATTTGTATTTGTCCTTTGTGGTAGCTTACCTACAATCTGATTACCACTGTTTCATAGTCAATCAACTGTAGTTGACCAGTAAAGAGTACATCATTATCTGTAAGCATTCCATTATCCATGAATGCAAGATAGTCAGTATGACATGCAGATTCACTCTTAATGAGTATTGCTTTTCCTATTGTTAACCAAGTTGGTGTTTGTTCAGCATGTGTATACAAGTCATTTTACATAAGGCTAAATGTGTGTGTAAAGATGTTAATAATTTCAGCCAGAAGTTGGGTACTGCATTTGTGCCCAGAGTTTTCCAGATAGGAGCTTTTCTTATATTTTGCCTCAATTTTTCTGGCTGTTACTTCATCCCATTTCATTTCCTCTATATTAGAGCTCAGTGCTTTCTCTTTCAATTCTTCTGTCCATTCAGAATCTTTGTTATGTTCAACAAGGTCTTCATAAATATCTCCAAAATGTGCCAATTAGTTCTTTTTTGGAGGTGTTTCTATTCCGTTTACTTTATCCCCCAGCTCTCTCATAAAACCTTTTTGGGTCATGAATGAATTGCTTATTTTGTACTTTATACTTATCTGCACATATTCCAAGTTTTCCCGTTTGTGGTGATATTTTTAGTTTATGATTTAAAACAGTATATGGTAAATTCTGGAATTTGATATGGTGCATTTTTTAATGCTTCTGTCTTTCTAAGGATTCCTGATGATCTGTGTCCTTTGTTGTGCACTTCCAACATATATATTTCTTGCTTAGTTGCTTTATAGTTCCCTCTATTTGATGTTTTCATGTTGGCATTAAAATAAACCCTAGTCCCTATACTCCTTCAGTGCCTCATCCTTCAGCTTCTGGCAAAGACCTCAAAGCTGGCTTTACCAGTGCTAAAGCATTAACATAAATTGTCTCTGCTTGAAACCTGCATGTTACAGGAAGAAACATGCTTAGTGGCAATCTAGGTTGTGGCTAAAAGATGATCGTTGCTTTTTACTACTCCTCTGGTACAGCCTTCAAAGGTTTATAGAAAGTAAAGCAGGTAAAAGGGTTGTTGGTGATGTCTTGTTAATGTTTACTTCGTGAAAACCCTAACCTGTAAGCCTGACGCAAAAGTAAAACCACTACTAAAGATGACGTAGCAGCAAAATGGCATATTGCCCAACTTTGTCTAGGTGGACACCAAACTAATTATTGGGTAACTTGCATTTCCTCTTGAACCCCACTAGGTCTGAGGTTCTACTCATGATGTTCCATCGTATTGTCATGTACCAAATGCATCATTATAGAGAAATTCGATCTCATTTAGTTGGGGCACCATAAAACCATACTGGACAATAACACGTCCCTCTTTTTGGATCATATTATTAGTAAATCAAGCAGGGCTAACCCAATCTCTGCCAATAACTTGGCAAAAAACATAGCCCTCAATGTCCAGGAGGCAAAGTTCACTCAAACTCCCTGAAAACAGTGACAGGTCTTTATTGTTCATCCTTTAATTCTGCTGAAACTGTAGCAGACCATATAGAGAGCCATTCTATGCATAAATCTACAGAAACAGCCCTCCTATTAGAGCTTAACAGCCTCAATTGAAATTATACCTTTGAGGAATATTCTCAAAAAGGCTTTCACCATTCTGGCTGCCATCAAACAGATACAAGATAAAATCATGATAAATGGTGTGGCAGCATCACAAATATTATCAAGATAGCCTCAGCTACAATATAGACACAGTGCTAAAGAGAGGGTATTGCATCGTCACCAAAGCATTGAAAGCGCACTACCTGAAGAGATAACAGCCTGTCTTCCTGGACCATCTATAGCTTTACTAGAAGATTATCAAGGATGTACTAGGCAAGGCTAAAGAAAAGGGATGCTCGTACCAAATGCTTCCTAAAAACACTTAGTCAATAAAAAGAAAGGAACCAATGCTACACCTCATCTTCCTCTGACAAAGAACCCAATTATAATTAAGTCTCTAAACCATACTTGCATCCAGTTACTTACAACATGGATTGTTCCTCCCCAGTTAAACATGCAGCCTGCCCAAGATCACTAATCCAGTCTCCCATGAGGACTACATCCCCATTGCTAATATTTATTAGTAAAACCCTTTGAAGAACTAGTGAATAACCCAGTTCTCATATACAAAAATATATCTAAGACTTAATGGCCAAAACAGTTTTCAGAAAGGTATTAGCATCTAGACAGCAGTATATGCTGTAATAGACCATATCAGCTCCAACACTAACTGAATGTCTTCTTGAGGTCTATAAAGATGGATCCAATCTGTTGGTTACACTGCATATCCATTTCAGGAGGACTGTTTTTTTAGCGACAGCTCAATCCACTGGTTCATGAGCTGTCTGCTTACTTTAATTTCCAGGTGGTATTAGATACCAAGTCCTCCACTGAAGCTGTATTCCTTTTGGTGTTCCACAAAGTTCAGTCCTCGAGTTCATTATTTATTAACAAATTATAATGAGCTTCATGATTACCATCTAAGCCTCTATGCAGATGGTCTCATTTTGCTGAACTCTAGTCCGCCCCTTAGGTAAATACAAAAAAAACAGCAACTGAAATTCATTAAACTCTAGAACTAGTTTCCGTCTCCCAAGTTGTTGGCGAGTAGCCATAAATCCTGCACAATAATTGCTTAAACCATGCAATGGGAGATGCAGGTTTACTTTACATCACTGCCCCCGCAACATAGAATCAGCTTAACTCGTTACATCCGAGTGACACCTCCAGGTCCATATGCAGTTAACTCCTACGGATGCCTCTAGGTGTCAAATATCACTTGTTCATATTTGCATCAATAATTCCAAAACTATGCTGGGTACAAGGTTTTGAAATTCTTAAAGCTTGCAAAATGGCAATCTCAACTGCATTAATATTTGACCTCTGTCTAGTGCAGCAGGTAAGCAGACATTAACTGTTTTTATGATGTTAATTTATATAGATATAATCTTGACATTTTTCTAAATATCACAGCAACCAAGTAACACAGACAGAACTTCTTAGCCTCATATGAAAGCTCTCAGCCTAGATGAATAAAATGCTGCTTGACAGTATGTATGTAACTTGAGTGGTTGCTGAGATATTTTAAGTGGTTTACAAAATATTACAAATATAATAGATACTTGTTTAGTATGGACTTATAAAATTTGGTTTAAGACCTAGAACCTACAGAATGCTACCAGTAAAAAATAGTTTGTGCTGAAGAGGTTGCCATTTATATTTCTTTCATAACCCCTATGCATAGCCGGCTTTAGGCACCAGCAAACCCTGCAGTTGCTGGGGGCCCCCAGCATGAAAAGTTATTTTATCTTGATATTTTGTGACATTTGTCAAACCAATAATAGCTGGTACAGCAATCTTGTATACTTAATAAACCAGGTGGGTAATAATATATCTCATAAAAAATTTAAATATCTTTAGTTATAGTAACAGTGTTTTGTCAAGTAACAGGCTTCACAATTCCATTAAATATGTTATCACTGACATAACGCCCATAGCTTAGTTAAACCTTGCTGGTAGACATCCTACCATTAAAACTAACATAGACAGCTTTAGGTACCTGTAATACCAGTGGCTTCAGGGGGGGCCTCAATCATCCTTGACTGTGTTGGGGCCCCACAAAAGCTGCTGTTGGTTGGGGAAAAAATGAGGAGAAAAAATGTATTCATTTTTGATTACACTCTAACATGAACAGGACTTTGATATGACCCTATTAGGATAAAGCTGATAATGAACATAAGCAATGTAAGTACTAAACAGATCAGCAGCCCAGGGTGACTGATGTCAGAATACACCATGAATTTTAAGAGCTAATGCTTCGGATATTCAGGGATGGCTTCTCTTTCATGGGGGGTTTATAAATAGTGGTAGAACACCAGATAATATAACGCTCAATGCCTTTGCTGAAGAATTCTTCTCAAAGTCAAAAATAAAAGCAGAATAAAGGTACTCGTTACGAAAATAAAATTGCCAAAGATTCCAAAGACAACCACAAGGCATTCTAGAACTATGTCAAGAATCTAAATGGCAATGCTCAGATTTGCTCTGAGCTACAACAGAATGGCATTAAATATACTGATCCCAAGGATATTGCCAATATCGATTCAGTGCCAACTTCAACCCCCTCTCACCCCCTAAATGGCCCATCTCAATACTGGAAGATTGCCAAATTCCAGTAATAATGGCCACACAGGTAAAAAAACGCACTCTCCAAAGCTAAGAATAAAGCATCCATAGGACCAGATGACATCCCGGGCTGTGTACTACATGAACTACAAAATAAACTGGCACCTCCCCCTAAGTGTCATGTTTAATCATACCCTCACCTCAGGCTTTGTGCCCACTGAGTGGCGCACAGCTACATTTATCCCACTCCACAAGGGGGGATCCACCTTGGATCCCGGGAACTACCACCCCATCAGTCTGACGAGCCTGATCTGCAAGGCCATGGAACTTATAAACAAAGACATTGGCAACTTTAAAACACTGGACCCCACCCAGTTTGGGTTTGTGAAGGGTCGATCTCGTCTCCTGAACCTTACCGACTTCTTCAAATCAGTCTCCAGAGCCGTGGATGAGGGAAAGGCAGTCCACACAGCCTATCTGGACCTCGCCAAGGCCTTTGACACCATCCCCCACTCTGGAATCATAGATAAACTCACTAAGCTGGGCACTAATCCCTACATCACTCGATGGGTTGCCAACTTGCTTACTGACAAAGCCCACACTGTAAAAGTAACTGACTCCAAATCCACCTCCAGACAAGTGACAAGTGGAGTACCTCAGGGCTCAGTCCTGGGACCTCTCTTGTTTGGCATCTACTTCTCTGAAGTAAAGGACAACACTAAGGGACTCTGGCTAACAAAGTTCGCAGATGACTGCAAACTGGGAGCCATTACTGAATCCCCAAATGATGTGGATACTCTACAAAAGGGCCTTACAGAAACAGATGCTTGGTGCCAGAGCCATGGGCTCAAGCTCAATGCTAAGAAATGTATAGTTATCTCCTTTGGGAAAAAACATGTACCCGTGAATTATCAAATAGGTGGCAGTACACTAAACACCGAAAGTGTGATAAGAGACTTGGGGACACAGGTTGACAGTGGTCTCACCTTCAATAACCACATCAGTCAGGAAATCCTATGTGGCACACCTCATCACTAAGGGCTTTTCATCCAGAAAAAAGGAGGTCATTGTCCCACTGTACTCACCCCACAATGCCCCATTTGGTATGTACCTCTCAAGACATCTGCAACTGGAAAGGCCGCAGAAATACCTCACTAAAAGAATCACAGGCCTAAAGCAGATGCCCTATGCTAACCGCCTTAAAAACTCCAGCTATACTCTGTCACATATAGTCTACTCCAAGGCGATCTCTGCTTAACATACAAGGCCATGTCAAACCCAGAGCTGTTAGACATGCTACAAATAAAGAAATCCCAATCCCTCAGAGCCACATGCTCCAGGATCTAAATCTTGTCATCACAATAAACAAAACATGCTGGAGGGATAGGTTCCTGACCCACAGACTCCCCAGACTCTGGAATAGACTGGCCATGCATGTCAAGCAGAGCGCCTCTTTGGCCCTCTTCAAAAGGAACCTTGATGATTGGATGGGAGAAAGGAAATTCACCCCAGGGATCACATCAGTCGCCCTGCTAGACAGGGGTCCAGGGAAGTAAATAGTGTGGGAAGAAATAGCCAGGGAATTATGGCTAGGCTTGTATAGGCCCTAGGGCCGATAGCCTAGTACCAACCTATGAACGTATCCCAGAGCAAATATAACCTCTATAGTTTCTGGAGGCACCAGTTTAATCGAGTTGTTTCCTAAACGGTTATTACTGTGTTCTCTTGGTTAGGAAAGGTGTGTTGAAAGGATGCTGAACAGTAACACCAAATTTCTTTCCTTAATCATTATTTCTGTTCAAGCTTTCATTGGATGAAAAGTTTATGTAAAAAGAAAAACGAGCATTTCAGACCATATATAAAGTTATGGCTTCTTAAAAAAGCTGAAGAGAAAGATAAAATGTGAGAAATGGAAGATAAAAGTAATGTGCATGGTGTGGGGAGCCCAAGATTGGGAGAAACAGAGGGGAGCACTGGAGCATGCATGTGTGTTTTGGGGGGGGGACAAACAGTAGGCAGTGCGTAGAGTTGCTGTAATGCATCAGTGTTGCATCTAAATGCTAGTAACTGTGAATGTCCTTTTGTGAGATGGGCCTGTGCAGTGTGGTACATAGGCCTGTTCTAATATAAGAGCATTGCAGCTACATCAGTCTATGCTGACTACTCCTAAAAGTTTACAGTATGAACTAAAAGGATGGATAGGAAGAGTCACAGTGACAGGATGATACTTAGACTGGAAGTGTTCAGGGGGCCCCCAACTTGACACTTACTGGGGGACCTCAAAATAACACCGGCCCTGCTATGGTTCCAGAAATATGAACATTTGAAATGTGAGTACATAATATGATTCTGTCAAAAGGCTTAGGCTCCACCCATTGCAAATTACAGTGTAAATTACCTGAGCTCCATTGGAGTGAATGAGTTAAGTACTAGTTTAAATACACAAAAGTTATGCACTTGTCATAATGATGCATCTGTGTTGTCCATTTTCATTTGTCTTCAACTGATGGGTCTCCTATCTGGCTTGGCTGCTTTATTTTTATTTCTTGACATTTGATTACCAGGAAAGTCCAACTGGGTAGAAGCCCATTTTCAGTAGAGGCCTGGGAGAAAAAGCTCCAAATTATTACAAAACATTTTAAGAATAATTTTACAATCTTCAAAAATAAAACAAAAACATTTGCAGTTTAAATAACTATAACAAATTAGACATAGTATAAAAGCATTGCTTAAAAATATATGACAATCATTTAATATTTAGAGAAATTTGATAGTTTGTAGACAAATTAAAGGTAAATTAGTCTAATACAAACAGGAGCTATAATATAAAGTGCAGGAAAAACAGGCTTATGGCATATTTAGAGAGAAAGTTGGGGAAGAGAATTAAGATAGCAGTAAGGAATTAATTGAAGAGAGAACAAGGAGGTATAAGGAATGAAAAGGTACTTGTTCACATTTAGGGATATAGTTTATCCTAGTTTGGAGCAAGAACAGAGCCAGCTTTTACCCAAGAAGTCTTTCAGAATGGTTTTGAAAGATGGGAGGGAGGGTATAGACCTGATGGGATACAGGTAAGAGTTCTGGGCCTTAGCAACCCTGTACGAGAACAGACAATGACCATCAGATTTGATAGGTTTGTAGACAAGACAGGAGTTTTTGGTCACTGGATAGCAATGACCAACTGGGAACATTGCTGTGTAGAATGTTTGTTTTACTGCTGGACAGGCAGATGTATGCTGGATAATTTTGTATGTGGTGAGAAGTTGTACATGTTAATTGATGTGGCAGTTCTAACCAATTAAGTCTTTACAGTGCAATACAGTGGTGGGTTCTGAAAGGGGTATGTGCTGCACATTTAGCAACTTTGTTATAGCATTGTTAAAGTTTTAATTTTTGTGAAGCCTGGAGGTTAGTAAGGATGGGAGTGCCATAAAGGAGAGTGGGGAGGAGATAAGTAGTGGCAAGTGTAGGTTTAGTTGCATTGGTGAGAATGTTTTGGCTCTGTGAAGCATCCCTAGTTTTTTTTAGGAGTTTTTCTTACGTAATTTTGTATATGCAAGTTCAATTTAAGATTATCATCCACTATGACCCCTAATAGGTTGCTATGAGACGTGACTTGAAGCATACAGGATGTTGGTGAAAATGTTAAAACAGGAAGGGACCAAGAATAGAGCCTTGTGGTAAACCTGTGGTGACTGGGAGGTAAGGAGAGAAAGTGGAGTGTCATTTTACTGACTGATACCTATTGGACAGATAGTTTTTGAACCACAGAAGGGTGGGCTGAGAGACCTAGTGAGTACATTTGAAGTAGAAGTTTGCTGTGACAGATTGTCGAAGGCTTTAGACAAGTCTAGGAATAAGGAAGAAACTAGTTTGCCATTATCTATAGCTTTACTGACAGTATCTACAAAGGTTACAAGGGCAGTACTAGTACTATGGGAAGGAATGAAGCCATTTTGTGTAGGGAATATGAGTTCTTACTACAGAAGATAAGTCTAGCAATTGTTTTTGAATATGCTTTCTAGTATTTTTGCAAGAGGAGATAACTTTAGACCTGTAACAATCTTAATGTCTGTTGAATTTTCTAGACAGACAAAACATGGGATTCCTGAACTGACTTACAAGGATTGAGATACGATAGGCAATGGTATTGGCTGTTATTTTTAGGTACTCACTTGGAAGGTCATCAGCTGAAGAAGAGCATGGTTTAAAGTTTAAGAGTAGTTTTATACATGATGTGGGCACAGGTCTGAAGGTGTAACTGGATGTGGCAATATGTGGCTGTTGGGCAGAGCTGGGGTTAGATGTTGAGGAATTCTTGGTTAGAGATGCTATACTATCAATAAAACAATAGTTGAACTGTATTGCAGTTGCAAGTAGTGAGTTATTGGGAAAGGAGTTTGAGTTGAATTTTTGGCCAGGATGTAAGCTTTACTAGATACAAGCATCCAACTCTATCTCCTCCCTTAACCATAAGCCCCATGAACTCAATATACGTCAGATAAAGTTTGCTGCCTCTAGTAGCAATTGTCTGTTCTATACAGAATCAATTGAGAACTGGCAGAGTTAAATCTGGAGCTCAAACAAGAAACTATATGTTCCCTAGAAAAAAATCCTTAGGTGTCCTCCAAAAAGGAAGGAAAGGGGGTTGGGGGGACGGAGGAAGAATGAAAATGGACAACACATATGCATTGTTATGGTGAGTATATAACTTTTGTATCTGATTTTGTCATTTTTATTTGTTCTTCAACTGATGGGAGAGAGCCCCCAACTAGATGAAAGTTGGGCAGTCCTCATGGAAGGATATTTCACAGTACTGTAAAGCCAAAAGTAGCTCTGTTTCTAGAAATCAAATCCAGTATGCAATGAGCAATAAATTGTGAGCACTGGACCAAGTGGCAGCTGCACAAATGTCATCTTTAGAAATTCTTGACTAGAAAGCTAAAGAGATAGCCATAGACCTCAGAATGTGCTCTTGGTGGCTTAGACAAAGACAAAACTCTCTGTTTATAGACAAAGGATATGCAATCAGTAAACCATTTGGCTAAAGTCACTTTGGAAACCGTCATTCCTAATTTATTCTGAGAAATGTATGCAAACAATGGGGTCAGATTTTCTAAAACCTTTGGTTTGATGAAGGTGAAAACAAAGTTGTCTATGCACATCCAAAAGATGCAGTATTAGTACACCTTTATTAGAACATTTCGGGAAGAAAACTGGGAGGTCAATAGCCTAATTAATGATGGACTCTCACCTTGGGTAAAAAGGATGGGTTAGTAAAGGAAGACAGCCTATCCTTATGAAAGAAGTATGGAGGCTTGGAAGAAAGGGTCTGGAGTTCAAATACTCATCTAACTGACATAATGGCAACTGGGAAAAAGGTTTCCCAGGCAGACTCTGAAGCATGATGGTTAAATCCTATAGAGGAGTACGGTCCTTGAATGCACCCCCCCCCCCCCAGAGTAAAAAGGTGCCTTTAAGAAAGGTTTTGCTCAACATATGACAAAGAGCTATTTTCACCAGAACAAAAATTAGAAATAGCAACCAGCTGAACTTTGATAGAGAAATTAGCCCTCTCTTCGAAGAAGGATGCTAAACAATTTATAGATGCGGAGGTTGGAGCGGAAAAAGGATCTAAATCTCTCTGGAGTCTCAAACAGAAAATCTCTTCCATTTACTTCTGTAAGCCTTCCTAGTAGAAGCCTTTAGAGAGGACAAGAGAATATGCCAGACCAGGGAGGAAAGACTGGGCTTGTCTAGCCATCACTGGAACTGGAGAAATCACATGATTAACTTGTGGCCTGCTATGTCCAGATGAGCTGTGTCAGATGAGACAAGAGGTCTGAAGTGGGGGTCCAGTATCCAGGGCGGATACAGAACATGAAGCCACAGGAAGGGAAACCAGATTTGACAAGGCCAAAAAGGTGCAAATGAGGATAACGCTGCTCTTCGACTGGTAAACCTTTTTGCAGCAATTTAAAGACTACAGATAATGGGGGAAAGCATATTTGAGACTGGAGGGACTGTTGTGAACTACAGCATCTCTGGGTGACTCCCCCAAAGGGTGAAGAACCTGCTGCACTTGTTGAGGATGGAAACAATGCAAAATTCCCTCCCCACCATCTTGACACTGAGAGACCACAAATGAGCCATCAGAATGGACCTGCTTAGTCTGTCTGCAAGCACAATGGCTTTCTCCAGTATGTGCGTTGCTATGAGAAAGCAACTGGAAGAGATTACCCATTGCCAGACTCTCATTGCCTCACACTCTCATTGCCTCACAACAAAGAATACAAGACCTAGTTCATCCTTGTTTGTTGATTTACCAGACCACAGACATATTTGTCTGACTGGACTGTTATTCACCCAGATGGGAGACCATCTTGAAAGGCCTGAGACACTAGAAGGATCTCTCTCATCTCCCGGACATTGAGATGCAAATTGACCTCTTAAGGGGACCACATACCTTGGACTGTCTTTCCCAAGAAATGCCCCCCACAGTATCCATGGTGGCTGTGGCTACTGGTAATGGTAAAAAAAATGGATGCCCTTGAGAAATTTTGTATAAATGGATCCACCAAAGAAGGTGTTTCTTGCAAACTTGTGCAATCCTAACTGGAGTGTACAAGGGCTATTGAAGAACAGACAACTGGACATAGTCCACTGTAAAATCTGCATATAAAACCTGGCCAATGGAACTACACTGATCACTGCTGCTATGGACCCTAAGACTTGCAAGACTAGTCGTGCTGGGGGAGAAGAATGCGAGATCACTTCCCTTATCTGGGATACGAGGGTGTATACTCTTGCTGGAGAAAGAGGTGCTATCTGATTGACTGTGTCTAGACAAGCAACTATGAACTCCAGGTTCTGTGCAAGAGTGAGTTGTGACTTGTTGTAGTTGACCGATGCCAACACAAGTACAGCAAGTATTCCCTTGCTTGTAGAAGCAAATGCCTGGTCGGAGCAGTCAGGAGCCAGTCATCTACATACAGAAAGTCAGAATCCTAGCATTCTTAGGTGAACCACTACCATGCATTTGGTGAACACCCTGGGGGATGTGGTGAGACCAAAGGTCAGTGCTCTGAACTGGTAAAGACAGTCTCCCACCCAGAAGTGCAGATATCTTCTCTAGCATTTGTCCATTTTGATGCGATAGTATGCATCCTGAAGATGATCTCTCAAGCACATCCAATCATCTTTTCGCAACAGGGGCAAAATGGACTGAACCATGACCAGCTGGAACTTTAAATATTTCCCATACTGGTTTAATTTGCTGAGCTCCAGAATGGGTCTCAAGTCCCTGCCTTTTTTGGAACTAAAAAGAATCTTAAATTCCGGATCCTATCTGGTCTGTGGTAAACTTCTCAGATGACTCTTTCTAGCGGCTTTCTTATTTCTAGAGCTGCTGCCTCCACCTGACTGGGGGAGCATCACAAATGTTCCTTACATTTATGGGTAGCATTTGGGAAAATTACATGAAATAACCTCTGGATATGATCTTATGCACCCAAGTAACTGTTGTGACGAACATCTATGCCTCTAGGGGCAGAAACAAGCTTCCCCCATTTGCTTCCAGAGAAAAGCAGCTGGGCAACCTTTCAGGAGTACTAACAGGGTTCATCAGAGAAGGAATCCCTGTAATCCTGGTTTTGTGGGCCACTTCTGCCTCAAGGACAGAGTCTTTTATTAGAGGTCCCCCCTCTGCCTCTGGGAGAACCATCTCCTCATGAGTCTTGGAAGGACCTTGAGACTTAAACAAAAAAAAAAAACTCCTTGTTGATTCCATGAAAAGGGTCCCAGATGAGTAGAGAAACTGATCCCAATGGCAAACAAGGTTTCTTTCTTACTCATTTCTGGAGAGCATTTCCTTCACCTTTGGGCCAAACAGAGAAGATCCATCAAAAGCAGCACCGATGAAGACTTGAAGAGCTCTACAAAATCTCACAAGCACATCCAGGCACACCTCCTAATGCCTATGCCCACATCCAATGTCCTTGAGGTACCCTCTGCAGTGTGGGAAATCTACCTAATGGATGCATTATATATAAACTGAAGGGTGGCCTGTCATGAAGAAATATTATTCTAGTCTCCCCCAGATGTGGAGTCAGAAATAGAATTGGAAAGTTCCTGTGTCAAATCTTTTTGCAACCTTGTAAAGTGTGCTAAATAATTCAACAACACAGGACAAAGGTCGTAGAGGTGCAAAGGCCTAGACTCCCTGTTAGGGGATGGACAGATGAGCTCTGCTCTGGGAGCACTTTCTTGGTGGCTGCTACCACAGCTATTGCATATACCAGGACCCCATTGCTCCAGTGTGCGCTGTCCTTTGGGAAGGCTAAAAATCTATACAGTCACTTGGGGACTGGCTCCACAGTATTTGGCTCCTTCCAAGCATGGTGCGAGACACAATCTATTAGGTTGTCAGTCAGAGAGGTCACCCAAGACGAAGCTGGGCAAGACATGAAAGCCTCCTGGAACATGGACTCCTCCTGGGAAGGGGAAGATCAGAAGACTATCCACCTTTTTTCTTTAGAAGTTCCAGTGTTTTTCCAAAGGAGACATCCTCAGGTGAAGATCTGGGGGGACCCTTACCTCTCATCGAAGTCAACACCTTCAGTGAGAGATTCCTGAGGGGAATCCAAGTGTTTCCTTTTATACATCCTCCTCCTGGGAACCTCATCAATGTGACAGTCTAGTGAGGTATTGGAACTGACAGTTGAGTCCGAAGGATCTGACTGTAGGCTTGTTCAGGCAGGCTGTCCCAGTGGACTAGAAATGATTGGCTCTGTATTCATACCAAACGGTGGAACAAAAATAGGATCTGAAGGAGGCATGGATATCCTCTCTCTAGGCAGACAAAGTCCTCTCCACTACTTCAAAGGCAGAGGATCTAGGAGAAGCAGATGTAGGCAGTACCAGAGCTGAAGACCCCTGTGCAAACAACACTGAATTACCCCAGATACCTGTCTCAAGGAGGGGTCAGACCAGAGCTGTCCAGCACCAAAGGACATAGGGGCAAAGACAGCTCCAATAACTTCTGAGTCGACCCAAACTCCCAGGAGCCAGCACCAAGTCTTTGGCTATGAATGTCTTCTGCTTCAAAAGCATCAGAGCCTGGTGACTCAGGAACATGGTCAGAGCTGAAGAACAACATGCTTTCGGATCGGACGAGGACACCCACCAAGGATCTCGGATCTGAAGGCTCTAAAACCAAACGATAGAGCTGAGAAGGAGATAGAAGTATAGTATCAATGGAGTGCAGATTCATGGGTCCAATGGGGAACAGAGATGGGATTACCTTCATCTGGATCTGAGCTCTGAGAACTTCCTTATCATCCTAGCCACCTCTGATTCAGACAAGCTCCTGGACCTAAGAGAGGAGCTGGTAGATGGTGGTTTGGAGAGTCTCTTTAGAGTTTCCCAGAGAAAAGATGAGTGGAGCTGAGGAGAGATCAGCATGGTGACCAGATCCAAGGTGACCTACGCTTCGAGGAAGTAGGATCTAAGGGTGTCTGATCCAACTTTTTTGAAATTTTTGTATAAGGCTTGGAGGATGGAGAAGATGCAATAGAACAGTCCAGAGACGACTTCTTAGGGTCCTTATCCTTCGGGGCCGAGACAGGCTTCCCCTTTTTGGTCCTCTTGGAGAGGGTTTGAGCCCAAGTAGCTAGAGAACAGAAGGAAGAGGGAAGATCACCATTTAGCACTAGCTTATTTCTCTGGTCACCAAGAGTCATGGAACTGAAACCAGCACAAATGGTACAATCAGTTTCTAAATGAGCAGTGCCCAAACAGTAGACACATTCCTTGTGGGTAACAGAATTTGGAAACATGCTATCAGGAAGTGTATTTTTTAAAACCAGTAGGTAAAAGAAAGGAGGAGGAGGAGGTTTCAAACTATAGTACAAATATTTTTTGACATATATACAGCTATAGGACAGAAAGTACCAGCAACGGCACACAAAATACATTCTAGAGGGTAGGAAAGGAAAGATTATGGGAAAGTCAAACAAAATTATCAACAATTGTAATTCATATAATACTGAAATAATAAAAAGGTAGGAAAATAACTGCCTGATGGACAAAACCCAAAAACTGGTCAGACAGTAAAGGACAGAGTGGAAAAAGTAATATGTAATTTAAAAAGGGAAAACGTACAACTTTATAATACTGAAAAATCCCCCAAAAGCTCGAGAGAAGAAGACCCGCTTCTGAGCGATATGGCGGAAAACGATATCTAAGGTATATTGGGTTAGACAGCATTATTGGTAAGGGAGAAGCTCAAGAGTTGGATCAGTAAATCTACTAAAGCAGCTGAGCCAGATCCAAGGTCAGATCAGAGACCCATCAATTGAGGAACAAATGAAAATAACAACATCAGATCTTGAAGTTATGCTCAGTCTAATATGTTCCTTTAATCCCAATGTACAGAAATATATTAGCAGCATTATAAATTTCATCTAATGAGTTACAAGATCCTCAAGTTGTCTTAAGACATAAGTGTGGAAAACCATTGGCAATTTTCTCGTATGCTGTCCTGAATATGCTCCGGATTCCCTATATTGCTCAACGCATTTCAGAATATAGTCCTCCTTCAGGCAACCCTTAAGATCTGTAGGTTCATCATGCTGTATGAACCCCTTGGACATCACTGGGCCTTATTAAAGAAGGTCATTTGGTTGCCCATTGCTAACGCAGCTATTTTATTGCTGGATTCTCTTGCCTTCAGACCTTTGTACCATGCTTAGTAGACTCTCCTTACACAAAGATTGAAAGTTGTCACACCTCTGCTCACTAAGATCTCTTATCCTTAGAAGCGAAGTCTCAAAACACTAGCTTTGGGATTGCAGCTGAAAAAAACATTTAGTTACACAGATTCTGCTACTTGTACTCTACTTCTCAAACAAATGAAAAAAAAGATAACAGATTACACAGAATTTAGGACACATTTTCTGAATTCTTAACCAGACAAATGTAGCTGCTTTTCTAATAGCAAATACTCATTCTGCAACTAAAGAAAGATAAAGGGGAAGGTTAAACTAAGCTGTAAACTGATCATTTCTTTTAGCATAAGTAAATGAAAACTTCAGTTCTGATGACACTGAATTTGCATCTGCACATTATCTAAGGAATGGGTCAAGCTATATGGCCAGATTTGCAAATTGTGTGTTGGAACACAGAGACTGCAGCTGAGTTCCTTTAACATTGACTCATGGGCAACGACTGACAAGAAGGGCAAGGAAGAAGGCCCTCATGAATATTTCACTGCAGAGGCTGGCATAATGCAGCTTAGTAGAGGTCTTCTATGATCACTATAATGTTGCCTCAGTAATCTGATGTCAAAATGATGTCAGGAAGAGACACGGACAAACAAGTCCAAGTTACAGACAAATAAGATGTTCTTCTCATTTAAAATATGATAAGAAGCATGGCAATACCTAGCTATGCAAGACAGCTACAGCATAACTCCTTTACAGAACTCGTGCATGAAACTGAAATCCATCCATTCTTTCTGCAATGCTTGCATTATCCTACCCATGGTCATAGGGAGCTGCAGACTACTGTGGCCAGCAATAGGGGCCATGACAAAGAATCAGTTCTGGACGGGGCACTGCTCTACCACAAGATACACACACACACAGACACACACAATACACCCAGACATATTAAAAGATCACTACTGAATGCCCCAAATCAAGCTTACTATGCCAAGTCATTGTGTGCTGCTCAAGTTCTTCTGCGGTTAGGTCCAGTGGTCATCATAATTGACTTGCTCTACGTAGAAAGCTCCTTGCCTTGAAAGTGGCAATCTTCCTGCATCAGAAATAGCCAATGTTGCCAGAATAAAGGGACTATGGTCAGGTGACCCGCTTCTTCATGCCACAGGTGCCTGAGACACTAATCAGAAGGAAGGATGGTCATGTCTAACCTGGGGGGAGGGCGTTCACTTGTATACACATCCCAGCCAAACCTTAGTAGACAATGGAGGCATGCATAGGGCATGGTCCTAAGGTGGAATAAACAGAGGACAGTAGATGAGTCACTACAGAGGCAGGATAATATGCCAACACATCTCCACTGAATGCCCCCATCTATGGGCACTCAACAAATGCACATGGAGGGAGGAGAAAAGGTTAGAGTGTAACAAAAACATTCCCCAGCAGCAGTGCAGTACTGCACTAGCATCATCAATATTTTTGCAGCTGCCACCAAGCCCTCTCCTCATTGATTGGTTTATAGGACCCACCTTGATTTCCCCTAGGCTATGCCTGACCCATGTCTTTAGCCAATATGAATGAAGAGGGGAAAATGGAAATAGTCACTGTTCTTTGTGCTTAGCCACAACTAACCTTTGAGGTTAAGTGCGATGATTTTTCCACAGCCAAAAATAGTTCTCACTTTACTTCTCATATCAATCATTGTGTGCAAAGATATAAGATACTCAAAACTGGTTTGAAACTATATATAAACTCATATTGTACAAGGAGTGAGGTTTCTATGGCTCATGATCAACCTAAGTTCTGAAGTACAAATGTTCTTCCATATATATATTACAATAGGCTATTTAACACATTACTGTAACAACATACAGACTGAACAGTCTTACCTTGTCAATAACCCAAATGCTTCTACAGACATTCCATCTAAAATAAAATATTAACATAATTTAGTTATTTTCTGCCAGTAATTAAGTAAACCTAAATACAGTTGAGCTGAGGTTGGTATGACTATACAGCAGGATGCATGCCTTCGCTGTCCATTGTTTTTTTGGTTATCGTACCTTCTGTATGGAGTCTACATAAACTCCTTGCATCCCTATGGGTTTTAACAAGGTGATCAGCTTTCCTCGCTCATCCACAACACATGCCATCAGGTCATTTAAACTGTCTGTGGACTACGTGTGTGTGTGTGTGTGTGTGTGTGTGTGTGTGTGTGTGTCTAAATATGCATGCACCCTCAGTGTTGAACTGATGTCCTATCCATGATTAGATTCCCTTTTTTTATGGATAATGAGTGCTGGGATAGGTTTTGCATCCCCACCACACAACTGTAACTAGGCTAAGGAATGAATTCAGTTCATTCATTTTGTATTTCTTCTGCATCTTTCCCTCCATAACTGCTTACCATTAAGCCTCCTCCAATCGATCTCAAAGTCCATTCATTTCTATGTCACAAGAGTTCACAGAACAAGGGGGCAGGAGCCAACCAACGGGGCTGTCACACATGCAGCCATGGAGGCATTTTTCTACCTTTGCCTATATAGGTTCATAGGTATGTACTAGGCTAATGACTGCCAGGGCCTCTTTAAGCCTAGATACACAAACCAACCCAAATGTGTCGCTGCGTATCATGGGCATTTATCGAGGGTATGCTATTTAGGAAGTTTCTAAAGGTTATGAGGGGGCTACAATCACCAAGTAGAACTAAGCCCATGACCCCCAAAACCTTGTAACTAACTGAAAGTTTGGCAGTGGTGGAAAGGCAGAAAACCACCACCTCCTCCCTGCAGGATGCATGAACCAGTACAGTTACTCACTCCCATCATTCCCTACCTAACTTTTCCAGCACCCAAACAGCTACTCAAACTTAGGTCACTGCTAGGGCTTTATCACTCTCTGCCACAAAGCCTATAATTACATATTTTAATTTTCCTCTTGCAGTATGAAATACACAGCACAGGTCAGAGTGTATATTACTAAATTAATTTCATATATTAATTTTAGAATATTCACTTTATCCTATTCAAGCTCACAGAAGATGCACCTATCATAGCACTCGGTGGGTGCAAAGCAGAAAACATCATGGGATGTCAGTCTATCACAGGATGAACATTCAAGCAAACACACAAACGCACCAACACACATATAGGAAACACAGGATTGTTGACTTGCTTACCTACATGCCTTTGGCATGTGTGTAGAAACCTGAGCAACCATCAAAAAAAAATAAAAAAACTATGCAGACCCAAATTCTGCAGAGAAAGAAGCCCAGTTAGGAACTAAACCAGAGAAAGAAGCACTATAAGGCAACAACACTAACCACTGAACAACCATTCCATCCCCAGATTAAATATTAAACTTGTAGTTCCACGGGTACTGCATTCAATAAAATACAATATTTGTCAGTAATAAATGCTTACTTCTAGACAGTGACAAACAGTGAAAAAGAAGAGTAGTTATGTCTTGTGTTTGCCAAGTGAAACATGGCCTACTAAAGTACAATTGTGCAAGTAAACTTACCATAACAATATATGTTCTAAGGGATCACCATTAAAAGGACCCTAAGCTAAACAGGTCCTACCCTCTGTGACCATTGAGCTTACAAACAAGGACAACACCCTCCACATGCTCGGTCAGGAGCTCAACAGGTGCAGTTGACACTTCACTTCAAAACACTTCAGAATATTTTTTTGCCTAGCAGGGAGGCAAAAGCCCTGATAGTTTATTGCTGGGTCTGGGTATGTCCAAAAGGGTGAAACATCCACACTCCGTTAACACAAAAGGAAAAAAAAAAAAAAAAAAAAAAAACAAGAAGGGAGTTGGAGGGGAGACTACTGCAGCAGTGATCTATTTGATCATCTACTGTTATGGTAAGTATACTTGTACAACTGAACTATGTTCAATACATAGATGACTGCTGCAGTTGTCTAAGCTAAATGCACACACTACCATAGCTCAGAACACTAACAAAAGGAAGAAAGCAATAGCCAACGTTCCAGGAGCCCTTGGAGAATGGTCCCAACAAAGCCTGTTCTGGACCAAGAAAAGGAATCCAGTTTGTAGTGCTTTGTGAAAGTATATACAGAGGATCCAGTTGCTAGCTCTAGAATACTTCTAGAATCCAGTCCTTTCCATAAAGCCAGCAAACTAAAGAAATGAGCCCTAACCCTGCCTGGAAGTGGCTTGTTATGGTGAGAATCAAAATTTGTATGAGTCTACCACCTTGAAATGTGGTTGTCCTTTCCTCATAGCAGACAAACAGCTGATCATCTTTCCTGAAGGCTTGAGGTAGTATCTGAGCGATCTGTGCATATCCAGAGTGTGAATAATCTCTTCTCCCATAATCTTGTGTAAAATGGAGAAGACAGAGTGATTAAAAGTTTGGCTTATAGTAAACACTGACACCATTTGAGGCATAAGAGGAGGATTGGTTCTCAAAGAAACCCTGTCTTTGTGAAAAATGAGAGAGGACTAACTCACCATACATGACTGTAACTTGGATACTCTCATAGCAGATGTCAAAGCAATAAGCAAAATAGTCTTTCACATTAAGTACCTCAAAATCAGCCTGATGAACTGGTTCAAATGGAGAGAGTAAGCTTTGTCAAGTACAAAGTGGAGATCCAAAGGAGCCACCACCTGTTTCCTATAAGGATGGAATGAAACACCACATCTGATGTTGTTAATCTTCATTCATTCCTTACACATGGGACCAGAACCGATCCTTGGTTCCGACTCGGCCGTAATCATACCCGCACCAGCCAGAAAGCTCTCGAGCTAAGCTCTACCCATAGTGCCCTTCACCGTATTACCTCAGATCTCGTTTGCTGCGTATGAAACAAGACACGCCAGGCAGCCTCACAGCTAAGTGAAAGTTTTTTTTTTTTTTTTGACATTTACTTGTGAATTTCTTGATAAAAGTCTACCCTAAAAATATTTAATAGCTGGTTCTTCTTACCTTTCAAAGCTAGTGCCCTTTTTCTTGATCCTTTCCATCCTTTTCTTATTTTGCTAACTTTGCTTACCTGGTTGGGTATTCCTCTTTATACCATCGTTGGTATGTCTTCCTTTTCTCTCCCTTTCTTCTTGTTAACTTGGAGATAACTTAGTTTTGTCGATCATGTCAGAAAAGAGAACAACTGGTTTTAAAAGATGTCAAAAATGTGAAAGGAAACTGCCAAATGTGGACAGTCATTCTTTGTGCGTGTACTGTTTGGGGGTTTCTCATCTGAGAACTCTCCTTGTGATATATGTTGCACCTTTAGTTCCCGTACTTTGGAGGAATGTAGAAATAAATTGATGCTTGCTGGTATCTTAAAATCTCCTTTTTTGAAGGTGATTTCTGAGACGGAGGCTTCAACCTCTCCAAAGACTGTTGATAAGAAAAGGAACAAGTCTCTTCCCGCTTCCCCTCACAAGACTAAGACATCGGAACCTAGGCCCCCAAGGTTCCAAAGATATCACAAAGAAACTTTGGTTCTGAAACCCAAACCTTCGACTTAGACATTGATAATGGCAAGTTCATTGGTTCCGTCCATTCAATCGGCACCAATCTTGCCGGCTCCGATCATTACGACACCAATACCTGTGACCACAGCACTGACCCCTTTGTCAGTTCCGATAACTTCATCTGCACCTACTAAGGCTCTGAAACTCACTACATTAACTGCTTCGGCTCAGACTCTCTCTCTATGCCAACAATAGTTATTCCCAAACCGGTCATTTCCCCTCCCAAACTACATTTTGTTCCTTTGACCTCGGCACAGACAGTGGAAATTCTTCCTAGAACAAGATATCCTCAGTCGGTGGACCCCTTCTATGGACAGCAATATAGTCCTTTCATTGAATGCCTTGTTTCCCCATCGGGGTTATTTACCCATTCCTCCAGGAACCTGCCAGAGTTAGATGCAGCAAGGTTGGTGGACCAGCTGTTGACGGCCAAAGGCTTTCCTACCCCTCAAAAATCCTCACACCTGCTCCGAGCTGAGGGTTCTACTCAGAGGACTCCACAGTAAATTCCTCCGTCCACCTCTCCGCAGGCTTTGGAAGACTTGTCGCCGACTGTCCACCCGTTTCCAACAGATTCATCTCTGACAGTGGATCTCACATCGGGGAAAGAATCTCCTCTTTGGTCTGCACCCTTTGTGGGAACAGGCCATCCTTGGGGTCATGATTGGCCTGCTCCAGCAGCCCTGTCTCTTCCAGAGGCCCAGTTGCTGCAGGTTGGCCCTTCAGGGTGGGATGTGACCCTGGTTCAGAGTTTGTATTTTTCAGTTCTGGGCTCCCATCCCTCCTTGGGGGGTCCTGCCTTTCAGGCGATGGAGAGGGTATCAGCCATAGTGGGCTCCCAGTTGGAACCTCTGGCAGAGACGTGTCCCCTTCCTCCTGCCTCTGAGCCACAGGTACCACTAGCTGCTACCACTGCACATCGGGCTCGGGAGCCTCAAGCTGGCCTTCAACTAGGCTCCCTTTCTGCGAGTTCTTCCTCAGATGTTCCCCATGAGGAGGTTCCTCATAAGAAATCATGTAAGAGGAAGCACGTTGATTCCCCAGAAGAATCCTTGACCGAAGATACAGACTTCAATGAGGGGGAAGGGTCCACATGGTCACCCCCTAAGGATGTCTCATTCGGAGACATCCTAGAGATCTTGAAACAGCAGGGTGACTGGAAGCACAGCAACCCTTCCTTGGAGGAGAATGTGTTCTTGCAGGCTTTCCAAGCCCAACTCTCTACCTCCTGGGCGACCCACACGCAGGCAAGACAAACTTCTTTCCCCACCTGAGGATCAGCCCCATTGGTCCAAAGGCCCTCCTGTTGATGTTATGATCGTGGAGGCGGCCACTAAGAAGGAGCTGGCAGAAGACAGCTTCACTGCCCATCCCCCGAACAGGGAATCTCGGGCGATAGACTAGGAAAGCGGGTCTTTTCTTCAGCAACCTTTGCTGTCAGGTCAATGAATTTTCTGGCACGTTTCACATGTCTCCAGAGAGACCTAATTTCAGAATTCTGAGACGCTGACAGGAGCAGTAGCTGATAGGGTACGAGACAAAGTTGCCTCTCAGCTCGCCACCCTAGAGTCCATTACCAACTCATCAATGAGGTTGATTGCATACTCAACCGAAGGGGTGGCAAGAGCAGCAGGTGCTAGAGTTGTGGCTAGACGCCATGCCTGGATGCGACTTTGTGATTTTGCAGAACCTTTCAAGGCTTCCTTCCTTAACACCCCCCCCTCCCATAGAGGCCTCATCCTTGTTTAACCCAAAGGATACCCTAGCCAGGTGTAAGAAGGACGGTAAGACCCTGTCTGCCATAGGTGTCCATTTCTCGACTCCTCAGAGATCCTACTCCAGGAACTTCAGGAGTGGAAAGATGTGTACCGGAAATCTCAGGGGTCTTTCCGTGACACACGGGCTGAGTTTTTCCCCCGAGGCAGAGAAGGTAACTCAAATGGAAGATGCCCCTTTAGGGAATGAGGGGGGTCTGTGTAACTATGGCTCCAGAGATTCTTTCTCTGGGCAGCCTTATCAGCACTCCTGAGGAGCAGCCCAATTTCTTACCTCTGGAAGCAGTCGGAGGTCATTTCTCTCTGCACCAGATGACCTGGCAAAAGATTTTCGCAGATTCTTGGGTGCAGAATATAAATAACCAGAGACCATCACATCCCTTTCATTTCAAAACCAAAGCCCACCAGGCGTATTCTTGACATTCTGCTCAGATAAAGGGAATTAGCAGCAATGGGAAGTCAAAAGCTGCTTTAAAAAAGAGAGTTATCCAAAGAGTCCCCCCAGACCCACAAAGATCCAGATTTTTCTCAAGATTCCTTTTAGTGCTAAAACAAACAGTGGGCTGGAGACCCATTTTAGATCTCAGCAATCTCAACAAATTCATCAAACAAGTAAAGTTCTGGATGGTCAGTATACAGGCGATGCTTCCCTTTTTGGGAAAAGACAACTGGATGAGCTCTACAGATCTTCAGGATGCGTATTACCACAAAGATGGACAAACGCTCCAGAAGATTTCTCCACTTCCGGCTGGGAGCCACTCATTACCTATCTCGAGTACTGCCCTTTGGCCTTTCTACAGCCCCCAGTGTGTTCACCAAATGTGAACTCCCTACCTCCTGCCATTCGCACCACTTTCAACCACCTTACATTCAAAAAAATCTCTTCACTCTCATCTACTTTCCCAGTGGGAATGCTCATGCTCACATCCTTCATGATCCATACTGACTTGACACTTTCCACTTTCCTCCTTAAAAAAAAAAAAAAAAAAAAAAATTTTTTGTACACTACATTGTCTGCTCTGTTGCAATTGTTTCTTACTTTCTAAATTGAAATGCTTACCTTCTCTAGCCTGTATCATCTAAAATGTTTACCACCAGTTCTTCCTAAAAGTGTTTGCTCTAACTGTAATGTGAACAGTACTCTGTCTACCACATATTGTATACTATATTTGTAAAATTCTTGTAATTATTGTAATATGGATGTAAATCCTACTGTAACCTTATTTGGAGCTTTTCTCCCCAGGACTCCATTGAAAATGGGTTCATTTGGCCCAATGGACTATCCTGGTAAACCAACTGCAAATAAATAAATAAAATAAATAAATGCATGGCAGCAGTAGTATCTCTCACTTGAGATTACAAGGATTCCGGGTGTTTCCGTATTTACATGACTGGCTCCTTGCCACCCCGACCAAGCATCAACTGTTGTCTATCATACAGCAGACACGGAATCTCTTCAGCCACTTGGGCATCACTGTGAACGAGAGCAAATACAATCTCATACTTTCTGAAAGGCTGCAGTTCTTAGGGGTGGAGTTAGACACACACCTTTGTCAGGTCTCTCTCCCCGCCCACAGTTTACAACAATTTCTGTATTACCCCAAAGTTCCAGCAAGAATGATTCTCCAACTTCTAGGTTCCATGGCAACTTCCATCACAATGGTCCCATTAGCCAGACTTCACATGAGACTCCTTCAATGGTTACTAATAGCACGATAATCTCCTCTACACCTCCCCCCTATGTCTTACAAAATCAGGATCACCAACTATTGCAAGCAAGATCGCCTCTGGTGGTTATCGCCAGATCAAACTCTCTGAAGTCGCCCCTTCTCACCAGATGTCCCCGTAGCCACAGTGACCATGGATGTTTCCTTGATCGAGTGGGGGGGGCCATCATCAGAGACAGACAGTCCAAGGCACTTGGTCACCCATAGAGGTCAAATTGCATATCAGCATTCTGGAACTGAGGGCAGTGCTTCTAGCATTGCAAGCATTCCAGTCTGTCCTCCCTTTGAGAACGATTGACATTCAGATGGACAACATGTCAGTAGTCCGATATATAAACAAACGATGAGGGACCAGATCTTACCTCTTATGTCAAAAGGCCATGAGGATTTGGCAATGGGCGATTGCTTCCGATTACTTTCTTGCATCATCGCACATTCCCGGGGTATCCAACGTGATATCGGACAAGCTGAGCAGATACATTCTCCTGCTTCATGAGTGTTCACTTGACCCGAAGGTAGCTGCAGACATTTTCAGTTGCTGGGGCCAGCCTTGCTGCGACCTATTTGCCTCCCCCGTCAACCACAAATGTAGCAGCTATTTTGCCCTAGTCCCCCCACAGGGGGAGTCAGCGGGGGGCGCACTCCTACACAATTGGCCCACAGGTCTCTTTTATGCTTATCCACCTCTTCCACTGGTACATCAATTCATAAGGAAGGCCCTTCGATTGAGAAGCAAAGTGATCCTCATCGCCCCTTACTGGCCTCGCCAAGTCTGGTTCCTGTTTCTGTGGCCTCATCTACTTTGTCAACCCTGGGTTCTGGATCCAACTCCAGACTTGATAACACATCCACAGGGCTTGATTCACCCAAATATGTCCAGTCTGAAGCCAACAGCTTGGCTTCTCCACTTCCTCTGATTGCCAAGCAGGATAAGTTATCCTCCCCAGTTCATGTTCTTTTGGCTTCACATAAACCATCTACCAGAAAACTTTACCTTAGTAAATGGAAACGTTTCTCTATTTGGTGCAAAGATAGAGATTAGTCCCTTTCTCTGTACAACTTCCTATTGTTTTTGACTACTTATCCATTCATCTTCAAACTGGGAGCTGCGGCTTCCTCCATCCAAGTTAATCTGTCTGCAATATCCAACTATCATAATGGGTTTTCCAATACTTCCTTAATTTCCCATAAGCTGTATAAAACCTTTCTAACTTTCTAAAAGGAGTTTTGCACATCAAACCCCCAGTAAGGCAGCCAAGTGAGCCATGGGATTTTACCTTGGTTTTACAAGCATTGACAAATTCCCCCTTTGAACCTGCAGTCTCTTGTCTTGAAAGACCTTATTTCTGGCTGCCATCACATCTGTCAGATGCATTTCAGAAATACAAGCCTCAAGTATGAAGCGTCCTTACTTAATTTTTTTCACAAAGAAAGAGTATCTTTAAGAACGAATCCTTCCTTCCTTCCTTCCTTAGGTTGTTTCAGATTTCACCATTAACCAAACAACAGACCTGCCTATATTCTTCCCAAAATTTTCTAATATAGGGGAGGAGTATGCCTTGCATTTCCTGGAAGTTCACAGACAATTACATTTTTATCTTCACAGAACAAAGCCTTTCAGGAAAGCAGATCAACTGCTTCTACCCCATTCAGGTCCTAACCTGAGTAAGGCAGTATCTAAACCTACATTATCAAAATGGCTTAGAGATTGTATTATCTTCTCCTACCAAAGGAATAACACGGCTATTCCAACAAAAGTTAAAGCTCACTCAACTAGATCAGTTGCAACTTCTGTTGCCTTTCATTCCAGGACTCCCAGAGACTACATTTGTGCAGCAGCTACATGGGATTTGTCTCATACCTTTATTACACACTATTAATTGGACATGATTTCTAGAAGGAGAGCTTCCTTCTGTTCAATGGTAATCAGGAATATTCTTCCTTAGGGCCACCCAGGATACAGGTAGCTAGGGATTCTGTCCCAAATGTAGGGAATGAATGAAGATTAACAACATCAAATAAAGAAGTTATGTCTTACCATAACGTCCCATCTGTGTTGTTAATCTTTATTCATTCATTACATTCCCCCCCTCCATCCCCCTTCCAAGGGCTATTGGAGGTTGGGTTTGGTCCTCCTAATGCTGGTTAAGGTACCTGCTCAGAGAAAGCCTCTGCCTTTCGCCCTTTTACTGTTCTGTTGTCTTTTTAGGAAAACTCAATCTGAGGTAATATGGTAAAGGGCACTATGGGTAGAGTTTAGCTCAAGAGTTTTCTGGCTGGCGTGGGCTTGATTACAGCCGAGTCGGAACTAAGGATCGGTTCTGGTCCCACATGTAATGAATGAATGAAGATCAACAACACAGATGGAACATTATGGTAAGACATAACTTCTTTTTTCAAAAACTATTCAACTTCAGCATGGTTAAAAAGGGGGATTAAAGAACAGAAACAAATGGCCAACAAAAGCACCTTGAATATAGTAATAAAGAAAGCCAAAAGTTAGTCAGTTTTCAGAAATAGTTAAAAACAACAGGTCTGAAGACTGTCACAGATATTGGACTGACAGCAACAATAAAAAACTCTTCCACTTGCCCATATAAGATTTGCTAGCAGCAGTTTTTGCCTCCTTTAGTACCTGCTGCATGTCCGCAGAAAATGCATGTCTAAAAGGTATTAACACTCTACCATCCAGGTAGTTGAGTGAACTTGTTTCAGGCTGGTGTGTGCCAAACAACCCCTCTCTTGTATAAGTAGGCCCAGTCTGTGAGGACACTTGTGGTAATTGCCAATGGCCATTCCCAAAGGAATGGAGAGAACCACTGTTGCCTGGACCAAAAATATGTCACCTCAATGATCTTTGAAGTGCCCTTTTGAATCTTCATAATGACCCTGGATATCAGTGGAAAGGGTGGAAAAGCATACAGGAAAATTCCTGTCCAATGAAATGAAAATGCATCCTTTTTCCAGGCCTGCTTGCAAGGAGTCCTGGAGCAGAACTTTGCCAGTTGCTTGCTTGAGATGGAGGAGGATAGATCTATCGGAGATGTTCCCCACAGTTGGATCAGTTTCTGTAAGATCCCCCCCGATTCAGTTTCAATTCAAGAGGGTCTGTCAGAGTCCTGTTCAACTTGTCTGCTACAAATGTTTGCTCTAATGGAGCATGTAAGATAACAAAAAAACTTTAAAAACTGAGTAAACCACACAAAAGGAAAGTAGAAGCACGCTGACACAGTAAACGGCACGGACCTTTTAATAAACGTAAGCACTTTCAGCTAAGCAAATGCCCAGCCTTCATCAGGTCTGATGAAGGCTGAGCATGTGAGATACCTGTAGAGTGAAACTTTACTGAAAGGTTATATCCCAGGCTACAGTGACTAGTCTGCACATAGGATAAGATCTGGTTCTCTCATTTATGTCACATCACTGAGTTGTGGTCTGTGATCAGGAAACCATAGAAGATTCAGAAATGAAAGCATTTATTACCGTCAACATCTCTTTTACATTTCAAAGTTTTAGTTTGTCCTTTTCATTCCAAGTCTCTCTACTTTTATTCCCATAGACGCTGCAGCCCAAGTGAAGTCTGTGGCATCTGTATTTACAGACTAACAACTTTCTACAAATCCCAATACATGAATCTGGAATGTCAGTGGATGTTGATGGTGGAACAATACAGATTTTAAATACCACTAAATCTTACTTGTGCAGTCTGGCTAGAGGAATGAGAGTCATGGATACCATGAATTCTAGTATTCTAAGAAATGGAATGCATGGAAAAAAACTCAGGAAATAATCTATAGATCTACTTTTTTTCCTGTGGAAGAAAGGCTGTTTGAGACACAAACAGTACTTTCAGATAATCTATTGAAACCCCAGTCTGTGAAAGAGCTCTCTCACTCAAGTGAGATAGTCTTGACACTTTAAAAAAGCCTTTGCAAATATAAGCAAGTAGTAATCCAAATATGAATCTGCTGCAGTCTGCAATATGCTATGACTGGAGCTGGACACATTGTGAATACAATTGAAGCAGTGGATAATACAGAGTAATGAGAGAAGTGAAAGAAAGGGTAATGCAGAGTACTGAAAAATGGGTAGTGCAGGGAACAAAAAAAAGGGTAATGCATAGTGTGATATAGGGAAATATTGCCAGCCCAGCTATCTGGAATTTAGTAAATAATTCTATATCATTTGTATATATTGATATGATTTATACATAACTGTAGGTTATGTACTGAGCTAAAATGTAACCACAGCATGCCCTGCTGACTTGGAACAGAAATGCATATAAACGATATACCTGTACAAATGTATTTTTAACAGTAGAAATTAGAACACAGAAGGGTTAACTTGCAAACCTTCCAAGAAAATAAGTTGAAATTAAATTGCTTTATAATTGTGCTATAAAAGTTCTCTCTTAGTTTCAGTGTAGCAGACACAATGCTAGAGCTAGAAGCCTCTGTATTGTCTTGAGAAAGAAGTAATCACTAGGTTTAAAATATAAACTTGTTTTATTGCTTTATGACTTCATAGCAGCTGCAAAGATCTGAGAGGTTTGTATTTCTCACAGGGAGATGTTAAACATGCTTGTACTTTCTGACAGTGGGGGTTTAGCCTGGGAACTGAAGTCAGGTGAAAAAAGTGATGTCATCCAAGCTAACCCAGCAGTAATATTGGATATTAATTTAGGAACTGACTGTCCATTTTGTATTTTGCCTCTTGACCTGGAAACATCCACTTATCTGCACTTGCTTTGCTGTTAAGTGAGATTTAAGGAATAGTATCTCTTTTAGATAAAGATAAGAATATACTAAAGATTGGTTTATATGTTTTCAGTATTTATTTGAGACTGTCCTGCAATGTTGTTTTAAAATATTTCCTATGGTTTTGAACATTGAAGTTGCTGTGTTGATTTACTCAGTATTGTCTTGTTCTTTTATTATTTATTATTAAATATATTTAAACCTATATTTGTGGCTGATATTTTTGAGACATATTTAAGCTCTTAGAGTACTTGCATATCTATTTGGTGACACTCTACAGGCCACTCAGATAGCCTTGCTTGGTCAGACTAGCATATGGATTGACAGTAACATTACACAGTAGGATTGGACACCCTTTGTAAGGACCTTATAGTAGCTGATAAAGAGTTGGCTGGTGACAGTTGGAACTATCTTATAGTATGGGCAGAAGGGGGCACAGCTATTCAAGCTGTGCCAGCCTTTCCCATGTGTGTGTGTGTGTGTGTGTGTGTGTGTGTGTGTGTGTGTGTGTGTGTGTGTGTGTGTGTGTGTGTGTCAGCTACTTGGGCAGGGACACAAAGCACTGGTTGGACAGAGTGTGCTGGAGGTTTTGGCTTGGCCACTCAGCTGAGATCTCAACCCTATAGCTGTGCCAGTGGGGCGGCCTATTGTGGATCTGAAGAAAGAGGGAGAAACCAACCCCAGACTGACTGCGGTCTATGTGTTTCTCTTATGGGAAATTGCACTTTACTGTGTGTGTACTTATACAGCGGTGGTGAAGCTGCGGTAGCGTTGTCACCTTACAGTTAAGATGTTGTCCTGTTCGATTCTCAGCTACAGCATCTTCTGTGTGGAGACATGCATGAATGGGCACATCTTCTTTGAAGGTTCGTCAGGGCTGGCAACTCGGCACGTAAAAATCTACTGCCAATCATTAGTGGACCGGAGTTCCGCTGTGGCAACCCCTAACTGGGAAAAGCCAAAAGACACAGCAACTGTGTGTGTACTTATCCTCCCAATGTGTACATCGCCCACTGTTGCCACTGGTGAGGCTTGAGGCTCCTTGATTACTGGGACAGTGTTTGGGCATCACATATAAATTGGACAGTGGTGGGATAACCACATCACATATTAATTGGCTTGTAGTGGTGTAAATATTGAATTCCTGTAGGCTGTGAACAGCGGTCACTGGAGGTGTTTGTACTCTCGATCAGCCATGCAGTGAACATTCAGAGTTTCATATTACAAGTGTTTTATTTTTTTGTTATCTTAATCAGGGAGGGCAGGCAAGCATGTCTGCAGAGAAGTATGGCAAGCTGGAAAACAGCCAGTTGGTTGAAATGTACCAGGCTAAAGGACTGGTGCATGCCAACCTAAGGCAGAAATGATTGAAGCTTTGGGCACAGCTGCATCACAGACCAGCAATCAGGAGGACAACTAGGCTGGCCTTTGATATGTACAACTCTCAGAAAATGGACAGTTCAACCTTTCCACAGAGGACTTAAAAATCCCTCTGGAGTTGAACAGACTTGAGTTGGAGGCCAAGCATTTAGAAATAGAAGCAGCAGAGAGACAGAGGCATCTGAAGGCTGAGGAAAATGAAAAACTGCAACGTCTAGAGGCTGAGAAAAGTAAGAAATGGTGACGCTTGGAAGCCGAGGAGAATGAGAGGCAGAGGCAACATGAAAAGGAGATGCTGACTTTTCGACAGGATCACGAAGGTAATGGGGAAGGGATTAACCGAACCTCAGAAGCAAAAAAGTCAGTAAATTTTTTCCACAATTTACAGAGGGGGATAATTTTGATAGTTTCATTCACATGTTTGAAAGGATACATAAATAGTATAATGTTGACCAAGAGCTCTGGTTATGGTTCCTGACCCCCCCTCCCCCCAAGAGCTCTGGTTATGGTTCCTGACCCCCTTACTCCATGGTAAAGTTGTAACTGCTATTTCTAAATTGCCTGATACTGATTCCTTAAATTATAATACAGTCAAAATGTATTTTTGTTGGAATCCTTTAAGTTTACACCTGAAGCTTATAGAAAAAAAGTTTCGTGACCATAGACCCAAGTCAGATGAAAAAGTGCGTTTGAATATATTACTGAACTATGCACTTAGTTTAATTGGTGAGTAAGTGGATGCAAGGTCACCACTTTTGTAGGGCTGGCAGCCATTTTGGTGAGGGAACAACTCTTAGCACTTTGCCTGAGGACATGAGAATCTGGCTATCTGATAGACAATGTAATACTGTGGGGAATAAGGTAGACTTATACCTAGCAAGCAGGGCATCAATGCACAGGAAAGGGACATCCAGTGCTGCTCATGGGACTAAGGGAACACATGGTGGGCAGCCCAAACTGCCCCAATAGAGCGCACCAGTAGCAGGGGAAGCCACTAGTACAGGTACACATCCAGAACCAAGGGTTAAATGTTTTAAATGCAACCAGTGGGGCCATGTAGCATATAGATGTCCATGGAGGCAAGGTGGGGAACAAAAGGTGGGAGAGTTAGTAAGTGGGAATGACATAATGCCAACAGTAAGCTGTCCCGAGACAACAAAAGGTGCCAAACTACCACAAGAGATTATGCCCTACCTTAGTAAATGGGAAAGAAGCCACTGCTAAGAGAGACAGCCTTTGACTTAACCGTTGTGAAGCCTGCAAAGGTTAGAGAGGAGCACTACATGCTTGAGCAGTCTACTCCAGTCAGAGCTTTAGGAGGGACCCCATTCCAAATACCTTTGTCTAGGATTCACCTTGGCTGGGAGGGTGGAAAAGGAAGCCAGCGAGTAGGTGTGTGTGAGGATATCCTTGCAGATGTCCTGATAGAGAATGATTTTGATAATGCAGTACCATGTGTGCATGCAGTTGCACGCACTCAGGCTTCAAGACAAGCATGTGGGTCTGGTAGCCTGGGGGAGACCCAGAAGGACCACACACTTGCAGCCAGGACTAATGAGGTGGTTACTTCAGGGAGGGAGCTACCCTGTAGCAGTGAGACTGAAGGTGAGCCACAGCTGCTTGTGAGTATGGATATTCCCTTGGACAGAGTGACTGGAAAGGCAGAGGGGAGTATTAGTACCTAGGCTGACAGTGAGGCACTGCTGCCAGAGAATACCAGACTTTCTGTGGAAGATGAACTGGGAAGGGTTACAAAGAGTTGAGACAGGCTCAGCTCTCAGACCCTACATTACAAGGTGTAAGGGAGGTAGCTAGTGAGGCACCCAATTCTCAAGGGAAGGGGGAATCTATATATTGGAACAAAGGGATACTGTACAGAGAGTGGACTCCTGAGGGAGGGCTAGAGGATGAGAGAATACAGCAGTTGGGAGTGCCCAAAGCCTACCTTCTGGCACTTCTAGCCATAGCCCATGACATTCCCTTTGCAGGTCATATGGGCATAAAACGTAGAGAGAGACGTATTATGCAGAACTTATATTGGCCTGGGATTTCCAGAGATGTAACAGAGTACACTGCAGCACCTGTGAGCAGTGCCAAAAGGTAGGCAAGGGTTATTTAGTTAATTATTTATAAGTATTTTTATAATTTCTATTGTCTTGCTTTATAGGTAGGCACTAATTGATTTCAGGTAGGGTGTGATGTATAAATATGTCTGCATTTGTTTTTCACTTTTTCTGAAAAAGTTTGGGGATATCCACCAAACAAAAGCACTCACGATGTTTTATTTGGAATACAACTTTGGATTTTACTTGGGAATTCCAGCCTGTGTGACTTATTCATCTGTTTAGGCAAGGGGACAAGGTGAAAGCTCCTTTGATGCCTTTGCCTATAATTGAGGAGCCATTTCGGAGAGTGGTTATGGATATTGTGCGACAGCCGAGTATTTCAAGTTCCATAGGGAAAAAGTATACCCTAATGGTAGTGGATTATGCTACCAGATACCCTAAAGTGGTGGCCCTATCCTCCATTGAGGCAGAAAAGGTGGCAAATGCTTTGTTACAGATTTTCAGCAGGGTAGGTTTCCCAAAAGAAATGACTGACTGACAGAGGTGCCAATTTTCTGTCAGACCTGCTGGCTTGCCTGTGGAAGTACTGTAGGGTGAAGCACCTAAATACCACCTCCTACCATCCTCAGAGTAATGGTCTTGCTGATAGGTTAAACTTTACACTCAAGATGATGCTACGGGCATTTACAGACCAGTTTAAGAGGGAGAGGGACAGATACTTGTCCCATCTGTTTTGCTTAGAGCGAGGCTCCCCAGGAATACACAGGTTTTTCACCCTTTGAGTTGCTGTATGGGTATAGGGTGAGGGGACCTCTAGAGTTGATTCGAGATGAGTGTGCATCCCACAATGAGTCTGTGGTGGCATATGTCATAAATCTCAGGACAAGGCTCAGGGAACTCATGAGCTTGGTCCAGGAGAACCTGGCAGAAGCCCCACAGCAGAAAAAGGTCTGGAATGACAGGAAAGCTGGAGCTAGAGAGTATGCTGTAGGGCAGCAGGTAATGGTTCTCATTCCTGGCAGACACAGCAAGCTGCAGGCAGCTTGGGAGGGACCCTACAAGGTGATAAGGAAGGTCAGTGATGTTAACTACATGGTAGAACTAATAAGCAGGAGGCAGGGGCACAAGTTGTGCCATGTTAACATGATGGAACCTTACCATGATAGGGAGGCCCTTGTGCTGAGTATTTGCAGTGGATGGCAGGAGGAGTCTGAGGGGGATCTGGTTACTGATCTCAGGGTGGCTCGGGCCGACACCTCAGTGGAAGGGGTAGCAATGCCCCAGCAGCTATCCCCTACCCAGGTTCGAGAAATCTAGGCAGTGTTACAGGAGTTTGAGGACATGATCACTGGGAAACCAGGGTGCACCCACCTGGTGCAATACCATGTGGATACAGGACCCCAAAGGCCTATTAAGAAGGCCCCTTATAGGGTGACTGACAGAGTCGAGGAGATGCAGGAAATGTTGGAACTAGGGGTAATTCAGGAGTCCAGCAATCCCTGGGCCTCTACAGTGGTGCTGGTACCAAAGAAGGATAGCAGCACCAGGTTCTGTGGGGACTACAGGACATTCAATAGTCACACAGAGTCAGATACTTACCCCATGCCTAGGACAGATGAATCCCTAGAGCAGCCGGGTGGGGTTAAGTATCTTACCACCATTGGTCTTACCAAGGGTTACTGGCAGGTGTCCTTAACTCCCAGTTCTAGAGAGAGGTCAGCCGTTGTGACTCCTTTTGGCTTGTGTGAGTTCATGAACATGCCCTTTGGGAAGAAAAATGCCCCAACGACTTTCCAGAGGCTAGTAGATCGTATCCTAGCAGGAGATTTTGCCCTTGCTTACCCTGATGATATTGCTATCTACAGCCATTCATGGCAAGAGCACCTTCAACATGTCAGGGAGGTGCTGGGTTGACTACAGAGGGCGGAGCTGACCGTTAAGCCCAGTTAAGTGTAAGGTGGGTATGGCAGAGGTCTCCTACCTGGGACAGAGTGGGAAGTGGCAAGATCAGGCCAGAACCTGCCAAAGTGGAACCCATTCAGGCATGGCCTGCCCTAGTTACCAAAAAGCAGGTGAGGGCATTCTTAGGGACAGCAGGGTACTACAGAAAGTTTGTCACCAGTTATAGTACCACAGCTGCTTCCCTCAGACCTGACAAGGAAAACCAAGCCAGATAAGGTAGCATGGATCCCAGCATGTGAGCAGGCATTCCAGAAGCTTAGAGCAGCTTTGGGAGGACCCCCTGTGTTAGCCAGTCCAGATTACAGCAAATAATTTGTTGTGCAGGTGGATGCTTCAAACCATGGAGTGGGGGCTGTACTTCGCCAGGTTTCCTCAGAGGTAGAAGAGCACCCAGTGGTGTATCTCAGTCGTAGGCTCCAACCCAGGAAGGAATGCTATGCAGCTGTAGAAAAGGAATGCCTAGCCATAGTGCGGGTACTGCAGAAACTTCAGCCTTATCTGTATGGAAGGAAATTCACTGTAGTTACAGACCACAATCCCTTAACATGGCTACATTGAGTTAGTCAGCAAAATGCCAAGTTACTAGGGTAGAGCCTAGGATTGCAAGCATATGATGTGATAGTGCAGCACTGCAGTGGTGTTAGCAATGCCACTGCAGATGGGCTCTCAAGACAGGGAATGAGGTAAGGTATTCCCAGATAGGCTAAACCTTCTCAATGCTCAACCCTCTCAAGCAATGTTTCTCAAGGGTCACTTGAAAAACTAGCTTGAGTTTTTTTTTTGGGGGGGTGTGATATAGGGAAATATTGCCATGCCAGCCATCTGGAATTTTGCAAATAATTCTATGTCATTTGTGAATATAGATATGATTTATACAGAACTGTATGTTATGTACTGAGCTAAAATGCAACCACAGCATGCTTTGCTGCCTTAGAACAGAAATGCATATAAACTATATAGCTGTGCAAATGTATGTTTTAACAGTAGAAACTAGAACATAAAAGGGTTAACTTGCAAAACGTCAAGAAAATAAGTTGAAATTAAGTTGCTTTACAATTGTGCTCTAAAAGTTCTCTCTCAGTTTCAGCGTAGCTGACAATATCTAGAGCTAGAAGTTTTTGTACTGTCTTGAGACAGAAGTAATTACTAGGTTTAAAATATAAAAGTGCTTTATTACTTTCTAGCATCTCTAAATATCTGACATTTCTCACAGGGAGATGCTAAAAATGTTTGTACTTTCTGACAATGGGGGTTTAGCCTGGGAACTGAAGTCAGGTGGCAAAGTGATGTCATCCAAGCTAACTCAGCAGTAATATTTGATATTAATTTAAGAACTCTTTCAGAGAGAGACTGCGCAATTTGTATTTTGTCTCTGACCTAGAAACATCCACTCATCTACACTCGCCTTGGTGTAAGTGTGATTTAGGACATATCTCTTTTAGATATAGATAGGAATATAGTAAAGATTAGTTTATATGTTTTCTGCATTTATCTGAGACTGTCCTGCAATGTTGTTTTAAAATATGTCCTATGATTTTGAACTCTGAAGTTACTGTGTTGATTTTCTGGAGTATTGTCTTGTTCTTTTATCATTTATTATTAAATATATTTAAACCTATCTTTGTGGTGGATATTTGTGGGACATATTTAAGCTCTTGGGGTACTTGCATATCTATTTGGTGACACTGTACAGGCCACTCCAATAGCCTTGCTTGGTCAGACTACCATTTGGATTAATAGTAACATTACACAGTAGGATTGGACACCCTTTGTAAGGGTCTTATAGTAGTGGATAAAAAGTTGGCTGGTGGCAGTCTGAACTACCTTATAGTTTGGGCAGAAGGGGCACAGCTAGTAAACCTGTGCCAGCCTTTCCCATGTGTGTGTGTGTGTGTGTGTGTGTGTGTGAATCCTATCTCAAAGTGTGTGTGTGTGTGTGTGTGTGTGAGTGAGCTACTCAGGCAGGGACATGAAGCACTGGTTGTACAGAGAGAGGGTGCTGGAGGTTTTGGCTTGGCCACTCAGCCGAGATCTCAACACTATAGCTGTGCCAGTGGGGAAATCTTATTGAGGATCTGGAGAATGAGAGAGAAACCAGCCTCAGATTGACTGTGGTCTCTGTGTGCTCTTAAGGGAAATTGCACTTTACTGTGTGTATACTTATCTTCCCATTGTGTACATCCCGCCACTGTTGCCAGTGGTGAGGATTGAGGATCCTTGATTACTGGGCCAGTGTTGGGCGTCACACACAGAACTGAAAATAAAGGGTAATGGAGAAAATTAAAAGTGTAATCCAGACAATAAAAACCAAGAAACATTTTAAAAAAACATGGCTACAGTAATGTGATAAGCATTATTTAAATTTAAATCTAGAGTTACTAAAAAAAAATAAAAAAACAAGATGTGGAATCAGAGGGAACATGTTGTGAAGGAAAAGCATTTTAAACTTTGTGGCTTTCATAAACTAGTTTAGAAAAGATCTAATAATGGTCTCAAACAGGCTTCTTTCCTTGGTACAAGAAACATAGTTGAATAAAACTGTTTTCTTTTCCCTACCAGAGAAAGGCAGCCAGTTTCCATCACCCCTATGTCAGCAGATGCTGAATGACAGGAAGGGGAAAGTTTGATCTGATTGATGAGGAGGAATCCCCTGAAACAGCGGATGGGATTTTCACTGCCATCTGTATCCCTGATGTATTACCCTCACAATTAATTTGTCTGAGATTATGTGTTGTCAAACAGAGAAATGAAGAGAGAGAGACTTTGGGGCAAATTTGACAAAGCCTTGTCAGGACACAAAGGAGGGAGAGCAATCTGCAGATAGTCACTCAGACTTGTCGGTCTGTTTCTTGTGAGGGCACTTCATTTGTTTTAGAGCCCCCTTGCCATTGTTTTTTTTTTAAATGTCTGTTAGCTCAAAGCTTGCTGTGTCTGCTTATTTGGCTTTTCATAAAAGTGTGCAGACATAGGTGTAAGATCTTTAACAAACCTGGAGAAGGAAGGCTGAATAATCTAAGTAACCTCTTGTATCAGTTTCCCTCTCTTCACACTTTTCAGGACCTCAGCAGATGACAGTCCAAAAACAAGTGCTCTGTCTAAAGGAGTTTTCAAAATTTCAGCTTTAACATCCTAAAAGTAAATTTTGTATATATAACCAAGCACACCTTCTCATAGCAGTTCCAGTAGCAGCTCTGAAAAAAAAGAGTCATCAACTGAATCATAAGCACATGGAGTATTTATTCACCTGAGACACAGAAGCAACAAGATTATTCATAGAATAATTTTCATCAGAAGAGGGAGAAAAAGTGGTTACAATGGTCTTCACATTCTCAAATGATGCACTCATGCTTTTGCAACATCAAATTATCAATTAAGAATTCCAAAAGTAAGTGTGGCAAGGATACACTTTTTTCTAACTCTATCAAAGGCTTTTCCATCCTTATCAGAGGGGCAGGGATCAGCATTTACCAGATGTTTATCAGCAGCATGATTTACCAAAAAAAATCACTGCAGGGTCAGATATAAGGTTAGAAAATAATTGTATGATTGAGGGACTTTATACAATCGGCTGCTTTCTTAAGGGCAGCAGACCAGCTCTCAGGCATGTTACAGGCTATAATAAACAATTATTCAATGCTGGAAGAAGAGGGATCAGGACAGTGTTCAGGAAATCCCAGTTGTAATACATCACACTTTTTTCAGGGACAATTGAATATCATTATGTTCTCAATGAAACGACTGAATCATTCTGGATATGGTTTCAGAAAAAGAAAATTCTTCTATATGACTATCAGAAGAAACATTCTCCTCAGAGAGGAGAAAAGCAGAAGCTGTCCCCTCAGAATCATTTCCCATTCTATATAGTGGGAGTCTTTAGAAAATGTAGAATGCCTTTTTCTGTTACCATTAATACCAGAAGTAGGAGGGTTAACAGCCTTAAGTAAGTCCTGATGTAAGCTCATAAATCACTCCTGTCTAAAGTTAAAAGAAAATACAAGGGGAAGATAAATGTTTAACATTCTGCTTCTTTTACGGTCAGGCCAATCATCCCAGTTAGGCAGATAGACATTCCCACTCCTTCCTCCAAGACCAACAAGAGTGGTTCTCCCTTGCCCACCAAGGGCACTCCAACAGCTACAAAGGACATGTCTAACCCCTGTTCCATGGTGACTTAAGGACTACACCACAGGGAGGCAAGGTAAAAGATGAATGGTCTGAGGAACCATAAACAGGCACAGCAAAGTCAACCATCCCTGGCTGAGTTAGATTTGCAGCCTGAAGGGGCAAAGGCTGTGTGCATATTCTTCCTCCTTTTGTAGCCGAAAAAAGAGGAAAGTACAGTTGTGTACACTTACCATAAATGTAGATGTTAGAGTGTCTTCACTGTTGCAGTCATGACTGTAGGGTTCTCCCCTGCCGGCAGGCAGTCCTCGGTCAGCCAGAATCCCAAAGTCTGGGTCCGGCGTCGGCTGTTCAACCATGCTCCCTGACGTCAGAGCGCCAGGAGTACAAAGCTGACAGCCGACGCCATGTTCTCCAGTTTTTCTTGCCCCAGATGTCAGGAGTTCCAAAATGAGTAAGGTCCCATAACCTTTGCAAATACACCTCAAAAGAATGGTGAGAAAGGAAACCATACAAAGGTAAAAATAAGAGGGACAGGAGGGAGGAAACCCAGACTGCAACAGTGAAGACACTCGAACATCTACATTTATGGTAAGTGTACACAACTGTACTATGTTCATCGTGTTTCACTGTTGCAGTCATGACTGTAGGGTAGAATCCCAAAGCAGAGTGAAAGGGAGGTGGTCATAAAGTAGAAGGGACGGCTAAAAGGCCCTGCAAGACTGCAGAAGCAAAGCCTGCCCTAGACTTAGAGTAGAGAGGTAGATTGTAGTGCTTTGAAAAAGTATGCACTGAACTCCAAGTTGCAGCTTCCAAAATGTCTTTGGTAGGAACTCCCCTGAGGAAGGCAGCTGAAGTGGCAGCAGCTCTGGTGGAATGAGTCCATATACTCCCTGGGATTTGCTTTCCATGGTGTGAATAACAAAATCTAATTCCATGAGCAATCCATTTAGAAATGTTCTGTTTTGAAATGGCTTTACCTTGAGAACTTGAAGCATAAGAAACAAACAATTGCTCTGATTTTCTGATGTCCTTGGTTCTGTCCAGGTAAAAACGTAGTTGTCTGTGTACATCCAAGGAATGTAAGATCCTTTCCCCTTTATTTTGAGGAGTGGGGAAAAAGGTTGGCAAGTGAATAGTTTGATTTAAAGCCACTTTGGAAACCACCTTAGGCATGAATGTAGGATTAGTCCTTAAAGAAACCCTGTCTTGATGAAAAATAATATAAGGTTCCACAGCCATAAGAGCTTGCAACTCTGAAACTCTCCTGGCAGAGGTCAGAGCTAACAGGATGGCTGTTTTCCAAGATAAAAACTTGATGTCAGAAGAGGCAGCAGGCTCAAAAGGAGGTAAGGTGAGTTTTTCCAAAACATAGTTGAGATCCCAAGCAGGAATTGGAGGAGATCTAGGAGGTCTTAAGTTCTTAGCTCCTCTGAGAAACTGTCTCATGAGCTGGTGGGAAAAGACTGGAGGGTCTGTATTATAAATGAGCGGAAATAGCAGAGGCATGTATCTTAATGGAAGAGAAAGAGAGACCCTTATGTAAGAGATCTGTCAGATAAAGTAAAATCAAAGGAATGTTAGGAAGAAGAGGATCAGAATCCTGAGCCTGCATCCAGGAACAAAATCTTTTCCATTTTCCTGCATAAGATTTTCTAGTGCTAGGACGTCTGGCTTCTAAAATGACATCCATAACCTGCTTGGGTAGGAGAGAATGAATCAAAGACCCTGGATTAACCAGGCCGCCAGGCTGAGAGTTCTGACATGGGAGTGTAGAACCTGACCCTGATGTTGGTACAGAAGGTTCGGAGTCTGTGGTAAAACCCAAGGGGGCTCCTGACGAGTTGGGTACCAAAACTGTCGAGGCCAATTTGGGGCCAGCAAGATTATAATCTTGGGCTTGTCCTGTTTTATCTTTAATAATACCCGTGGAAGAAGAGGAAGAGGCAGAAAGGCATATCCCGAGAGGTTTCTCCAACTGAATGATAGGGCATCCACTTTCCAAGCTTGTTTGTGGAAAGTCCTGGTGCAAAAATTCTGTAGTTGATGATTGAGATGGGATGCAAAGAGGTCTATGTGAGGACATCCCCAGACTGCTGTTATCATCCTGAATATTTCGGTGTCCAGCATCCACTCGTGTGGATCCGAAAGGTTTCTGCTCAGACTGTCTGCCAGGAAGTTTTGCTTTCCTGGTAGAAACTGAGCTTGAACGTCCAGATTGCAAGCTAGAGCTGTGTTCCATAGATTCATGGCTAGTCTGCAAAGGGGGTAGGAATGAGATCCCCCTTGCTTGTTTATGTACCACATAACTGTGGTGTTGTCTGTTCGTATCAGTAGTTGTCCTGGTTGTAGAAGATTCCTGAATGCCCACAGAGCTTTCTGAATGGCTAACATTTCCTTTAAATTGATATGTAGGTGCTCCTGATCCTTTGTCCAAAGGCCCTGCATACAGTTGCCCTGAAAATGGGCTCCCCATGCATAATCTGAGGCATCCGTGGTTAGTATCCGAGTGGCAGGAGGCAGACAGAAGGGTTTTCCTTTGTTTAGAGTACATGCCTTGGACAACCAAAGGAATTCCTTTTGAAGACAAGGCAGGACGGAGATCAGTATGTCTAAACTGTGGCAATGCTGAGACCATACACTTTTTAGGTACCACTATATTTTCCTCATATGTAGTCTTGCATATGGTACGAGAAGGATGCAGGAGGCCATGTAACCCAAAGCCTGCAGGAATTTCCTTGCAGATAGCTGAGTTAAAGTTGCCAAGGTTTTGAAAGTTGAAGCCAGCTGTAATTGTTTTTCGTATGTCAGAAATGCCATCTGGGTTGTTGTGTTTAGAAGAGCACGCAGAAAAGTTATCTGTTGCGAGGGTGTCAAATTTGACTTTTTTATGTTGACAGTGAATCCTAGGAACTTGAGAAGTTTCTGAACAAATTCTAGATGCTGGAGTAAGACATCCTTGCTGTCTGCCTGAATAAGACAATCGTCCAGATAAGGGTAAATTTGAATTCCCTTGAGTCTGCAATAAGCTACTACTGGAGCCAGGCACTTGGTGAAGACCCTGGGCGCAGTAGACAATCCAAAGGGCAGCGCAGAGAATTGATAATGCCTCGATCCGGCCTTGAACCTGAGGTATTTTCTGCACTCCTGCCTGATGGGAATGTGTAAATATGCCTCTTTTAAATCCAAAGTCACCATCCATGCATTTTTGGTCAGCATTGGAAGTAGCTGCTGTAGAGTAAGCATCTTGAATTTTGGTATTACTAGAAAAATGTTCAAGACTGACAGATCCAGAATGGGTCTCCATGAATTTTGCTTCCTGGGGACTAGAAAGAGCCTTGAGTAAAAACCTTGTCCCATCTCTGAAAGCGGAACTAGTTCTATGGCTTTCATAGCCAAAAGAGCTTCCACCTGGTTTAAGGCCTCTGTCCATAGATGTTTTGGAAGATCTGGCCATCCGCTTGGCCTTAGTAGGGTATGAAAATGGAATTTGTAACCTCTTAAAACCACATCCAGAACCCACTTGTCTTGGGTTATAGGAGTCCAGTTTTGGTGAAAAAGTGAAAGTTTTCCTCCGAGAGGGGCTTCCAGGCAAGAAGTTCCTGCAGCCCAACAGAGGGAGTCATTGAGTCTGTTTCCTATGGGTTTTCGACCTGTACTCTCCCCCTCTAGGGGTGGAAGCAGTCCACTGTCTTGGTCTATAAGAGGCTTGTGTTTGAAGCCTTCCTCGGGAGCGTCTGTATCTACCCCTCTGAGGCCTGTCTGTATTGGGAAAGGACCAATTTTTAGTAGGCCAATTCCCGCTAAATCTGGGTGGCTGTACTTGTATGAAATCTTTAACTGTTTGCATGGATTTCGCCTTGTCCTCCATCTTTTTAATCACCTCTTCAGCTTTAGATCCAAACAAAACATTATGCTGAACAGGAGCATCCAATAATTTATCTTTTACTTGATCTGGCAAATTTTGTTCCTTTAACCATGCATGCCTTCTAATGACTGCGCCAGAGGCAGCAGCACTACAAGAAGCCTCCAAGGCATCAAATCCACAGTGTAAACCATGCTTCCCAACTTGTTCAGTGGCATGCATTAAGTCATGTAATTCCTTATCATCTGCTCATCTGCACAGGCGGAAATGGAAGTAAGCTTTTGTTTTAAAACAGACAGGAGAAATTGCTGGTATTTCAGCCTATGAAACTGACAGTTTAAAGCCCTAATGGATAAAGTAGCAGAAGTGTACACTTTTTTGCCCCATCTTTCTAAAGATCTGGAATCTTTCTCAGTGGGAATGGGGATTTTAGCAGAAGCGGCATTAACTCCCTTAGGACCCTGAGAAATGGTTTCAGGGTCAGCAGTAGGGTTCTTGTATAAAAACTGGTGGGAATCAGGAACCCTGTAATATCTGTCAGGCTTAACAGGAGCAGGAGGGAAAGAGTCAGGGGTTAAGATAGCCTCCGAAAAAGCATCATCCACAATATCCAAAATAGGAGGAATAGCCAGGGGTCTATGTTGGGGAAGAAGAAGAAAATCCCTTAGTCTTTTCTTAGATTCCGAATACTCCTGTCCTTCCCAGTGGAAATGTTCCCTCATTTCATGCAAAGTTTCCCCAAAAGAGAAATCCTCAGGGGGAGTAGCTGAAGGAATGGATTCCTCAGCATCAGAATCCTCATAAGGAGGGAAAGAATATTCCTGGTCAGAAGAAGAAACTGAAGAAACAGAAGCCTGATCAGAGGAGTCATAATAAACTTCCTGCCTTGGCCTTTTATCTGGAGGGGGATGAGAACCCCTAATCATAGTAAGTAAATCCTCCGCCATCTTAAGTAACTGTTTCTGTGACTTGGGAGCCAGATCAGAAGAGGCCTGTGTTGCAGTCTTTGATTTGGAAGGAGTCTTTGCCTTTGTCTTTGGCTTTGCCTTTATCAGAAGCTGAGTAGGCCTGAAAACCCCTTCGGAAGCCGGTACATGCACAGCGGCTCCGGACCCATCCGAAGGAGCATTGTCCGAAGGTCCTGCAATTGAAATATTCAAAGGCCTAGATGGCTCCTCGTGGGAGTCCGTTTCGGCCATCGGTTCTGAAATGGCCGACGACAGGGGCTGCAAAAGCGCCTCACTGACGACGGCCGAACCTGAAGCTGGCTCTGCTTGTGTGATATCGTCAGATTTGGACCTCGGAGGCCTGTCTTTGTCCTTGCGTCATTTGTGAACTCCGGTAGCTGGAACCATATCCGACGACATTTTGTAATTAAAACGCCTACCGAAGTAATGAAATGCAAAATCGTACCTTCGTTTAATTGTACGTTGATTGAATCTAGCACAAAACCGACAACTAGCTACGTCGTGGTCAGGGCCTAGGCAAGGAATACAGTAAGAATGAAAATCCCTATGAGGTATTTGCTTCCCACATGAAATACAATTATTAACTTTTTCTGACATCGGACTGGAGCAAGAAAAAAGTTTCCCCAACGGGGTACTTAGCTTTGAGTGGGAGAATAAAATCTTCGGACTGAAGTTTTGTTCAAAAAAGATTGTCAGGAGTCAGCCGACCGGCACTTGCGAACTGCTATCACCACACGGCAAGAAAGACTGGGGAACATGGCGTTGGCTGTCAGCTTTGTACTCCTGGTGCTCTGACGTCAGGGAGCATGGTTGAACAGCCGACGCCGGACCCAGACTTTGGGATTCTGGCCGACCGAGGACTGCCTGCCGGCAGGGGCGAACCCTACAGTCATGACTGCAACAATGAAACACGATGAACATCTGAGGAAATGGTAATTGTTCCACTGTAAAGTATAATGAAACCTGAAGCCCAGTTAAGACTGACAGCAGTAATCACTGAAACATTTAAGTGCTAAAATGGTTCCACAAAAAAAATATTGAAAAGCATTTAAATACTTACACCATCTCTCAAAAGTAATTTAACATAAGTTTTAAGAAGAAAAATGAAAGTCATGCAACCCTCGTCCTCTGTCCTAGCATCTCTTCTCTAGTCTCCCTCTATAAGCCCCCCTCAATCCCTCATAAGCTCAGACCAATGTCTCTTGCAGATCCACAAACCTAAAAAATCTATTGGAGAGAATCTTTACAGCTACTTTCCTGCTCTTTCATGAAACAGACTTCCCATGACTCTTAAAAATACTACCCACATCCATGAATTCCAGAAAACTCTCAAAAGTTACCTTAACAGCACATGGACCTATCACTGTAATCATCCCACTTGAACCCATCCCTTTTCTCCATCACTTTCATTCCTTCGCCTCCTTTTCCTGCTACAATAACTCACTTAACTGCTTTGAATTGCACAATTGCACTCTGAAGACAACCCAATGCGTCTTCAGCAAGTGCTTAGTCACTACCTAATACTAAACCTACTACTGACATTAAATCTCTGTTGCTGTTTATCCTTACCTTACTGTTAATACATTTGCTTAATTGGTTATTCTGTATATTTTTAACTGTATTCTTACCTCAGTCTTGTAATTTTCTTGATTTAATGCACTGTGGAGCTTTATGGACATTCTCTTGTTTTATTGTATATTTACTTTTTTTTTTTTTTTTTTTTTTTTAACTGTATCCCACTTCAATTTTGTAATTTTTCTTGATTAGTTATACTGTGGAGCTATTCTCCTTGGGATTCCCCTGTCAACCACTCTGGCACTCGGCTCACTCTGGTCTGAGGACAGAGGAACAGAGCAAGCCAGGGACTCTGACAGGGTAGAGAAAAGGGAGATACTCTGTCTCATCTGGCTCTGACCCCGGGTGTCAGAGTCCCAAAATTCCAAGACCACCAGGATTGGAAGAGAAGAATGACCAACTAGGAGGGGGTGAAGTCCCCCTAGCAACTAGCTGGGCAGGGGAAGCCAGGAGCCCCAACTCTGTCCATGTCAAAGGATAACAGACTCCTGGAGAAAGAGGAGTGAGTAGATTTAGGAGACCCTACAGACTTGCGGCGGTGTTCCAGGGTTTGGCTCCAAGGCATCACAACCGACTGAGCTACCTGTCTGGAGGGAGGTAGAAGGAGAAGCTACCTCCTCCAGAACGATAATTGGATCTGACGATCCTCTGAGATCTGACAGCCAAGCCAACATAGCTATCAGGATCTGAAGCTGACCTGACCTTAGTCGGATCTGAAGGCCTCTGATCAAAAGAAGCCATGGATCTGGAAGATGACTCTGTGGCTCTCGGATTTGAAGACCTCGGATCACAGATGGTCCAGGCTGGGCTCAGATTCGGGGACCTAGGATCTGACAGCCATGGTTTCTCGGATGGAGCCGAAGGCAAAGAAGGAGGTTTTCCTCTTTGGATCTGAAGAGGAAGGCTTCGAAGAGAAACAAAGGGTCCTCTCTGAGCTAGACCTTTTAAAAGAAGCTTATTGCAGTGCTCCAACAAAGCCCTGGTGTTAAATGCGGCACAAATTTTGCATTCAGCCTCCAGGTGCTGAACGCCCAAACAATACAAGCACTCCTCGTGTGAGTCAGAACTGGGCATCTTCCGACTATCAACTTATTAAAACTTATCAACCATAAAGAAAAACTAAGCTAAACATACACACTACAAACTACATAAGAGAACTAGCTGCCAATTAAGATAAGGGAAAAAAGGTGCCAAAACTACCACTAGCGACAAACTCTCTAAATAACTAAATTACGGTAGGGGAGGTACTACTAAAACTAAGAAACCAGCTCTAAAAGAGTTAAAACCCACTAGACCAACTACCTAAGCCGAATAACTAGTAAAGAAAGACTTATTCGCAGCCAGAGCCAAGGAATCTCATCTGCATTGAATAATGGCACATGAGATCTGGGGGCTAGAGGGCAGCAGGGCATTATGGGAGAAGGAGGAAATACAGCCTTGGATCAGTCTGTTGTAGGTTACCGGCTCAGATCCAATACTGGATCCTAGACCCTATGGTGATGAATAATGACATAATATATGATCTGATGTTAGCCATGTTATGCCCTTTAATAATAGGAGGTATTCTTTTAAGGTGGATTCTGAAAATCTGAGTTCCCTTAAATATATATTCTCTAATGACTTGTACAGTTGGCCAGCTTGTCTTCCTCTATTTTTTTCTATTGTTTTAACTCTTACCCCTTCCATACCATTAAACCATGCCATGAATTTATTTTCCCTCAAATACACTCAGTTTCATTTAATGTTTCTAACTTATATTCACTCTCAATGGAAATATAGTGAAGAAACAAAATTAAGTTAATGTATTTGCATATTCTGTCTTTAATAGTTTTTAATTAATTTTGTTGATATTTGGAAGCAAATTGACTATTATACTGAAGGTAGTAGTTTATTAAATGCCATGAAATCCTGCTACATGCCTCCGCAGTTACATAATCAATAGGTTCCCGATTTTATTTATATTATCTTCAATACTCACAATATTTTGTTAGCTAAAGGACTTCCACTATCTTTTTGATAACTTTTTGAAAGCAAATATGTATAAACATTTCAGAATGGTCATGATTCCTTTTAAAAAGTGTACAATTGCATTTATTCTGCTGCATTTATTACTGCTTGTTAGTAGCCTGATTAAAATTGTCACTGTTATTCTAAGCCTCTTGGTTTAAGCATAGGGTTTCCACCTGTCCCACTTTGCGAGGGACAGTCCCCTCTTTGGGCAGTTGTGTCCTGACAAAAAATATTAAAAATGGCAAATTTCCTGAGATTATAGGACATAATTATGCCCCATATTTTATGTAATAGTTGTATAAAATAGTTATTTCTGTATCTAAAATACCTAAATGTTACAAGAAACAGAATACGCAACTAACTGCTACAAGAATAAGCTTTTATTTAGACAAAAAAGTTAAGTTATATCCTTTGTACTGACCATGGGTATGTATCGGCCTGTAAAATCTGATGCATGTCCCGAAAATGTCCCAACTTTGGTCATTTGAAAAGGTGGCAACCCTATTTAAGCACTTGGGATTCAGGCCAGTTGTTAGAAGGTTTGTAGTCTACACTCTTGTGGCAGGAGAGGTAGCTTACATCCCTTCTGAGTTGGGATTTGCTGGTTGAAGGCTTAGGGTGTCGGTTACTCTAAATGTGCCTTAGTTCTGGTTTAATTACTTGGGCTTCAGTTAAGTTATTTTCCATTAAGAAGGTTTGTGGTCTACACTCTTGTGGGAGGAGAGGGTAGTTTCTGCCCTTCTGAGCTGGGTGGTGCTGGCTAAAGACTTGTTGTGCCTGCTTATTTGAACTGCATTTCTTTCTCAAAATGTTGGACTTGCTGTAGCACACACTAGATTCAGACCTGCTGAATCTAGTTCTGTTTGTGTAACCTGAACACTAAACCAGGCCATATTTTGTTGGAGTGTTCCCCTGCACCCTAGTGGCAGGAGTATGCAGCTAAAACTCATCTGATTGAAGGTTTCTAGAACAAGGCTCAGTTTTGAGCTTTTTTACTGGTTAATTTGTTTAAATCAGTTTGTTCTCATTTGCTATATAAGCACAGCATCTGAGAGGGTTTCCGCGTGTTTGCACATTGCGCACTGCCAAGCAGCAGTGGGCACCACTGGTGGTTATGGACACAAACACTTCTTCCTGCAAGTGCTCCATCAGTGAGTTCTTGCAACTGTCCCTCACTGACAGGTGATGCATTCAGTGCAGCTCCTGAAGAACCAACACAGATCCTTACCCACTAGCCCTTCATATTTTTTTCCACTTCTCCTGTCCTCTACTTTACCTGGTCCTGTCATCTCTCTGTTTTCTGACCATATCAATTCACCTAGCATTATGGACAGACAATTTCACACAGTTTCTCCAACCAGCCTGATCGACCTGGCATCCTGAGGCATTCTAACAATTGCCTCATGTACAATGGCAACTCACTTCTAGTCCACACAAATTCATTATGAGAGAGATGCATCTATATAAAAAAAAATAGAATCCTGGACTCTCTCGTTCACCATTTGGGTCATCTGATACTAAGCAGGTTATCAGCATGCACGACTCTCCTCCTGTAACTATGAAACCAACAACACAAACCTACATATGTGGAAGTCCTTACCAGAAGCTTACCTAAACATCACACACCTCTCAAACACAAACACAAGCATGAGTCACATAACACATCCACTGCAGAACACAATACAAATAATATATCACACACCAGTGTCTCACCAGTCAAGCGCCAAAGGCATAACACAAAAACCAACATCTTAGTCAAAGGCGACTCAGTTTTGAGACACAGAGATGTTCCCCTCACCAGGCTGGATAAGGAAAAAGTCACTGTCAGCTGTCTGTCAGGTGCCAGGATTTGTTGCATCACACATGCACTCAAGTCTCTCAACAGGCATGGTTATGACTCTGTTATAGTCCACAGTGGTGTGAACGACTTGAGATGTACCTCACTGGACTATATGAAGAGAGACATGACTGAGCACTCTGATTATGTGCCTCAGGCAGGTATGTCCCTAGCCTTAAGCAGCATTTCACCTTCACCTAGGATGATACCTCAATACAAACAAACAATGACGAACTTCAACAATTGGCTTGGTTTCTGGTGACATTCAAAGGGGATCCAGTATCCGTCAGCCTGGGATGACATGGTCGGCAGACTTCAATGCTTTGCCAGAAATGGTGTTCATCTGTCACTCCTGGGATTCCGGTTACTGGCTAAGGCTCTTGCCACCCCCACAGTGCCTTTTTTTAGGCAATGTCAGAAGAACAAAATTCCCCTACGTAAAAATACCCTCTGAAAACAACCTCAGAAGTTATGCTGCTCAGCACTAGGAGTCTAAACCAGAAACTGCACTGACTGGAAAGAGTCCTCACCCTGGAAGATGTTGACATGTGTGCAGTCACAGAGACCTGGGTTTAGGCTGTGGAGAGCACCCCAGCTATACCAGGTTACATTTACTTCCACATGTTCAGACCACAAACTAAAGGCATGAGAACTAAAGGAGGTGGTGTATCAACATTCATTAAAGATAAATATACCTCTAGACTGGTTAAACAGCATGTTTCCTTGGATTAATTCATGTGCAATTGATTGTAGGTAAGACTCCTCTCTTCAGGTCATTGCCAGCTATGGAACCCCATCCAGGAATCAGGACATCCACTCAGTCTACTTAGATCTACTTGAGTCAATGTCAATCAAGATACAAACCAAACACCCTGGTTTTGGGTGACTTTAAATAACCATTCATTGACTGGGTAAATTATAAGTGCTCCAACTCACTTGCCCAAAGGTTCCTGGACTTTGCCAACTCCAATGCCCTGGACCAGCTGGTTGATACACCCACAAGGGGCTCAAATATCCTGGATCTGGTGCTCACCAACATGGGAGACCACTGCACCACCCCCAGTGTGTGGCCATCCCTGGTGAGATCTGACCACAAAATCAGTCTTGCTAGAAGTAAAACACAAGATGCCACCCCTTTAGCAACAACTAGACTAAAAAACATCAAGGCCAATTACAACCTCTTATGTGACAGCATAAATAGCTTCATAGCCCCTCCCTCCACTGACTGAACAGGCACCTATGCCGAGTTGTACACCAATGCTTTATACAAGCACCTGTATGTACAATTGGACTGATTCTGCCATACCGGATAGAACCAAAGCAGAATCTTCAAGAAAAGGTGAACAACTGCCATTAATAGGCTATACAGGAGAAAGAAATTGCTGTCTGAAAGTACGAATGAACAGTCTCAAAACTGGAAACACTCCCTCCTTAACTTAAACAAGCAAGTAAGACTCCTAGTGAAGGCCTCGAAAGCTAACTACGAATCCAAATTAGCTTCACTAACCAAGAATAACCACAAGGTGTTCTTTACTTACATCCGTAACCTCAAAGGTTAGGCCCAGATTTGCACTGAACTGGTAGTTAATGGTACTACATGTACAGAACATGTGGATATAGCAAACTTGCTGGCTGACAGTTTCAGTGAAAACTTCACTCCCCTGTCCCTGCCACATATACCCCAAAGCAACCCCAACACCTGTCCCCCACCTTGTATCTCCAAGGAGCAGGTTTTAAACACCCTCTCCAAGGCCAAAAACACAGCATCTATGGGATCAGACAACATCCCAAGCTGTGCTCTACATGGATTAAATCAGGAATTAGCATCACCGTAGGCATAGTTTTCAATTACAGCCTAGGCACTGGCTTCATTCCAGTGGAATGAAAAAACACTACTGTCATCCCTTTGTACAAAAGTGGATGCATCCATGGACACCGGGAACTCTAGACCTATTAGCCTGACCAGCCTTATCTGCAATGCCATGGAATGAATCCTGAACCTTATTAAAAAAGATCTAGGAAATCTCAAAGTACTCGACCCCACCCAGTTTGGCTTGTCAAGGGGAGATCATGCCTGTTAAACTTGATGGACTTCAAGACAGTCAACAAAGCCCTAGACGAGGGTAAATCTGTGCATATGGCCTACCTAGACTTAGCCAAGCCTTTGACAAAATCCCCCACTCGGCATCATTGATAAACTCACCCAGCTGAGTATCAACCCATATATTGTCAGGTGGGTTGCAAACTGGCTCACTTATAGAACTCATATGGTCAAAATAGGGGACTCCAACCTCCTCCAGCAGACCTGTAACCAGTGATGTTCCACAGGGATCGTTTCTGGGACTCCTACTGTTTGGAATCTACTTCTCCAAAGTATAGGCTAAAACTAAAGGACTGCGGCTGACAAAATTTGCTGATGACTCAAACTGGTTGCTATCATTGAAATCCCTAGTGATGTCAACATCCTGCAAGAAGGTCTTACACAGACTAATGACTGATGTCAATCATGGTCTTAAACTTGATGCAAAAAAATTCATCATCCCCTTCGGCAAGTGTGATGTTCCTGCAAACTACATCAACAGCAATACCCTAAGCACACAGCCAGTGGTGAGAGATCTGGGCACACAGGTTGACAGCTACCTTAACATCGATCACCATGTTTCCACAGTGGTGATAAGGCACTTTATATTGCTCATCTCATAAGTAAAAGAGGTTATAACCCCCCTGTACACTTCCCTCATCAGGCCTATAACAGAGTACGATGCTCCCTTTAGTATGTTCCTTTCCAAACACCTGCAGCAATTGCACAGACCACAAAAGGTTCCTTACAAAGAAAATTCAGGGTCTTCAAGATCTGTCTTATACGGACAGACAGAAATCATTGTCACTTTACTAAGTGTCGTACAGACTGCTCACAGGCAAACTGTGCCTTGCATATACAGCGATCTTTGACCAGCTTTAATGGAAATGCTGCACATTCGCAAATCAAATGGCACATGGGTCACTCGTTCAAAGGACCTTAACCTGGTATGAGAAATTAGCAGAACTTGCTGAAGAGAAAGATTTGTCTCACAGAGGTTGCCCCATCTTTGGGATAAGCTTCTACTTATGTTAAACAAAGCCCCTCATTGGCCCTATTTAAGTGCAATTTGGACAACTGGATGGGTAACCAGAAATTCACCCCGGGGGTTCCATCTGTGCCCCTCTTGGACTGGAGCAATAGGTTCTGATTTTAGTGTCTGCTTAAACCAGACACCCTTGGGAACACGGACTGAACTTGGCTAAGCTTGCAAGGGCCCTGGGCCTGTTAGCCTAGTAACCTCCTATGATCCTATAATAGGTTCATAGGTAGGTAGTAGGCTATCGGCCCTGGGGCCTATACAAGCCCAGCCAAAAAGGTACCCTGGCTTTTGCCACCCAAGAAAATTATTTTCCTGTGCCACTGTCGAGCAGAGCCACAGAGGTGATCCCCGGGGTGAATTTCCTATTTCCCATCCAATCATCAAGATTTTTCTTGAAGAGTGCTAATGAGGAGCTTTGTTTAATATAGATAGGTAGTTTATTCCAGAGTATGGGAAGTCTCTGGGACAGGAATCTATCCCTCCGGCATGTTCTGTTTATTGTGGTGACAAGGTTTAGGTCCCTAGAGCGTGTAGCTCGGAGGGATTGGGATTTCTTTAAGTGGAGCATGTCCAACAGCTCTGGGTTTGACACAGCTTTGTATGTTAGGTAGAGATCACCTCTGAGTAGGCGATATGCGACAGAGTAAAGCTGGAGTTTTTTGAGACGGTCTGGGTACGGCATCTGTTTGAGGCCGGTAATCCTTTTTGTGAGGTATTTATGCGGCCTTTCCAGTTGTTGTAGATGTCTTGTGATGTACATACCAAAAGGGGCGTTGTACTCTATAATGGGTCTAATGAGTAGAGGGGAATAATAACCTCTTTTTTATGAAGAAATAAGGAAATCAAAATGCAGAGGTCCTATATTTACAGGAAAAAAAGTCTGTAAAATATCAGTTCAAACACAGGGGTACTTATGTTAATACATCAGCTATTATTTTACTACAAGTCAAGTCAACATTAGAGGTAGATTTACAAATCTCTCATCACCTGATCCTTTAAATGATGAACCAGTAAAATATTCTCTCACTCTCTTCTCTCATTCTCAAAATATATATATATATAGATCACTGCCTTCTGGAAAAAAGGGTTAGGAAGAGTGAATTATTTTCATTTCATTCTAGAGTAAGCTTCAATAATTAAAATTTACAATTAAAGTTACCTTCTGGTTCTAGTACTTCAAGTCTCCCAAATCCCTAGTGAAAAAAGAAACAAAACCACATTAATGAATAGAAACTATAGCTGTGCTGTTATATGTTACACTGAAATGATCAGTGAAGGTTCTCATAAAACCTTGTGATTGCTTGTTCCCTAGAAGTAATAATTCATCATTGCAGGATGTTCTCACCTGATCACAGCAGTCCCCTTACAAGGCAATTAGACTCCCAGAAGGTGCTGAAAGTAAGCTTATGAAATCTGCTGTGAGATGCCGAGAAGCCCTGTTTTTTCACCCTATGTATATCCTGTCTGAATAAGTTAACTAGCACTTGCACTGAACAACAGTTATATCCTTCCCACATGACATTTTAACATACAGACAGCAGCCAGCCTTTGCCAGGTGGCAATAAGATGTTTCTGAGTTTACATTCTTTCCTTTTGGACATGGAGACCAGTCTACAAGACGCACTAACCCTATCCCTTTGTTATTCTCTGCCAACCCATGCCCATTATCAAACCTTGATTTTTGGCAGTACAGACACTGGCTTAGTGCCAGTGGATCAACCAATTGTAGCGGTCTGACTCCAAGTGGTAGTCAGTGCACCTTGCCTGGTACTATTTACAATGTCGCTGCCTTGGAAGCAACTTGAAAACCTGCCCTCTAAATGTGGAAAAACAAAACAAGCTTTATCACCTTAATGGGGCTGCTGCACAGTGCCTCAGCAGTTGTTATTTTTGCCCCATATCTTAAGATTTGTCGTACAGTGCTGAGATTCAATTACTGTCCATATGGAGTTAGTATGTTCTCCATACACCTCTGAGAGTTTTTAACATGAACTCTGGTCTCCTGCTCCTTCTGCCTGCCTGCCATCAAATAACTTTCTGGTTGAACAGGTAACACTAAAACCTGTCCATTGTATTCACCATTTTCACTGAAGCCTAGGCACGACTGAAAAAATGTTCTAGAATGGACTAGTCCACTTACCCTCGTAATTTATAACCCAATTACAGTAATAAGGATAGCATAGTTGTCAGATACTTACTGCAAAAGCAGTTGTTTCAGCAAGACACAGCTGTAGTTGTAATTACTATAAATGGGTTTCTTATAACCAGTGTCTCACTACATGGCTTGGGTTTCAAGGAGTCATACATCATCCTGCCTTGGAGTAATGCCCGTCTTGTTCCACTTCACTGGTGGGAGCTGGTGAGTGGCCTATATAAAATCAGCATTACCCCTTACAATCTCGGTTCTTTTAGTGCAGAACTTAGAAAAGTCACACTGCAAGAACACCATAATCAGTAACATAACTCTAATCCAAATTCAATAAGGGTAAGTGTGAAAGAACATCCACATCGTTACAATAGTTTTTCCTCCAAATATCTACATTTATGAGTACTTCTCACAAGCATACTGACTTTGTCCAAGTTGCAGATTTAAAGATGTCCTGCACAGAAATGACTATATTTGGGTGCAACTCTGTTAAAATGTACGCTAATGTAAGAATATATGCTTGACTGGATCCTCACAAATCAACCAAATACTGCCCATCAATGTGGCACCCTACCAAACTCTGAGCGACCACAGCCCCACTTTTATCCTTAGGCAAAAACTTAAAATAATTAACTCTCCCTCCCTTCTACAAACCCGCTCTAACAAAAATTTTCCTAGAGACCACTTCATAAGAGCCTTGCAGCATTGCAACTGGTCTCCCATCAAAACCCTTTCATTAGACAAAGCAGTTGATTACTTCAACTCCACATTCCTAAATATACTCAACCAACTAGCCCCAACCCCACTTCTTGGCTCCAGAAAACCACAAAAGCCCTACTTAAAGCCAGAGATAAAGCCTGGAAAACCTGGTGCCACAACAGATCACCCGCAGCTAGGCAAACCTTTCACAAGCTCAGAAACAAAGCAAAAAAGCAGGTTAAGCTCGATAAACAAAACTACTGTATCACTCAGCAAAACAAATACAACACCAAACCACAAAAATTCTGGGCAACAATAAAGAACATCCTACAACCCGAAGGAACCACCACTCCCACACCCAATACAACAAGTACAGAACTGGACATAGCCTCCAGCTTTAATAACTATTTCAACCTCCTCAATACTCAAACAACATCACTTCCTCCAATGCCCCACAACCACCTCAGGCCCAAATCAATACCATATCTTTCACACTTAAGTCTGATCCTACCTCTACTATCCAAAAACTACTAGCCAAACTCAAACCAACCACCCATGCAGCCGATAACCTTCCTGCCGAATACTTCCGAATTGCATCCACAGCTACAGCCTATCCCATTTCACTTCTAATAAATAGATCCATCACCGAACACACCATGCCACTCCTGTGGAAAACCTCATATCCTACCACTCCACAAAGGTGGCCACTCCCTAGACCTTTCCAACTATCGACCAGCTGCAATTCTCTCGCCCTTTCTAAGATCCTAGAAAGATGTATTCATCATCAGTTCCTCTCCTATCTCCTCATCACCAACAACCTTCTCTCCTCAACTCAACATGGATTTCACCCATGCCACAGCACCACCACCACTGCCCTACTCAAATTCACCAATACTATAAACTCCCACAGGACTCTAGGTAAATTTGTCTCAGCTACCTTCCTAGATTTATCAAAGGCATTCAACACAGTCTCACATAATAAACTACTGTCTTGTCTCTCTAACCTCAAACTTAACAACCAAACCCTCCCCTGGTTTAAAAGTTATTTAGATAACTGCCAACAATCTGTCAAATGGCATAACTCTTTATCCACCCCCACTCCCAACCTCCTTAGGTGTGCTGCAAGGATCAATCCTAGGACCTCTTCTTTTT